>NC_059425.1:15923794-16223794 GCF_021028975.2 Sphaerodactylus townsendi | reverse complement strand
AATGCAGTTCAATGTCTGTAATAAATACTGTTAAAATACTGAAATTTGCAGATGATACAACAGTGATTGGTCTCATTCGAGACAACGATGAAACCGCATACAGACGGGAGGTTGAACAACTAGCCTCGTGGTGCCACTGGAACAATCTAGAACTGAACACACTTAAAACCGTAGAAATGGTGGTAGATTTCAGGAGAAACCCTCCCATCCTACCTCCTCTCACAATACTAGACAACACAGTATCAATAGTAGAGACCTTTAAATTTCTAGGCTCCATCATATCTCATGACCTAAAATGGTCACCTAATATCAAAAATGTCATCAAAAAAGCACAACAAAGAATGTTCTTTCTGCGCCAACTCAGGAAGCTCAAACTGCCCAAGGAGCTGCTGATACAGTTCTACAGAGGAATCATTGAGTCTGTCATCTGCACCTCTATAACTGTGTGGTTTGGTTCTGCAACCCAACAAGATCGACACAGACTTCAGAGAATAATCAGAACTGCAGAAAAAACAATTGCTGCTAACCTGCCTTCCATTGAGGACCTGTATACTGCACGGGTCAAAAAAAGGGCTGTGAAAATATTTACTGACCCCTCGCATCCTGGACATAAACTGTTTCAACTCTTACCCTCTAAACGTTGCTACAGAGCACTGCACACCAAGACAACTAGACATAAGAACAGTTTTTCCCGAATGCCATCACTCTGTTAAACAAATAATTCCCTCGATAATGTTAAACTATTTATTATATACTTATTATATAATTACTGCACTACTTTTTTCATCATTCCTATTACCCATCTCCTCCCACTTATGACTGTATGACTATAGCCTGTGCTGACATTTTATTTTATTTTATTTTATTTTATTTTATTTTATTTTATGATTTTACATTTTATGTTTTCATTACTACTGATTGTTTCCTGATTGCTTACTAGACCTATATGACAATCATTAAGTGCTGTACCTTATGATTCTTGACAAATGTATTTTTCTTTTATGTACACTGAGAGCATATGCACCGGAGACAAATTCCTTGTGTGTCCAATCACACTTGGCCAATAAAGATTCTATTCTATTCTATTCTATTCTATTCTATTCTATTCTATTCTATTCTATTCTATGTAGCAAAATGAAAAGTGATGCACATAGGGGCAAAAAATCCAAACTTCACATACACGCTACAAGTGTCCATGGGAATTCCATGGGAATGTCAACTCAATGCATGGCAGCTGTGAAAAAGGCAAACTCTATGCTGGGGATCATTAGGAAAGGAGTTGATAATAAAACTGCAAGGATTGTCATGCCCTTATATAAAGCCGTGGAGCGACTGCACTTGGAATACTGTGTTCAGTTCTGGTCGCCACATCTCAAAAAAGATATCGAAGAGATAGAAAAAGTGCAGAGAAGGGCAACGAGGATTATTGAAGGATTGGAGCACCTTCCTTATGAGGAGAGGCTGCAGCGTTTGGGACTCTTTAGTTTGGAGATGAGACGGCTGAGGGGGGATATGATTGAAGTCTATAAAATTATGCATGGGGTAGAAAATGTTGACAGAGAGAAATTTTTATCTCTTTCTCACAATACTAGTACCAGGGGGCATTTATTGAAAATGGTGGGGGGAAGAATTAGGACTAATAAAAGGAAACATTTCTTCACACAACGTGTGATTGGTGTTTGGAACATGCTGCCACAGGAGATGGTGATGGCCACTAACCTGGATAGCTTTAAAAGGGGCTTGGACAGATTTCTGGAGGAGAAGTCGATCTATGGCTACCAATCTTGATCCTCCTTGATCTGAGATTGCAAATGCCTTAGCAGACCAGGTGCTCGGGAGCAGCAGCAGCAGCAGCAGCAGGCCATTGCTTTCACATCCTGCATGTGAGCTCCCAAAGGCACCTGGTGGGCCACTGCGAGTAGCAGAGTCCTGGACTAGATGGACTCTGGTCTGATCCAGCAGGCTCTTTCATATGTTCTTATGTTCTTTGAGGTCATATCTGGGTTATCACCCATCTAGTTATCACATCTGGCATTACTGATCTCCAGGCAATAGAGATAAGTTCACCTAGAGAAAATGCCCCATTGGAAGGTGGATTCAATCAATCAATCAATCAATCAATCAATCAATCAATCAATCAATCAATCAATCAATCAATCAATCACCTGGTGGGCCACTGTGAGTAGCAGAGTGCTGGACTAGATGGACTCTGGTCTGATCCAGCAGGCTAGTTCATATGTTCTTATGACAGCAATACAGAAAACTCAATGCAGAACAAAGATTCTTGGGCAAATTTCTGGGATGTTCCTGCAGGGGGCACATTTTTGGATGTACTGGCACCAAAATTTCAGGGTAATCTGGAAACTGTCCTTATGGGACCCCCCAAGTTTGGTGCAGTTTGGTTTAGGGGGTCCAAAGTTATGGACCCTCAAAAGGGGTGTCCCATCCCTTATTCTTTGCTAAGGAGATGGGGACTACCCTTTTGAGGGTCCAAAACTGCACCAAACTTGGGGGGTCCCATCAGGACAGTCTCCAGATGATATCCTGAAATTTTGGTGCTGATACATCCAAAAATGCACCCCCTGCAGAAACATCCCAGAAATTTGCCCAAGAATCTTTGTTCTGCATTGAGTTTTCTGCCTTGCTGTCAATGGGGGTTGCAGGCTGCAGGGGGGGCACATTTCTGAAGGCACAGTCTCAAAACTTTCATGGTATCATCAGGAGACTGCCCTAATGATACCCCCCCCCCAGGTTTGGTGCAGTTTGGTTCAGGGGGGGCAAAGTTATGGACCCTCAAAACTGTAGCCCCCATCTCCTATTAGCTCCCATTAGAAACAATGGGGGATGGGGGCACCCCCTTTGGGAGTCCATAACTTTGGACTCCTTGAACCAAGCCTCACCAAACGTGGGGGGATAGCATAAGGACAGTCTCCTGATGATACGCTGAAATTTTGGTGCCGCTAGCCTAAAAACTGCACCCCCTGCAGGCCAAAAAGGGAAAACCACTAAAAATATCCCAAAATGAACCCTACATTTTGATGCCCCCCCTCCCACAAAGTGGTGCCCTGGGCAGCTGCCCACCTTGCCCAATGGGCATTACGCCCCTGGAAGCACAGACAAAGTGGACTTTCTTGGAAGAAGTCAAGAAAGAATAAAAGTCTCAAGCTTCAAGTTGTTCCAGTCAAGCAAGTACCTTATCTTAGTCAGACCCTGGGAGGAGTTAGGGCCTCAATTCTTCTAAGCAATAAACCTTTTTTTAAAAAAAAAACTGTTACACCTTGCTTGAGAGTCTCCCACTCTGTTCTGGCCAAGTACAGGGCATCAAAGATTGTTTTACTTGGGGAACAGAACACAGCCAGACCAGAGCCGTGTACAGAGGGACTATGGCATCTTGCGATTGGGATGCTCTACCTGTTGGATTTTACAGCCTTGCATGCAGCAGCACGGAATTCTGGGAGATCTCAACAAACATTCTAAAAGTGACAGTTGGGAACAGTTAGCTCCCTGTCTCTGCTGAGGAATGATGTTGTTGAGTGTTCTGCGTAAAAGCCTCTGACTGAAAGTTAAATATTGTAAGCGATGCTTGTTACGGTAACCAAATCGTAACCAAATGATGAACTGTGAATGTACTGATGCATGTGATTCTTATATGTATATAATCCATTTCTCTCTTACTATAAGCAAAGGTCTTTTGTTTACGATTTCTGAGGTTAAAAGGCTGGTCTTTAACAAGATAACTGTTCTTATTTTAAAGTTGTGCACAAAGCTAGATTCTGCTTGTTACTCAGCAAACAGAATTATATACAACTAGGTGGAGACTTGAACAGATCCCTTTGGCCTATCATATGTTAACAGTTTTAGCACAGGATTGCAAAACGCGAATTTGGCTGAAATAGTAAATACCTGTGAAAAACCAAATATGTTAGATGCAAGTCTTGTGTCAAACTACTCCTACGCATCATAGACAAACACTAGGTGGAGACTTGAGCAGATCCAATTGACCTATCATATGTTAGCAGCTTTAGCTCTTGTCTGCAAAACGCGAATTTAGCTGAAACTAGCGGACCTGGCCATGCGTTGCTGTGGCAATCTCCCTCCTCAGGACAGTTTCTCTGCTCAGGTCAATTTTCCTCCACTCCAGAAGAACCATCCCCGGCCACCTCCCCTCCCCTCCCTTGCATGCCTCCCCCTCCGTCCCTTCCCTCTCCCTCCCTCTTTTCCTTTGCATGCCACCCCTCCCCCTCCCTCCCTCCCCTCTCCCTCGTGTGTGTGTGTGTGTGTGTGCATGTATTACATTTCCACTTGAGTTATTGCCTATGTACTGTTTTCACTGCTCATATCTGGCCACCTGAGCGAACATTCTAAGGGCACGAACATTCTAAGGGTGACAGTTACACACAGGCAGCTTCATGGCCTGGTGCGCCAGGAAAAAGATGTTTTACCTGGCTCAGGTGTGTTGTCTGACAGCGGGAGGTACGTAAGAACACAGTTGGGTGAATGAATAAGTGTCTGTGAAATTTTCAGGGCGTTTGGCCCAGCAGGTGCGGGGTTAAGCGCTAAGCAACAAACGCATGGCTCCATTTTTATATATATAGATTATATACAAATATACCTGTCGACCTTCAATACCTCTGTGGATACATGCTTTGATATAGGTCTTGATCACTTTCCCAGTTTAAATTAAAAACCAGAGGCCTCACACTTTGAAAAACTGGCCTCCTGTGGCTTCACCTGGGGCTTCATTAGAAGACTGCTCTACCTGTGTGAGATGTGCTGAGGTTGGCTGTGATTGGCTGATACGATCCATATGCAGTTAACCAGGGGCAACCCCAGCATCCCACTCTGTGATTGGTGGGCATTGGCATAATGAGAGATTCCACTCCCGCATCCAATCAGAGAATCCAGACTGAACAATCCCCAAAGGTTCTCCTTATACAAACTGTTTGGCAGCAGAATTCTCCAGCCTCTGTCTATTAAAAGATGATTTTCAGTCTAACTGTGATGATACAAATAAGTAAGGGGCGAGCACAGTTCTTTGAACTCTAACCAGCAAACCAGTCTGAAATCTTGTAGAGACTTGTGTTGAGAAAAGATAGTGTTCTCTTTATTACGCAAGACAGTAAGAAATAAAAGCTTGTGAAAATTAACCTTACAATTACTGAAAAAATAAGTGCTAAAATTGATCAAGCTTCCTAGCATTGTTTAATCACAATATAGTGAATAACAGTTTGTAGCCATCGTGTTGGGAGTAGTTAAGAGCTGTGGACTCTCATCTGGAGAACTGGGTTTGATTGCTCACTCCTCCATATGAAGCCTGCTGAGTGACCTTGGGCCAGTCACAGTTCTCTCAGAACTCTCTCAGCCCCATCTACCTCACAAGGTGTCTCTTGCGAGGAAGGGAAGGGAAAAGAATTTGTCAGCTGATTTGAGACTCCTTGAAGATTGAGGAAAGCAGGGCATGAAAACCAACTCTTCTTCCTCTTTAAAAAGCAAACCAGCTTTCAGTCGGTAGTTCAGGCATTATCAAAAGGCCCAAGTTACATACCCAGAAACTTCACCTCATCTTCTGAGACTTCGGAGAAATCTGATTTGGTTATGACATCACTGTGTATTTATAGAAAAAGGTTGGTCATATTTCTTTTCAAAATCTGTTCTGTCATGATCCCATGATTACGATCTAGACTAGTGACTGGTTCTCCACCAACTATGAAATGATCAACAAGTGCAGAATGAGCCAATTAGCAAGGGTATAAGAGTTATATCCGATATAGCAAGATAAGAAGGCCAATCAACTCTGAAGCACCGTTAAAAAGCAATTAATATAATTTCTCTGTAACCCCTGCATTAAACTGTCCAAGATGAAAGGAACTTAGAGCAAACAGAGTTCACTGACAGTTTTGTTTTTAAAAGAATGCTTTAATACTCTCCATCACCTTGCAAACTCATCAGGAAAAGATTAGCAAGGGAATAGCTATGCTGCATTAGTACAATGGCTACTATAATGACTACAGTTACTACACTGTTATCCCAGATTAGTAGAGCAGAATCTATGTATTGAATTACCATGCAGAAATGTTCGGTTAACTTGCTCTCCCCTCCCCACCTTCATAGACCAGTGAGTTATTTGCAACCCCTACCCAGTTCTGCAGGCAGACAACAAGGCAGGCTTGGTATAGCCTTTAATGCTGTAACTCAGTGATCTCCAGTTGATCAGGTAGCCTGGAAGAGGGTGGTTGTGAAAGGCATGGACCACCTCGTCGGGGCACAGAACACGGTCCCACATGTACACGTCTGTGATCTCCCCTACAAAGCAATCGTTGATGTTAAAGCCCCCTCCAACATTATCCTGGTCTTGTCCAAGAACAATGGATCCTTCAGCCATGACGGAGTGGCCTTTCTGCAAGCTCTTCCGGACCAAGGGCCTCCAGTTCACCCAGAGCTCAGCTAAGCCTGTGGCAGACTCCCAACTTACGCAAACGTGCTCCCCAAGAGAGTTGCTGGTTAATATTTCCGGAACCTTGAAGTCTGCATAGGTAAGCCCCTGTGTATAAAGCTGGTAACCCAGATCGTATCTGTCGAGAGCTATCTCGTTGTCAGTCCTCTTGCTTGCGTAAGAGAAAAGGGTTTGGGTGCGCTTTATTTCTGTGAGGTATCTTAGGCACAGGGTGAAGCTCGACAGGGGCTGCTGGATCGTGACGTTCAAGCGTGCATGGGCTGTGTCTGATGCTTCCGGGAAAACCAATGCCTTCCCTTCCAGATCTGCGGAGGGAAAGAGAATCAGGGTTGGGCAAAACTGTCATTCTGCAAGAGAGGTCATGTCCCAGAGGGTCTTTTGTGAAAAACATTTGCTTGCTGATTGAGAATATATATTAATTCAGAGGGCAAATGAATTAATGATTTCCCTTCCCCCCAACAAGAGAGGGATTCTCTTCCAACCCACCTGTTGCCTAACTGGCCACATTCTTCTGCCACTAGCCCAAGGATCTGCAACCTGCGGCTCTCCAGATGTTCATGAACTACAATTCCCATCAGCCCCTGCCAG
Organism: Sphaerodactylus townsendi; assembly: GCF_021028975.2. Lineage (NCBI taxonomy): Eukaryota > Metazoa > Chordata > Lepidosauria > Squamata > Sphaerodactylidae > Sphaerodactylus > Sphaerodactylus townsendi. The sequence goes on along the minus strand of NC_059425.1, from coordinate 16,216,752 downwards.
CATCGGCCATGCTGGCAGGGGCTGATGGGAATTGTACTTCATGAACATCTGGAGAGCCGCAGGTTGCAGACCCCTGCACTAGCCTAACCTAGCCTGGCCCCCAGTCGCAGAGTCAACCAAACCAGTCACCTCATAGCACACAGCACATGCTGTTGGGTGGACGAGAAGGATTAAATGCAACCATGAAAATGGGGAGGGGGAGGAGAGGGCTCATTCCCAGCAAGACAAACATCTCCAGACAGAAACTCAAAACTGCATAATTTTGTTTAAGGAAAATGCTTTCAGTTTCAGAAGCTGTGTGGGCAGCTGAGGGTTTTCCAGGATACGTAGCCCTGATCTGGTAGTTTTTGTGGCTAAGGTGTCTTGGCATCTTTAGAGGCGTGTCGTGGTAAGATGTGCATCCCGTGATTGTGTCATGGGGTTTCTGTTTTCACACATGGGTGAAGAGTGAGATACACAAAAGAGGTATCGCACCACACAATCACTCCACACCATACCATAGAGATAATCTTACCTTGTCTTGACATGCATCCCAAGATGCCAGCCATAAGAACATAAGAACAAGCCAGCTGGATCAGACCAGAGTCCATCTAGTCCAGTTCTCTGCTACTCGCAGTGGCCCACCAGATGCCTTTGGGAGCTCACATGCAGGAGGTGAAAGCAATGGCCTTCTGCAGCTGTTGCTCCCGAGTACCTGGTCTGTTAAGGCATTTGCAATCTCAGATCAAAGAGGATCAAGATTGGTAGCCATAAATTGACTTCTCCTCCATAAATCTATCCAAGCCCCTTTTAAAGCTAATGTGGTTATGAGGTATAGATGCAGGTATCATGTTAGGAGCAAAAAAACCTACCAGACTACGGCCACATGGACCAGAAATCTCTCAACACTGTCAACAGCCCATTGATTCTGACTGTGAAAGCCTTCAACAATCCATCTCTATGAGTCTGCTAGATCTCTTGTACGCTCGTTCCCTTAAATTATTATTGGCATCTAATGTTCTACTGGAGTCAAATCTAGATGCTTCGGCTGAAGCATGTGGAGGCTCTTGTCCTACTGTGATGATACCCACCTTCCAGAGCGAGAGAGCCCACCAGGCTGACGAGGAGGAGGAGAGAGAGGAGCATCTTCCGCATGATGGCCAATTCCAGAGGGATCGAAGTAAAAAATGGAGCAGCGTCCAAGACGTGAGGGTTGCTCAGTGTCTTGTCCCCTTTACAGGCCGATTCTGAAGTGGGAGCTGAAGAGCCCTTCCAAAATATACCCGTGAACTGAGAAGGGTGAGGCACTTTATTCAGTATTTATTTACTGAATAAAGCCAGCGTCCTGTTGTGGTTACAGGCAGGTGGATTCTGGAGATTCTGGAGATTATCCACTTCTCCACCTGAGTGGCAGGGGTTTACCTGGTGAACCAGATGTGTTTCAGCACTCCTACATTCCTGCTGGGTGAACTTTGACTAGTCCAGGGGTCTGCAGATGTTCATGGACTACAATTCCCATCAGCCCCCGCTAGCATGGCCAATTGGCTGCAGACCCCTGGACTAGTCACATTTCTTCAACACTGGCAGCCAAATTCTGTTCGTCAATGGCTTCTCTGTGTAGTCTGAACAGAATTTGGCTGCCAGTGTTGAAAAACTCTAGAATCAAGACAGTGACTGATCAGCTCCACACAAACACAGGACAACTATAGACTATAGCAATCAAAGGGAACAAAGACCAGGATACTTCTATTCAGATGCATTCACCTATTGACCTTGCTATCTTCATTGTTACTCCCATGCTACAGACTTCTCTGTGACTCACATGCCAGGCTACTCTATTCAGATGGCCTCACCTTTTGACCTCACAGTATATATACTCCACTTGCTTTCCATTCCTTCCATCAGATCCTCTGAAGATGCCAGCCACAGATGCAGGCGAAACATCAGGAGAGAATGCTGCTAGAACACGGCCATACAGCCCGGAAACCACACAGCACCCCAGTGATTCCGGCCGTGAAAGCCTTCGACAACACAAAAAAAACCCCTTAATTGCTGTTTAGTCAGCTTATCCATAATCTGGCCAAAAAGTCCTTGGCTGTAATGCTAAATTCACTACTCCTCTATTGAAAATCCACATCAAAGTTGAGTCCTCAATGACATCCTTTAAAAGGAAACTCTACTGTGTTGCTGAAAAATAACCTTGATGCTTTATATAATCGTAATGTGGCTGCTATGTAGCCAGAAGTAGGCGTAGCTTAGTCAATAATAGCTACTCAAGGGGCTAACAATATTAGGTCTAGAGTTTGGAATCAGAAGTCTTCATTGGGTTGGCCCAGGCACTCAGCTTCAGAAAGCCAAATCTAAAGATCCTGGCTTGTACAGTAACCTTTATCCCTTACCGATTCCTCCAACTCCCCCCTCCCTCCAGTACAGAGAACGTGGGAACAACGAGGTGTGAAAGACTTTGTTGTGGAAAGCAAGAATCCCAAGGGCACAGCGATAGCCTCCTGGCGGATTGTCCCCATGGCGTCCAGACCTCCCTCGTCCCATCCGGAGCCCAACAGGGGTGCCCTAGTTATCTACATTTCTACGTGCATTGATACAGAACAAAAGATCCATTACATTTAAACAGGTGATTACATACAAAGTCAGCATTCACACTCTCGCCCCAGCCAAACCAATTTCCCCCTAGCCCAGATGTGGCTCTTGGCGCCTCCTGGTCTGAGGTTGGAAGGAGGCAGGTGCCACTCCTGACAAAAAACAGGATCAGCTTAGGACAATATGGGAGCTAGGAACTGGAATGGAAGCAGCTCTGTCTGAGGTCAGTAAATGTGTCTTTTCCTTGGAACTGCTGTTCTTATTATAGTCCTCAACTTTGTTGACATTGTTGTAAAGTGTAAACAGCAAGCAATATGCTCCTTGAAAGTATTTACCGAGTTAAGAGATGGGCCAGAATTCTTCTGGCTACTGCTGTCTCAGCACACGTACAGTGCAGTATTGTTTTTCTTGATGGTTACTCTGCCCTTTTAGCTAACAAACCTTTATACTGAGCAACTCACTAGTATCTGGGTCTTTATTGGTATCATAGCATCATAGAGTTGGAAGAGACCACAAGGGCCATCAAGTCCAACCTCCTGCAATGCAGGAACACATACTCGGTATCTGTTAAACTCTGCTAATAATGTATGTCCACCAACAGGGGGGATAGCTTCAGCTGAAGGTTGGATTGGAGGCCAGCATTCAGTTGAAGCTCTGCACTCCCATTTCCCAGGTCAAGTGTGATGTGGTGGTTAAGAGCAGTGGACTGAAATCTGGAGAACCGAGTTTGATTCTCCACTCCTCCACATGAACAGCAGATTTTTCTCTGGTGAATTAGATTTGTTTCCCTGCACATGAAGTCTTCTGGATGACCTTCCGGGATACCATCCTTCTGGTATTGTGACCTTGGGCTAGTCTCAGTTCTCTCAGAACCCCCTCAGCTCCACCTTCCTCACAAGGTGTCTGTTGTGGGAGAGGAAGGGAAGGAGTTTGCAAGCCCTTTTGAGACTACATACAGGAGAAAAAGCTGGGGTATAAATGCAAGCTCTTCTTTTTCACGTAGACCTGGGAAACCATGGTGGAGAGAGCTTCAACTGAATGATGGAAAAGAGTCCTGTATTCATTTGAAGCTCTCCCTCAACACACAGAAAAATCTGAAACATGTTCGGCTTTTGGGGCACCATGGCTATTTGGCTTATTGGTCAATTAAAAACCCGAAAAAACCAATATTACTTTTTTGGGATGTTTAAAGTGATTTGGTTTTATCAAATCACCACCCCTATTGCAGGCTCCCAATATATCCAGTGATCCTTCAGGCACCTCCCTTAGTCCCAGTGGACACTCCTGTCATTCATATTGTTTTAGAAAATCCTGCCTCAGTTTTCACTTTAGCCAACTATAGAAATACAACAGGGCTCCGCCCACGCTAGGTTCTTACTGCCTCAAATGCGGCCGCATGTCAGGGCACACCTTGACCAAAGATTAGGTTTGCCAGTTCTGGCTTGAGAAATACCTGGAGAGTTTAGGGATGAAGCCTAGGAGAGGGTGGGGTTTGGTGAAAAGAAGGACTTCATCATGGTATATTGCCATAGAGTCCCCTTTCCTGAGCAGCCATTTTCTCCAGGGTAACTGAAATTGGTCAGCTGGAGATCAGTTGTAATAGCAGATCTCCAGGTGCCATCTGGAGGTTTGGAACCCTACTAAAGAGAGGATTAGCTGTGGGAAGGAAGGGTGCTTTAGGCTGACTCCAGTCAGGCCCTGAAACCAGAGCGGTGGCCGTCAAAATGGCACCTTGCCTGTTCCAGTACTAAGGCAGGAGGAAAGGAAGGTGGAATAGATTCCGGGAAGCCAAATCCCATCGGTGGCAAACTTCAGCTGTGTGCCATTCTGTGACAACAACACATTCTTTAGGTTTGCCAGCTCTGGGTTGGGAAACACCTGGGGATTAGGGGGTGGGGCCTGAGGAAACTGGGATTCATGGAGGGGAGGGACTTCGGTGGAATATAATGCCATTGAATCCACCTTCCTCACAATAAGTTTTTACGCTTGCCAAATTAAATGTTCTTCCCTCTGCAGTCTTCTCAGAGAAAGACCCAGGAACTGATCAAAAGAGATGATGTCCCTGTGGAAACCAAAGCATTGAATGTATTCCACGTGTTCTTTTCCATTGTGATTTCTATGTCAATTTACACAAGTCCATAATTGATTCACTTCTTGCTAGTTATACTAACCTTTCTGAGGTTAGTCACTGCTGCCGCTGGATCGTTGACCTTTGGATACTGGTTTGTGGCAAAGTCCTTTTCAATCACTATGAGGTTACAAGATTTCCAGGTGTCTCATTTTTAAGTCTGGTTTTATTTACTTTATGGCATGGTGTCAATATGCCAATAGAGGTTTGATTGACTTATTGATTAGTTGATTGATTGATTGATTGATTGATTGATTGATTGATTGATTGATTGATTGATTGATTGATTGATTGATTGATTGATTGAATCCACTTTCCAATGGGCTGTTTTCTCCAGGTGAACTTATCTCTGTTGCCTGGAGATCAGTAATGCCAGATGTGATAACTCAGATGGGTGATAACCCAGATGTAACCCCATTGCATTTACAATACTCCCTCCCTCCTCCCCAGACTCTGTTATCCTCAGGGATTCTCCTTCCTTCCAATTAACCTCCTTCCCTTCCACCTTCTTGGTCTAACCCGCTATGAGGGCAAGATGCTGTCTAAGCAATCTATCTCCATCCTGGCCTGGATAGATAGCTAGAACGTTCTTTTAGCCTCTCCTCTTGTGGTACATAGTTCCCTGACAATAAAGGACTTCTATTTCTCTCCGAAACGTCAGTTGTGTGGACTTTATTTCTAAGGCCACACTCCCTGCTCTAACTCTAAGGTAACATGCTTGGAAAGATATAAAGCAAACTGGGGAAATATATTTTTTGATGAATTAAGGGTATGTACCAGAATTCCTGACTGCAGTGGCGTAGCGCCAAGGGGCCAGGGGTGTGTGCGACCCCCCAGGCGTGTGCCAGGACAGGGGGGTGGCAAGGGCATTCCGGGGCATGGTGGGAGCAGGTGGGGGGATGGGGGCATGGCAGGGCATGGTGAGGGCATGGCAGGGGTGCAGGATGCATGAGTGCCCCAGGCGCAGTTTCCCCTCGCTCCAGCTCTGCCTGACTGTGGTATGTATGCTTGTGTCAAGTTTGACTGTAAAGATTTCCATACTCTCTCTAAATCTTTTTTTTAAAGCAGAGGTAACAGTGAGATGGAACATGTGTACATCAAGGGTGGTGAAGTTTGTCTCAAGGGATTTTCAACTTTCTTGACTGCCATTATGTTTCTCCTGTGTTGCTGCTCATTTTTCAAATGCCCAAGTAAACTGAGTATGAGATCAATGGTGGATGAAAAGTGAAAGAATGATGGTCTTGGCTCAATAATTTAAAAATATATTTACCTCGTTTATGTCTCATCTTTCCCCCGAAGTGGCTTACATTGTTCCCCTCTCTTCCATTTCATCCTCACAAAATGGAATGAGGGTGTTGCGATAGCATTTATACTTTCAGGATATTCCCTTATAATAATCTAGTGTGTTAATTTGAAGACCTTCCCTAAGGTCACACCTTGAAGTAGGCAATTTGGTTAATTGAGAATGTTTGAATTTGTTGGAGGTGTTTCTTAGGTTAAAACTGGTTGAACTTCTCCTTATTCTTTTAATCTCTGTTTTGGACCCCAGGAACGTTACAGCGGGAGGCTGAACCCTCCCGCAAGCTTCCCGGCTGCATAAAGGGCCCAAACCAATTCAGGCCCCTACAGTGCTAAAGAACTGGTTCACACAACTACTATGTGCAGGCAATGAGAAGTCAGGAGGACCCGCAGGTTAAAAAAATGTCACATCTAGTTCAAACCGAGTGGACGTTCCCTCAGATCTGTGGATGCCACAAACCTGAGAGAGACAGCCAGCAGCTTAGGAGGACTGTATAACATTCAAAACGACCTTGATAGATTTGAAAGCTTTTCCAAAGCTAACAAAAGGCAAACGGAAAGGTCGGCACTTAGACAAAATGAATAAAATGCAGAAATTGGGATGGAGGGGGGGGGATCCGGGCTTGGCGGCCACACTTGTGAAAAGGATCCTAGAATTGCAGGGTCCTAGGGTCGTGGCATTAGGAAGGTTGAGAACCACTTCTTTAAAGACACTAAAGCCCGGCTAGGGGTTGACAGAAGGATGCAGCTACTCTTGGCTGGTGTCCTCTCGTGTACCTTAAATTTAGATTTTTCTCTTTAATGCTGGAAAAACCCCTGAAGACATTTTTGAGCGGCTCTGTAGGTTGAATGATATGAGGCAGGAACGTTAACGGGCTGATTAGACAATACGTGAAAGGCAGATGGAACTAAAATATACTAGACAGATGGTAGGTAAAACTAGTGTATCATGTGGCCAGAGAAGTTAGAGCAGCTAGAAGGGCACACTGTAACAGCTCATGAGTAAATAATACATACTAGAACCAGGGGGCATTCATTGAACCAGGGGGCATTCATTGAAAATGCTGGGGGGAAGAATTAGGACTAATAAAAGGAAACACTTCTTTATGCAACGCGTGATTGGTGTTTGGAATATGCTGCCACAGGAGGTGGTGATGGCCACTAGCCTGGATAGCTTTAAAAAGGGCTTGGACAGATTTATGGAGAAGTCGATCTATGGCTACCAATCTTGATCCTCCTTGATCTCAGATTGCAAATGCCTTAGCAGACCAGGTGCTCGGGAGCAGCAGTAGCAGCAGCAGGCCATTGCTTTCACCTCCTGCCTGTGAGCTCCCAAAGGCACCAGAGTGCTGGACTAGATGGACTCTGGTCAGATCCAGCAGGCTTGTTCTTATGTTGTTCTTATGTTCTTAAGTGCTGCTGTTGGTCATATAATGTATGGAAAATTCTTTCTCTTCCAGTTACTTTCCTAGTTTCTTTCTGCATTTCCAGATACCTTCAGAGAGGTTTGACCAGTCAGCTATTAGGTGACGTGCAGATGGAATTAAAATGTACTAGATAGATAATAGGCAATACTTATCTGCCCCAAGAACTGTTACCTTAGATACTGTGTTCCTGGGCTATTTGTGTTTCAGACATTGGAAGAGGAGGAGGACTGGAGATGTCCTGGAATTATAGCTAATCTTCAGAGTACATACATCAGTTCCACTGGAGAAAATGGTGGCTTGGGAGGGTGAACTTATTCATTATACCTCACAGAGATCCCTCCCCAAACATCCACAGCTCCACCTCCAAATCCCCAGGAATTTCCCAACTCAAGAGTTGACAAGGTTAGCCTTTTACCACTGTCGACACCTTTGAGTGACAGACTGCTACTGTTGCCTGAACAGCACAGATTGGACCCTAAGAAAGCAAAACCAAGTAGAGGTTGAAGGGTTAAATCCATTTCCCTGTCCTGCACAGCCTTAAGGCAAACTGAGGCTAAACAAACCTACCATTGGCATCTTGGAACATGTTATTACAACCAGTGATGGGATTCAAATAATTTAACAACCGGTTCTGGTAGTGGGATTCAAATAATTTAACAACTGGTTGTTTACATGCACCATTTTAACAACCGGTTCTGCCGAAGTGGTGTGAACCGGCTGAATCCCACCACTGATTACAATGGAACCATTTTTTATTTATACTCCGGCCCTTTCCGCACGGGCCAAATACAGCGCCCTGGGGACGGCAAAAACGCCATCCCCAGGGAGCTGTCCGCATGGGGGGCGCAGCTGCTTCGCAGTCGCGCCGCCCTCGCTCCTCCCCAGTGGCGTGAAGCCGCCATTTTGCCACATCGCTCCCCGAGCAAGGTTTGGGGAAAACAGCGGCTTCTAGCCGCTGCCGTGCGAACGGCAGTGTCTGGAAGGTGCCATCCCTCCCCCCTTTGCCCGATCGACCTACCTTCTCTGTGACCGTCCGGCGCGTCACCGAGGCCTGGGGACATGCCCCCCTGCCCTGCAACTCTGGAGCAGTCGCACAGGGCAGGGGGGCGTGTCCCCTGGCCTCGGCGATGCACCAAATGGTCACAGAGAAGGTAATTCGATAGGACAACGGTGCTCCGCGGCGCCATCTTCCCTTTCGTTACCGGGACCGTTCGTGTGTTACCAGGACCGTTCATGTACGTGGCTGTGCGAAAACGGCCTCTGTTCCCTCTAATGCCGTGGGACAAATGTCACAATGCTAGAACTTGAGGCCACCATCCCCCACATGGACTTGATTAGTAGTAGATTCAGGACAGACACGAAGCAACCAAAACTTTAAAAATTTATTGGAGGATGCAGAATCAACAGTTTTCATGGAAGCTTTCTCATTTGGTGAGAACGACTGAAATCAACAGAATGAGCAGCATTAGCAGAACCATCATATAGCAACGTTGAGGAAATTGCTTTTGCCCGTTTTATGTTTTTTTTGCAAAGTCTACCCAGGAGCTCTGTAGAACGAAGCCAGAGCGGGCTTCACAATAACATTACCTTGGGTTTTGTAGTTTTAACGATTTCCAGTTAATTACATTTCCAGGGAAATCGTCAACATACCAGGCCTGGCCCACTTCATCGGGAGACAGAACACGATCCCACATGTCCGTGATCTCCCCAACGAAGGATTCTTTGATGTCGAAGCCACCTCTGAAGGAATCTTGCTCTTGGCCGAGGATAACGGATGCCTCGGTGGGGACAGCATGGCCTTTCTTCAGGCTCTTCCGGACCAGAGGTTGACCGTTGATCCAGAACTCCACTAAGCCAGTGGAAGATTCCCAACTCAAGCAGATGTGCCTCCCAGCATGGCTGTTGACATAGTTTGGTGCAACCGTGAAGGCACCGCTTTACCGCCCAAATAAAAATCGAATCGATTGGGTTTCTTCACAAAGAGGAGGATCGCGTTGGGGTTTCTCTTTGTGGCATAAGAGAAGAGGCTGTAGCCGCAGGTCAGGGCCGAGTGGAACCTCATGCACAGAGTGAAACTGGTCAACGGACGTCGCATTGTGGGCTTCAAGACCACATGCGCCGTTTTTGATGCCTCTGGAAAAACGAACGCCTTCCTTTCGAGATCTGAGGAGGGGAAAGCCGTTAGGGATATGCAGGAAAGCCCTGAAGGGCACTTCACGAGGCATGTTGAAAAATGTTAGGTTTTTTACTCTATCAGACTCAGTGGTGGGATCCAAAAATTTTAGTAACAGGTTCCCATGGTGGTGGGATTCAAACTGTGGCATAGCACCAATGGGGCTGGGCGGGGCACGACAGGGGCATGGCTGGGCATTCCAGGGGCGGGGCATTCCTGGGCGGGGCTGTGGCAAGGACGCAGTCACTGCGCCGGTCCTTGGGCATGAAACGAATGTATGCAGGTGCAGGCTGCTTCAAGTTCTGCGCGCTACTGCTGAGAGGAGGGGCGTAACTAAGGCAAAAATCATGCGGCAAAATCACCAATTAGTTACTCCCTCTTGGCACACACAAATAATTAGTAACCTACTCTCGGGAATCTGTGAGAACCTGCTGGATCCCAACTCTGATCAGACTTCTTCACATGCTCCCTCTGACCTCAAACATCCAAATTTCCCATTGGACAACGACTGGTGGCAGATAATGGCTCTGCCAAAAAGGAATTTTGTTTCAGCTAGGGTTCCCATCCTCCACATGGTACAAGAAGGTCTCCTAGAACTGCAGGCTACAAAATCAGTTTCTCTGGAGAAAACAGCTGCTCTCTGGCCTTATATCCTGCAGAGGCCCCTCCCCTCCACAAAACCCGTTGTCTCTCAACACCCCCCACCAAATCTCCAGGAATTTCCCAACCTGAAATTGGCAACCCTAGTCACATCCAACCCCATGTTCAGTGGTGGGATCCAAAAATTTTAGTAACAGGTTCCCATGGTGGTGGGATTCAAACTGTGGCGTAGCGCCAATGGGGCTGGACAGGGTACGATGGGGGCGGGGCATTCCTGGGCGGGGCTGTGGCAAGGATGCAGCCGCTGCGCCGGTCCTTGGGCGGGAAACAAATGCACGCAGGCGCAGGCTGCCACGCACGCGGTGCACCTCCTGCTAGACTGCTTCAAGTTCTGTGCGCTACTGCTGAGAGGAGGGGCGTAATTAAGGCAAAATCGTGTGGCAAAATCACCCATTAGTAACCCCCTCTCGGCACACACAAATAATTAGTAACCTACTCTAGGGAACCTGTGAGAACCTGCTGGGTCCCACCTCTGCCCATGTTTCATCTCTTCACCCTTTGCCAAAATGGCTGCCTCAAAAATCTTCTTTTGCTGAAATTGGATGGGGGCCATGCCAGAGAGGTTGGCTCCTTCATTCCTTGGCAATTAGTTCCCACCATCCCGTTTCCAGCGCTTAACTTTGCCTCACAGGTTTATCAGCTTCCACTTCTGGGGGACAGGTCCTTGAAGAAGAAGAGTTGGGATTCATACCTGCCTTTCTGTCCTGTAAGGAGACTCAAGGTGGCTGACAAACTCCTTCTCTTCCTCTCCCCACAACAGACGCCTTGTGAGGCAGGTGGGGCTGGGAGAACTGGATCTGACCCAAGCTCACCCAGCAAGCTTCATGTGGAGGAGTGGGGGAAAACGGTTCATCAGATAAGAGTCTGCCACTCATGTGGAGGAGCAGGGAATCAAACCCAGTTTTCCAAATTAAACTGCACCGCTCTTCACCATCACCCCACATTGGCTCCAAAAACAGGCAAGTGGAAAATAAAACTTCTCTTATCCGGGCCTCCCCTGTGCCCTGGCGTACCCTGGGGGATGTAGTTCCCCATATTCGCCTTATCATACCTTTCTCCAGGTGCTCTGAAGCAGGGCGTAAGAAGAAGAAGAAGAAGAAGAAGAAGAAGAAGAAGAAGAAGAAGAAGAAGAAGAAGAAGAAGAAGAAGAAGAAGAAGAAGAAGAAGAAGAAGAAGAAGAAGAAGAAGAAGAAGAAGAAGAAGAAGAAGAAGAAGAAGAAGAAGAAGAAGAAGAAGAAGAAGAAGAAGAAGAAGAAGAAGAAGAAGAAGAAGAAGAAGAAGAAGAAGAAGAGTTTGGATTTATATCCCCCTTTCTCTCCTGCAGGAGACTCAAAGGGGCTGACAATCTCCTTGCCCTTCCCCCCTCACAACAAACACCCTGTGAGGTAGGTGGGGCTGAGAGAGCTCCGAGAAGCTGTGACTAGCCCAAGGTCACCCAGCTGGCGTGTGTGGGAGTGTACAGGCTAATCTGAATTCCCCAGATAAGCCTCCACAGCTCAGGCGGCAGAGCTGGGAATCAAACCCTGTTCCTCCAGATTAGATAGACGAGCTCTTATATGGTGGGCACTACACTTCCCAGGAGACCTTGCGGGCCCCATGGTCTCATGGGAAATATAGTTCCCACCAGGCCATTTTCAGTCTGAAGTGAACAGGGTCTGAAGTGAAGAGGGTCTCTTCCCACCCAAGTGACACGCTGGAGCAATTATTCGGCAGTGGAAGCAGACAAGACAGTTCCCCACCACACAAAAATTGGGGGAAAGAGGTAGAGGAGGAGGAGGAGGAGGACAGTTGCAATGAGAGAAAACCAGAGATGGAACTAGGCAATGAAAATGAATGTTACAAATACAATGAAAATGAAAAACAGCTTCAAAATGAAAACAAAATCTTTAAAAGGCCGGCGCAAATCCTTTGCACATGCTTCCACGGAAACTCAAAAACGCACAATCTCACTTAAAAAAAAACCTTATGGTGAATCAGTTACCTATCCTGGTAACACCCTGGCATATGCAGCTGAAAATGGCACCCACCTTTCTGGGCAAGAGAGCCCCAGAGACCAGCAAGGAGCAAGAGAGAAAGAAGCATCTTCCTCATGATGGTCAACCACAGAATGATCTGAGAGGAGATGGGAAAATGACGCTCGATCGGGCCTGGCTCCCGAGCCTCCTCTGATTCCCAAGAGGGAGCCACAGAGCCCTTCCAAAATATACCCGTGAGCTGAGCAGGGTGGGGCAGGAGTCGGTTATTTGACCAAAAGGGTGCCTTCTGAGAAAGTCCACTTTCTTTGGGGAGAGGCAAACTTGTTTCCAGAAGATAAACACGTCCCATACTCCAGGGAGTACGCCAATGTAGATGTTCCCACAGGTAGGACGTCACTGACTAATCTGTTGACTGAGCTACACTTTGCAATTCTACCTATGCTGTCAAACATCAAGTTACAGGCCCATGGAACGGCCTCTGTCCTGAGCAGATAGGTCAACCTGTGAAGCTGCTATTGCCAGCAGACCACCACCCCACCTTACCCCAGGTGGCTGTTGAAAAAGAACCATTGCTTTAATTTGGGTCAGGGGCGTATCTGCCAGAGGCTGGTCACTCCAGAGGCCTGGTGGAACAAATCAGTCTTGCAGGCCCTGTGGAATTCACCAAGATCCCGCAGGGCCCGGACAGCTGGAGGGAGAGTGTTCCACCAGGCTGGGGCCAGAGCCATAAAGGCCCTGGCCCACGTGGAGGCCAGCCGCATCATTGAAGGGCGGTAACCACCGACAAATTGGCCTCTGCTGTGCAAAGGCCAAGTAGGGACATATGGGGTAATGCGGTCCCAAAGGTATGAGGATCCCTGGCCGCGTAAGGCCTTAAAGGTCAAAACCCACACCTTGAAGATGATTCAGAATTCAACTGGGAGCCAATGCAGCTGGCGCAACACAGGCTGAATATGATCTCGAAAGGCGCCCCCTGTGAGCAAGCATGCCGCTGCATGTTGGACCAGTTTTAGTTTCCGAATCAAACGCAAGGGAAGGCCCGCATAGAGCGAGTTACAACAGTCTAACCTGGAGGTGACCATTGCATGAATCACCGTGGCCAGGTCCGCTTGGGAGAGGAAGGGGGCCAACCACCGGGCCTGACACAGATGGAAAAACGCAGTCCGGGGTGTAAGGGTCACCTGGGTCTCCACTGAAAGAGACAAATCCAGGTGGACCCCCAGACTGCAAACGGAGGAGGTCTGCGCCAGTGACCCCTCCCCCTCGCAGTCAAGCCAGAGGATCTCCGTCTTCGATGGATTCAGTTTTAACCTGCTCTGCTGCAACCAACCAGCGACCGCCTCCAAACAATGCTGTACAGCTGCAGGGGCGGCGACCGCTCCCCCCTCCATCAACAGAATGAGGGTTGGGTATGGAGTTTTACTCCAGAATGTTTTAGGGTTTTAGGGTTGGCTTTGTATTATGGTTTTATGTTGCATCACATGGGATTTTATTACAGTCTTTATTGTAACCCGCTCTGAGACTGTCATAAAGGGCAGAGAATAATTATTAATTATTTATTGAAGGCTACTGCTGCTATAGTTTTAAGGTTTTGTATATTTTAACTGGGGCTATTCGATTTGTTTTATTGTATTGTTGTTTGTTGTTGTACACCACCCTGAGCCCTCCGGGGGTAGGGCGGTTTATCAAATCGAATTAATAATAATAATAATAATAATAATAATAATAATAATAATAATAATAATAAACTACAAAGACTCTGGCACAAACCAGCAAAGGTGGTCCCAGTGGTGATCGGCACACTGGGTGCAGTGCCTAAAGACCTTAGATGGCACTTAAAAACAATCGGCGCTGACAAAATCACCATATGCCAGCTGCAAAAGGCCACCCTACTCGGCTCTGCACGCATTATTCGTCGATACATCACACAGCCCTAGATGCTTGGGAAGTGTCCGACATGTGATGTAATACAAAATCCAGCATACTGATCTTGTTTGCTGTGTATAACTGTTTTTGTATCAATATAATAATAATAATAATAATAATAATAATAATAATAATAATAATAATAATAATAATAATAATAATAATAATAATAATAAAGAGTGAATATCGTAAAAATACACTGCAAAGCAGAAGAGAAAACTGGCAAAAGAAGGCTCTCCATGGACAGTTCCTAGAAAAAATTGAGGACAAAATTGACAAGGAAAAAACCTGGTTGTGGCTCACAAATGGAACTTCTTGAAAAAAGGAGACTGAGAGCTTTAGTTCTTGCAGCCCAAGAACAAGCAATTCTGAGACAAACGCCATCAAAGCCACAGAATTGAAAAGTCAACTACAGATCCCAAGTGCAGACTCCTGCAAGGAAGCAGAGCGAAACAATAGATCACATACTCTAGCTGCTGCAAGAAGATCAGCATGACGGACTACAAGCAGGAGGCATAATACTGTTGCTCAGATGATTCGATCACTGGAACTTGTGCCACAACGCTACCATCTTGCCTGTGATACAAAGAACTGGTGGAATCCACAAACCTGAAAAAAAGCTCACTGAAAATGAACCACGTAAAAGTTCTCCTACTCTGGGACTTCCGAATTCAGGACTGACAAAGTTTTGGGAGCACAATACTCCTGGACCTCAATGATTGTGGGAAAAAAGAAAGTGTGGATAGTTGATGCTGCAATTCCTGGTGACAGCAGGATTGATGAGAAGCAACTGGAAAAACTTACACGATTCACTTGAGGATTCTTAAGGATTGAACTACAAAGCACTCCTGGCACAAACCAGTAAAGGTGGTCCCAGTGGTGATCGGCATTACACTGGGTGCAGTGCCTAAAGGATCTTGAAGCGGCACTTAAAAACAATTGGCTTCGACAAAATCACCATATGTGTCAGCTGCAAAAGGCCACTTTCTACTGGAAGCTCTGCACGCATTATTAAAACCGATACACTCACACAGTCCTAGATGCTTGGGAAGTGTCCGACGTGTGATGTAATACAAAATCCAGCATATTGATCTTGCTTGCTGTGTGTAACTGTTTTGTATAATAATAATAATAATAATAATAATACGCTGATACATTACAACTTCCTAGGCCTCTGGGTGAGGCTCGAATTGTGTAATGAAGGCCAACAACCAGCTAAAGATCTGGCAGCTGTGAAATCAACAACAACAACAACAACAACAACAACAACAACAACAACAACAACAACAACAACAACAACAACAACAATAATAATAATAATAATAATAATAATAATAATAATAATAATAATAATACTGTTTGCCGATGGATTAAGAGGTAGATAGGATTTCATGAAATCATTCAGTCTGATGCTTTTTTGCAGTTCCATTTCTTTCTTCAGCCTATTGGGGGCTCTGCTAATGGAGACCCAACAAGGACGGGTTTCCCCAATCTCTGAGGAGGATTTCCTAGAATTCTCTGCCATTCCCACCAAGTCCAAACAGAGTTCTCTTCCTTCAGCTTGACCAGATCTGGGGAAAAATTACTATTTACAGCCTTTAAGAGATTCCTACAAGTCTTCCCGTTAGTCTTGATGAAAGGAGGGAAATAACTGTTTTGTTCCATTAGCGACTTTCCTCAGACAGATTGAAAGCTAGCTAGAAAATCTCCAAGAACAGCCTTTTGTCTATCGGGGAAGTTAACTGCTGACCATTAACAGAGTACCAGTGAAATACATCTCTCCCACAGTGGTAATTTTACTTATGTATTTCATTTCATTTTATTTTATTTATATCCTGCCCTTTCCCAATCAAGTCAATCTCAGGATGGCTCCCAGCAATAGTGCATTACAATGTAAAGATATGTTAAAACCACACCTAATTTAAAACTATAAATACCAATTCAGCTTAAAAGAGGGCATTCTAAATTACATACCTACCATATACAATATACTGATTATTCTCAGTGGTGAGCTGGTTCATAACAGTGGTTAACAGGTGACCAAGCATGACCCAAGGATTCACAGGTCCTCTAAGGAGCTAACACAAGAATAAAAAGGGGGAAGTGAAAAGGAATCAAAAGAGGGGAAACAGTGGAAAAGGGAAGGGAGGGGAGGGGAAGAAAAGAGGGAGGAGGCGGGAAGAAGGTCAGATGATCCACTGAACCATTGTTGCCTCAATTGCATGCCTGGTGGAACAACTAAACTATGTCCCAGAGGGCATGGATCTCATTAGACAGAGAGTTCCACCAGGTTGGGGCCAGAGCTGAAAAGGCCCTGGCCCTAGCTGAGGACAGCTGGATAGTTTTAGGACCAGGGACCACTAGCAAGTTATTTTCCAAAAAGCATCGATCACTAGGGGAATTATCATGAATGGTATTCCCGTAGCGTAGATCAATGGTGTCCAACTCTTGTGCTTCAGATGTTCATGGACTACAATTCCCATCAGCCCCTGCTGCATGGCCAATTGTCCATGCCAGCAGGGGCTGATGGGAATTGTAGTCCATGAACATCTGAAGCACAAGAGTTGGACACTCCTGCCATAGATGCAAACGTTACCCTAAGCCAGTGGTCTCCACTTTGGTTGGGGAATTAGCTGGAGACGGAGGGTGATTGTAAGGAATTCCATGAGCCTTGAAATAAAAAAGGAGCTTTGCAGTAGTAAAGTCCATTTTATTAGGGACATCTTAGAAAGCTCAAGTACAATTGCGAGTGGTGCAGGGTGACACTTCCGCCATGAAGCACAGGTTATAATACCAGGCAATCCCCATCCCTCTCTTCCTGCTTCCCCATGGGAACAGAGAGAGCTTCATCTCCAGCATAAAGATAAAGAGTCTTACGCCCGATGCATCTGGCCCATCGCCCGGACATGGAGATGCACTCAAAGGTTACTTCACCATCAACACACCATTGAATCGCTTTTACTCTGCCTCTCCCCTAAAGAAAAGCCCCTTCCCCCCCAGGTTGTCTGTGTGGAAGAAGCGGTGGGAAAGCATCAATAAGGAGTGCGGGGCTTCAATGTTTTTCGGAATAAACCCATTGATTATACCCAGAGGAATATCCCACTGAAACCTTAAATATTACAAGCCGGTTCGCGGTTAAAGCGAGAGTCCAGGATAAGCTGTCAATTTTCTCGTAGTGCTTGGCATGGCCATCAACAATAGTCGGAGGGGAGCCTCTCCTCGCGGAGTCGATACTCCAGGCATGGGAGGCGGGAGCCTCAGCTTGAGCAAGCTGGAATGGAAGACAGGATGGATGTTACTAAGAGAGTTAAAGGCAATTCTAAGCGGGCAGTAGAGCATCATTAATCACTTTAATGTAATCTAGAAAAGAGTCCCACAAATCTTCTTGCCAGAAGTTTGGAAGAAATTTATGTATCGTACTGCTATCTCACAGAGATTTTTTTGTAGATAAATACAATTCCAGGAGCCCTGCGCGGAAATCTGAAGCGGGTGTTTATATCAGCTTGCAGTTTTGGGAGTCCCTTTGCTTGCTGTATAGAGCAGTCTGGACCGACTTCCATCCCTCGGCTAGGGATGAAATCCCGTGTTGAAATTCTGGAGTCCAAAGCTGCTGCTTGGTAGGTGTGGCAGCGGCGAAGGAGGAGCGACTCAGACAACAATTTCAAGAGGGGTTTTCTTTGTGCTACTATGAACCGCGATTGTTGTAAGTATGCATCCGCCAAGCGGAATAAGCTCGCACCAATTGTCTTGGTGGTAGTTGGTGTAACTTTCGCGTAAATACTGCTCTAAGTTCGGTTCGTTCTCTCCGTCTACGCCGTCACTTTGAGCGTGGTAGGGCGGCGGCGAGGCGTTCCCAACAACCCCAAAAAACGCTTTCAGAACTTTGAGAGATGAATTGGGGGCCGTGATGGGAGACCACCACCTTAGGGGAGAAGTTGGAATGGAGACGGTAAACATGTTGAATAAACAGCCGTGCCAACTTAGGAAGCTGGAGGGATGGAAACACATGGAATAAAATGGGCTTTGCTTTAGGAGAATAAGTCTACCACCACCCATAAACCGTGTTGCCCAACCGCGGCTTTTAGACAAATCTGTAATGAAATCCATGGAGATGACTTCCCAAAGGCGGGAAGCGCTACCGGAGAAGTTTCAGCAGTCCATAGGGCTTTCGGGATGGTTTTGGCTTCTGCACAAACCGAACAGCCTTTAATGTCATAGCCTCAATGTCTTTGCATTAAGCGCCACAGAAGAACTACCGGGCGGAGCTAAAGTGCAGAGTTTTCAAAAAGCCAAAATGTCCAGCCCATCAAGGGCGGGGCATGATGACGTCTTCCAAGAACTTGCTTATGCCGGAGGAAGGCACGGCCTGCTATAACGTCCCCCCTCCGCCAAACTCCATTCTCTCCAAAGCGCGGTGGAGTCCCCCTTCAGTAAGCTGGAGGCTCGTGCACAGCCCGCCTCCTCAATTCCCGTGGGAAAGCGAGAGGCAGAGACTGGGAGCGGGGTGGAGGGCCGACGGCGTTTGAGATCGGGTGACAGCCAACCCCAACTGGGAGGGAAAAAAAAGAACAGTGCGTGGAATGTCTCGCTTAAGGCAGCTCCACCCTCTCTCGAGGTAGAAGCTGGCATGAGCCAGCGATCAGCCAGTTTGTTGGTTTTCCCAGGGGAAAAAAATGGACTGTAAAAGAGAAGCGAGAAGAAATGCGGCCCATGAGAGTTGTTTTGCGGACATCTTGAGGGGTGGAAAAGAGCTGCCAGAGTTTTTATGATCCGACCAAACTTGAAAGGGTGCTTAGCCCCCCCCCTCCAGCCAGTGGCGCCAGAAGTGGAAGTGCTGCTTTGATGGCTGCAGCTCTCCTTGTCTCCCACAGTCCAGTTGAGTTCGACACCAGAGAATTTTTTTAGACAAATAAGCACCGCGGAACCAGTCTACCATCTTTTATTTTTTTTCTGCAACAGGAGCTGCCCTTGGAAGTGCTTTATCGAGGCGTCCACGTGAACCACAAGCGGAAGATCTGGAGTCGGGTGCTTTAGGATAAGGTTCGAGTGAGTAAGCGCTTGAGATTTTAACAGTTGAAAAGAGCTTCGTTTGACATTCCTCAGACCAGACAAAGGGGCCGGGCTTGGCTATGGACGAGAGTGAATCTTTACCGCAGGTGCGTAAGAGGTCACCTGCTGTGAGAGGAGAGTCAGTCTCAGCAATTTGGGGGTATAAAATCACGATAGAAATTGAACAAAACCAAGAAAGCGACTGGGAGTTCTTTAGGTTGGTGGGGCGGAATAGCCATTGGAGGACTCAAGTCAATTTTAGCTTGGGATCCATTTTAAGCCCTGAGGCGAGGATCGATTAACTTAAGAAAATAATAGTCAATTGGAGGTCCTGATGAAAACAGCATTTGGAGAGTTTGGCAAAGAGAGAGAGCTATGTCAAGCAAGCCGTTTCAACATACTCTCTCGGACCAATATTATTTCATGCTATTCTATAGTTTGGCTTGAGTAAATTAAAGCGTCATCTAAATATACAACAACTCCTTATTTTTTGTACAGTAAAATCATGGAGAACCGTTGATAGAGACCCATGAAAGCTCCGATACCCCACTTAACCCGAATGGCATTATTAAATATTCAAACTGTCCAAACTTTAGTATTAAGCATGATCAGGTGTTCCATATCCTTCAGCAATTCTGGACTCTGTAGTAAGCTTCTCTCAAGTCTAATTTAGTAAAAATGCGTCCCTTTGCGAGAAAAGCATCTAAGGTCCTTGATCAAAGGCAAAAGGATATTTGATGGACAGGAGACCCCGCGTGAGACCTCGACATAATCTGTGCAAAGCCCGTAGAACCCATCTTTCTCTTTTGACAAACAAAAACGCGGGAGCTTGGCGTTATTGTGTGTTTGGTAACCGCCCGTATGAAGGCAGCGGAAAGCAACGGGTTCTTGTCTAAGAAAGCACGAAGTTAACCTTCTCCTCATTGGGACTCATGCGGTAGATTCTACTCCTTAGACAGTTCGCCCCCCTGGTTGTATGGACAATTTTACCAGTCAGTGTCTCTGTGGGGTGGCACGGATTGTTAGCATTCCTGCTCCTGAAAAACTCTGGCTAGATCCTGATATGCAGGTGGGATGTCAATGCAGAATGGGAGCAATCACTGAGGAGGAAGCCAGAGAGGGGGGGAGTGTCAGGAGGCGTTAGGTTTTCTTCCCAATTCATGTGTTCCTCCGGCCATGGGGAGGGTCCAGTGAATTCTAGGATCCTTTCTGCTTCCAAATGAATTTTTTGGTTCATGTAACAACCAAAGGCATGCCCAAAACTATGGAGTGTTTTAGCCACTATGGCCTAAAATGAAAGCTGTTTTCTCCCAATGAGTCGGTGTATAGCTGGGAGGAGAACCGGCTGTGTGTTTTGTATTAGGCGGTCGCTTACGTTTCAGAGGGGGCTGCCATCCCATTTGGAGTGAATGGTATAAGGCTTAACCAGGGGAATTCGGTCAGACCTAGCTCCTCTGCACCTAAGGACGGTATTAAGCGATGGGAGCAACCCGGAATCCCACAAGACGAGGCTATAATACGCGAGAGTGTGTTTAAGCGGGGTTGGCCAGAGGAAATGCTTGAACTTGGTAATGGGAGCGCTTGCCTTCACTCACCGCTGTCAGGGAGTGGACCCACATGTCCATGCGGGCTGAAGAAAGACGAACGGCTGCTTCCCCTTCCTCTGGGTGCGTAACCGGTCACCGCTTTATGAGCGAAAGGCCAGTGGGAGGCGGCCCTGACTCTGCGTAATTGGTTTAAGGCGGCGGAAGCCCAGATGCCGATGGGCCTGGAGGCGGATTTGGTTTTGCTTCTTGGGACAGTTGGCGGCTGGAATGACCTGGCTCCTCCGCCCAGTAAAAGAGCACAACCCAGAAGTCGCAACAGCGGCGTTCAGAGGTGGTTTTGGTAGGAGCGGCTGGAAGGAAGCTTGACTTGGTGGACACCCGTGAGTGGTTTTGAAGTGGGTGACTCCTTGACGAAGCCGTGATATTCAAACGGGGCGTTTTCCGCCCGAGACTCAAATCTGGATCCAATCTGCAATGGTATGCGAGGAACCCGAATTAAAAGCACCGTTTCCGTGGCTTGCTATCCACAGCATCGAGAAGTATTAGGTGATTTCATCGCGTTCAGACCCTCAGGAGGAAGTCGAGAGGCAAGCCGCCCATGCCGGTCCTGGACAAATTACCTGCAAGCCGTTTGCCTTGCTGGATTTGATGAGTGCGGATAGCACTTTCATTCGAGCGTATGCTGGATCTTGAAAGCTGGCGCATCTCAAGGCTTGGAGGAATCGTCACGGGCACTGTTCGTCGAGAGTCCCTCATCCCTGCAAATCAAAACGATCCTGTCCGACACCAGTGTTTCTGCAGCCGTCCACGCATCTAGGACTGAGCCCGATGTCCGTGATACTTCAGCGTTCGAGACCGGTATAGATCATCCATAGTCTTCCAAATTATGGGCATTGAGTTGCAAGATGAAGTAGAGGAAGTTTGGAGGCGGTCCCATCAAAAGCAAGACTTGGTAGCGGGGCGGCGGAAGCTGGCCGCCGTGACTCTTAGCGCCTGTTGGGGAAGGTGGATTGCGCTGGCTGAGCAGGTTGGGCAGGCGGCTGTTGGTACCAGGAGCTGGAATGGGGCTGGCTGCGGTGCGCTGAAGCGCTTGGGTGGCAGGACCGGAATGCGTGGCCCCTGGTTCACCCGGCATGATCGAAGTCCCCAACAGCTATAGGTTCCAACTTGACGGCCCCTGGTGCCACTTTGCCTCTTAGTTCCCTCTCCAAGGACAGTTCCAAACTCCCTCGCCTTGCAAGTCCAATGCATCTTAGTGCGGCATGCAAAGCAGCTTTCTGCATTCTAATTTAAGCAGTTCGATCCCGTTTAAGGGCTTCAATTGAGTTCACTTTAGTGCGGCATGACCTGAAACGCCTTTTGGCGTTGCCGCTTGTAAAATCCAGTCTGGACTGTTCCAGGACTTTATCATCGGACTGACAGATTCCGGGCATATGGTTGCCGTTGGAGGCGTCGTTTGGCGCGGTCCAACTTTCGAAGCTGGACTTCTTTCGCGTTGCTGTTCCGGTCCCTCTGCAGGGTTTCGCCATCTTGCTGCAACTTGTGCCCGTTCACTCCTCTCCATAGCTGGCGTTTGCTCACGTTCCATGCCATGCGCTTTGGCATCTCGAAGTCGCCATTTCTTCATCTCAATGATAACAGTCTTCCGGTGGGAGAGGAAACCAGTCCAGATAGAATGCCGGCTTTCTTCTCGAGACTCTTCGTCATCAGGAAGCGGAGCCCTCGGAGACACCCGTGAAGCCGCCCGTTACCGCGGTGGCTCCCGAAAGAGGCACCTCAGATGCTGATACGCCGTCGACGGACCGGATGGGGGGTCCGATTGTAGGAAAGAATACGGATACCCCTCCCAATTCGAAGGTTTGAGTCCGGGGTGTCCTTTTGACGGGCCGGGCTAACGATGCTGTGCCCACGGTGGTTCTTTGGGAGCATCACCAAAATCACGAAGTCCAGAGAATGCGTTCAATGGATTCCTGGGTTGCCGCATGAAAGGTAGGTCAAGCTTCCGTCTCCTCCATGACAGGTTGCATCTGAGGGTTTGTAATCCCACACGAGAACAGGTAGAAATCCGATCCACAGGCATTTCGATCCATAGACGAAGCCCCAAAGCGACTCCACGGAAGTCCCCATGTAATTGATGCGTCCGATCCCTCGTTCCAAGCGAGAGTAAAGGAAGACTTCCGTGCTGGATCACGCAGGGCGGAAAGAGCCACAAAGCGAGGCTCGTTCTCCTGCTGGTTCCTCCAGATCCAGAAGGGAAGATTAAAGACCTCTTTAGAGGTCAGCTACCGCGCCTTCCATAGTAAAATTCAACCTCTCCATGCATAGAGCACAAAGAGGGTCCCTGCACAGGAATGCAATGAGATGACCATTAAGATTCCTGCACATGCAATGTAAGGGAATTCCATAGGCGCTTGAAATAAAAGGCTTCTGGTAGTAAAAGTCTGCATTTATTAAAGACATCTTAGAAAGCCTGGCAAAGTACGCGAGTGGCAGTGGAATGACCACTTTCCCCATGCCAGAAGCACCAGGTTATAATACCAGGCACCCCATCCCCCCTTCCTGCTTCCCATGGGAACAGAGGCTTCATCTCCCGCGCAAAGATAAAAGTCTTAGCCCGTGATGCATTCTGAACCCATCGCCGGACTGTGGGATACACTCCAAAGGTTGCCATACCATCAATGTACCGGTGAATCGCGCTTTTGGCAGTGATAGGGGATAACTGGAATCAATTACCTGTGCATACCAGGATGGTTCTGGGTGAATACTCTCAAATGAGCAGGCACGTGTATAATTACAAGGGGGGTTATTAAATTCTCAAACAGTTGTCCAAAGACCGTGAAACAGCTGGAACATTCCTAGTTAAATCCTTTTCCAAACCAATCAATATCTAGATCGGGATTTAACTCTAGTTGAGTACCTTTTTGGCTTTACTGGATGATGGGTGTGCATATAAATATTTTTTTTGTCTTTAGTCTTAGTACTTTTTATTTAAACCAGTGAATTCATAACCTGTGCACTCCAGGACATTTTATGATCTTTTCTTGAATTAATAGGGGACCGTCTTTTCAAATAGACCTTTCGTTGCCGTCCTTCAGTGAAAGCATTGATTTCATTGTGAGAAATCTTGCCCTTTTGGATATTGTTTGCTTTTAAAAACTTGATAAATCTTGAGCAGCATCTGATCAGCTTAGAAGAGCAGAGATACTGGAGGGAGGGATATCACCATTTCCCCTCAGGACTGAGGGTTAATTCCAGGCATAAACGAGGAAACAAAATTCGTTCTGTTTGGTTGTCTAGGCTGGAGGCCAAAATAAACTTTATTTAATCAAATGTGCAAACAAATATTTGTGATAAAATAAAACAGCCCACAAGATACATTTCCAATTCCTGCTTTCAGCCATTTATATCAATAAAAGAAAAGCTAGGCAATGCACTGCAATGTTTTGCTATGGAAATATTTTGAGTGTGTTTTATTTCTGAGAATTAATGTGCGGGGTTTTTTTTTTTACATATGTTTATCACGCTTTGAAATCTAAGTTAAGAAAGTCGGACGCTGGATGGGTAAGTGACAGATGTTACGATTGGATGGTGGCTGAACTACCATAGGAGGTAGAGTTGGCTGGTATATTTGGAGAGTTAGGGTGGAGTGGGCTGGTGAAGTCTAGGTTTTCCAGGTCCTCCTTGGTAACCGGTGAGGGGGGAACTTAGCAGGAATGAGCCCTAGGCAACCCATGCAGGTAATACGATGACATCTCTTCTGGTGTGCATCAGAAACAACAACATCAATACACTGACATCATTACCTCAGTGACATTCTGGGATTTGGCCAAAAACTCTATGGTGGAAGCCATTTTTTTGCCATAGTTTTTGCTGAAATACCACAGTTCCTTGTAAGTTTCTTGCAATACCACAGTTTTTTGCTGAAACTCCTTGTTTTTTCAAGTGCACGTTGGCTCTTTCTTGCAAACAGAGTTACATGCAGAATGTAAATGCATTCATTGTAACATGTGAACGGGGCCACAAACTCAGATCAGTGGTCCATCTCATTCAAGGTGAATCCGAGAGCTCTCCAGGGCTTTCAGCAGAGAAAGATCTTCTCCAGCACCCTGTAAACCGAGATCACTGAACCAAAGATGCCTGAGAATGAACCGGGAATGAACCGAGAATGCATAACGTGTTGGGCCACTAAATCACAGATTGATGGTGGGTAGAACATTTTGCAAGGATGCAAAATAAACAGGAGTCTAATGGGACCTTATAGACTCACAACCTTTTGTTCCTGCATGAGCTTCCATGGACAAGATCCCCCTTCTTTCAAGCAGGTCCTAACCCTCAAAATCTGCTGCTGAGATAATGTGTTTAGTCTTCAAGATACCACACCACTGCTATTCCTTGGGCCATGATGCACTCCAGAAGATTCTCCCTGGAACTCTTAGAATGGAATGGGCACCTAATGGTTGTCCAAATTATTCCTCAATATGTTTGCAGTGTTGGAAATGAAGAACTGTGCGCTGTCTCCTGCCTCAAAGGGGACTTAACTGGAGTGTCAGAGAGAAGGGTCAAGACATTGGGCTCCCTTTCTCTGCTGCTCTCCCTCGTGTGTCAATTTCTACTCTCAGGGAAACTTCCTTCCTGCTTCTTCTCACACCACACTTCTTCACGCCTGCACACTTGTCCATCTTGCAGCGTGAGGGGGGAGATGCGGGCAGCATCTTTCCATCCAGCTAGTTAGATTTTGAGAAAACCTGTGGCTTCATTTTCCTATCTAGAATGGAGTTCTCTAAGAGAGACTTCTTACATTATCGAAGGCAGGGGCGGAGCAAGGAGGAACTGGGCCCAGTGCACGGTCGCGCCCCGTGCCCCTATCATGCCCCCGCTCTGCCACACCCCTGTCCTGCCCCATCCCGCCACGCCATGCTCCTGCAGGGGTGCACGTCCGGTGCGTCGTGCGCCCACCCACGGCTGCCCCCTTGGCGGTACGCCACTGATAGAAGGCTTTCATAGCTGGAATCAACTGGTTGTTGTGGGTTTTCTGGACTGTGTAGCTGTAGTCTGGTAGTTTTTGCTCCTGACGTTTTGCCTGTATCTATGGCTGACATCTTCAGCTATGGAGAGAAATACATCCGGAGAGGTCAAATGGGAAGGGGGAATGGAGAAGAAATCTGTTAAACTGTCATTTCGGGGACAGATAGTGTTTGTATCTCCAGACACTTACCTCCAGTGAGACTCGGAGTCTAACTTCTGGGAAAACAGGCTAATTTAGTGAATGCTTTAAAAAAAGACTGTACCAGTCTCAGAGCTGAGATTGTGGGGAAAGCTGGCTCAGAACTGGAATTTCCTGAAGGAGCTCACAGTTACACTGTGGGGTTCCTAAGATTGTTACGGAGTTGCCTCAAGGATAAAAATTTGGCTGTTTTGAGTTTTCCGGGCTGGGTGGCCATGGTCTGGTAACTTTTGCTCCTAGCGTTTCACCCACATCTGTGACTGGCATCTTCAGAGCATGTCATGTTGGACAGAAACGCATCTTACTGTGACAGGTCTCTGAAGATGCCAGCGAAACGTTAGGGGCAAAAACTGCCAACCTACAATCACTCACGACAATCAGTCCTTGTTGGAAACTACAGCCTGGCTTTAGGACTTTCTTTTGTGCCCCGTGGTTTGCCACTGTGCACTCTGTTGTAATTCAAAGGAATCTCAAACCAGAGATAACAACATGCAGTAGGGATGCCAACCTCCAGTTCTCCTGAAGAAATGGCTGCTTTGAGTGGTGGACTTTATGGTATTATATCCCATTGAGGTCCCTCTCATCCCCAACCCCGCTTTACTAGGCTCCATCCAAAATCCCCTGGAATTTCTCGCTATGGAATTGACAACCCTCATTTACAAATCTCCAACCCCCAAAATTCCTTGAGCGGGGCAAGGACCTAGAACTAAAGGGTGTGTGGGCCTTCCTTCAGTGGGTGCAAAGATGGATGGGGGAATTTGCTTGTCGTTTCTTAACACTGTTTGAGACCACAAAAGCCAAGGTCTCAATTAATAATTAAGATTTCCACGGAACATAATTCCACTTATGGCTATCAGTCATCCTAGCTATGTGGAATCTCCATGTTCAAGGTCACTATATCTCACTTTAACATTTACTTGGGGTGCACAATAGAGGAAGGTATTGATCTCCATGTCCTTCTGGGGATGCATCCAGTGGTGGGATTCAAATAATTTAACAACTGGTTCCGGTGGTGGGATGCAAATAATTTAACAACTGGTTGTTCACAAGCACCATTTTAACAACTGGTTCTGCCGAAGTGGTGCGAACCGGCTGAATCCCACCAACTGGTTGCATCTGTTTGGCCACTGAGAGAAAATACTGAGCTGAAAATAGTGGACCCTCGGCCTCATGCAGCTGGATTCTTTATGAATATTTATGTTGAATGGAGGAAATATTTCTAAAGCAAATGATTCATCAATTCCAAAGTACCTCAGATAAAATTGTCAGCAATGGTCAGTGGATGGTGTTGTCAGAGCCTTATAAACAAATGCTTCAGTCCCGCCTTCAACAGGTACTTATTTGTGGTTTGTCCTAATGGTGGTAAATTATCCCTTCATAGGCCGGAATTTCTGACTCACAGGGCTGTGTTTTGAAGTATTTTGCAGTATTTCTTGCAATTCACACTCCTCAGAGGAATCAAATAGAGGAGACCTGAGTAAATGGCAAAGGGTCATGGCTCACTGATAGCGCTTCTGCTTCGCATGCCAAAAGTTCCAGGTTCACTTGCTGGCATCTCCAAATAAAACTGAAAATGCACCTCTAGCAGTCTGAAGTTGCAGAAGTCAGTCTACCGCTTCACGACTCTTCCATACCATTCCCAATCTTTTCTCCTCCATGCATGAACCAATATGTATTATTGTAATATATGGTGTCTTCTGAGACATTTACAGATTTGTAATTGCTGTTCCACCAGGCCTATGGTTGAGGGCAAGCAAGGCTTTCCCCTTCCTTCCCCTTCCATTTTCCCCTTGGCTTCCTTCATTATACTGTCTTGTGGATATATGTTGGTATTGGGGGTCATTGGTTGTTTTAGCCGTCAAATTTTAAAACGGGACTGAAGTGATGGTTTTATTGATTTTTTTTCACTTATTATATGGTTGTAAGCAGAGGCGTATGGCCTATAGGGACATGTCCCCGGGCGCATGCCTTTAAGTCAACTGCAGGGAGGTAGGGAAAGAGCAGGGGTCAGAGGTGGGCAGCCATGGCGCCCTCCTAGGCTGCCTGCCATGGTGGAGCCCCACCCCCAGGCTCCATGCAGCCCTCCCCAGCCCCTCCCCAGGCCCTGCCAGCCTGCCACCGAGCCTGCACGGAGGCTGGGGGTGGGAGCAGGGTTTAGCCTGCATGAAGGTTGGGGGTGGAGCTTGGCAGTGGGCAGCCCGCCCCTTGAGCCCCGCCCCCGGCCTCCGTGCCAGCCTTCCCAGGCCCTTCCGGCCTGCACAGAGGCTGGGGGGGGGGGACTAGGAGAAGGGGTTGTCTCCACGCACCATTTCCCATCCATACGCCTCTGGTTGTAAGTTGTCCTGACATGTCTAGAGAAGGGCAGCCTAGAAATTAAACAAACAAAAAGTATCAATTGATGTCAGGGTACTCTAGGAACTCCCCCAAACTCCACAGTTTTGCCATAGAGCTTTGGAGGATTCCTAGGGCATTCTGACATCAATGTCCCTCCCTCTTCATTTCCTCCTGCCTCATTTAAGCAGGGATGGGTACAGGACACCTTGGGGAGAACAGATGGTCAACCTGCAGGGTTATGGGGATAATGGAGCAACGGAATATCACACCTGTCTCTTGGAGCTCAGAGTAATTATATGCAAGTGTGGAAGCCCTCTAAAATGCAGCCCTTCTCCTTGTGCAAAATGTGTCCCCTGCCTTAAGGAGATCTAAGGCAAAAATCTTCCCTTTCTATACAGTCGAAGGCTTTCACAGCCTGAATCAACTAGGTGTTGTGGGTTTTCCAGGCTGTGTGACTTTAGTCTGGTAGTTTTTGCTCATAGGAAAGACTACCACAAAACCAACAAAACACAGTCTTCCCTGTCTGGCCTGTTGACTGACTCAGGAGGAATTCTACATCTCTCCTTCCTGCCTGGACTGTTGAAGATGTCAAGGAAAGGCAGAACACAGGGAGAACATGAAATATTTTATTGAAGAAGACAGGTTTATGTGTTTGAACAAACAGATCGAGGACTAAAAGAGCAAGCCACAGCGGGTCAACTCAGAAGTAAGTCCTGTGGTATTCTGCGGGACTTAACTCCCAGGAAAATAGCCTTAGAAATGCCGTCTCATTACCATGCAGAAACATTAGTTATGGTAATTATGATCCTCCCCTCCCCCCACCTTGTTCTCTGTGTTTTGCAGAGTTACATGGGGGTTCTGTAGGAGTGAAACAGGGAGGGCTTAACCACCACATAGCCTTTGATTTCGTAATTAAGGGATCGCCAATCGATCAAGTAGTCAGAAAGGTGACCACCGTTGCCAACGAGGACCAGTTCTTCCGGTGAAAGCACTCGACCCCACAAATACAGGTCTGCAATCTCGCCTACAAAGGATTGGTTGATGTCAAAGCCACCTCCAAAGGAATCCTGCTCCTGCCCGAGTATGATTGAAGCTTCAGAACCAATAGTATAACCTTTCTTCATACCCTTGCGGGGCAAGCTTTCCCCATTCAACCAAAACTGCACTATTCCTGTGGCAGACTCCCAACTCATGCAAATATGCTCCCACTGTGGTTTGGGGACTCGATTGTCTGCTACACTGTAGGTCACGATGGATCCCCCCACATACAAGTTGTATTGGTTGGGTTTGGGTTTGAAGATAAGGAACTCGTTGTCAGACTTTCTGGTGGCGTAAGAGAAAAGGCTGTAGGCACGGCTCAGGTCTGTGTAGGATTTGAGGCACACAGTGAAGCTGGTCAAAGACTGCTGACTCGTAGCCCTCAAAACAACATGAGCTGTGTTGGTTGCTTCTGGGAAAATCAAGATCTTCCTTTCAAGGTCTGTAAAAGAAGCCAGAAAATAATAGTTTCCATGCATCGTCAAGTTAGCTGGTTCTGAGACCGGCTGACTGCCTTTGAGAAGGATCCCCGATTGTCTGGCACTTGCAAGCGTGTGAGGCAGATACTTTGTTCCAGTTCATAGAGACACAGTGTAGAACACTGCAGATCAAGGCGGCCGCTTGCACGGGCCAGCCAATCAGGGATCCTTTTTAATACAGACAAGTGTTTGCAAGTGAACATTTTTCAGCTCCAAATGACAGCTTTTGGAGGGGGACCAAAATGTTCATGGAAAGACTCCCATCAAACCTGTTTTGTTCTTGGGCCTGTTAATGTACTGTGCAGATGCTTCAGAGCCATTTTTGCTCATTGTGATGGGTTCTGCTTCATCACAATGTAAGAACATAAGAACATAAGAACGAGCCTGCTGGATCAGACCAGAGTCCATCTAGTCCAGCACTCTGCTACTCGCAGTGGCCCACCAGGTGCCTTTGGGAGCTCACTTGCAGGAGGTGAAAGCAGTGGCCTTCTGCTGCTGCTCCCGAGCACCTGGTCTGCTAAGGCATTTGCAATCTGAGATCAAGGAGGATCAAGATTGGTAGCCATAGATGTAGTCTCAGGCAATCAG
This sequence comes from Sphaerodactylus townsendi, assembly GCF_021028975.2. NCBI lineage: Eukaryota > Metazoa > Chordata > Lepidosauria > Squamata > Sphaerodactylidae > Sphaerodactylus > Sphaerodactylus townsendi. Next base: position 16,186,327 of record NC_059425.1, on the reverse strand, counting down.
GGATCATGATACACATAGCACGCAGTGTCGCAATGCTATTTTTTGCAAGACTATTTTTGTTTGCACAGCCTACCTGGTGGCGCCATAGCCAAACCGGGACTGTGGTGTATGACCAGAAATGTATGAAAGGAAATGGCACCCAGGGGCAATATCTCCTCCAGGTGCCCTCCTGCCTACAGCCGCCCCCCCCCCCAGTCATTGCCTGACCTAACCTCTCTTAGACCCTTCACTGCCTCTTAACAGACCTGCTATGACTTTTTCTCTGGACTCAGAGTAAGACTGCTCTCTTACATCCCTTTCTTGCATCTGTGCCTCCTATCAGCTGGAACCCAACGCTCTGTGAGACTGGCAGTCCAGGACAGGTTAAGACTCTAATCTGGAGAAAAGACTACTGGAACATGGCCATACAACCCGGAAAACCCGCAACATCCTAGTGATTCCAGCCATGAAAATCTTCAACAATACACCTGAATGAAGTTTAGTTGTAAAAGGAGCAGGTATGTGATCTCTAATCTTGGTCATGTTTAGAAGTTTGGTTCTCTGAAAATGGTTGGAAAGCTATAGTACTCTAGAAATTTTAAAAGCGGGACATGCTTGTGTATTTATCAGAATAACATTAAGATATAATGTCGCAGGTTTTCACAGCCAGAATGAACTTTGTTATGGGTTTTCCAGGCTGTGTGGCTGTGGTCTAGAAGTTTTTGCTCCTCGTGTTTTGCCCGCATTTATGGCTTCCATCTTCAGCGGCAAGTCACTGTGAAATGTGTGTTTTTATTACATCTTGCCATGACACGCCTTTGAAGATGCCAACTATAGACGCGGGCAAAATGTTAGGAGCAAAAAATACCAGACCAAAGCCACATCTGCTTGAAAGTAAAAATAAAGTTTGGCATTCACGCTCTTGTATCAAAGTACCATGCTCAGTAATGCACACAACAATGGTTTTGACAAAGGCACCACATAGAAATGGATGATAATGTTCAAATTTGTTCGGGACTATATTATAATGTGGAAGCGCACAATATCCTTGACCGCTGCCCCTCAACTGATCTTACTAACATCTTTATCTGAGACAGTCTAAAGCAGTGATGGTGAACCTTTTCGAGACCAAGTGCCCAAATTGCAACCCAAAACCCACTTATTTATCGCAAAGTGCCAACACAGCAATTTAACCTGAATACTGAGGTTTTAGTTTAGAAAAAAATGGTTGGCTCCAAGGCGTGCGTTACTAGGGAGTAAGCTCGGTGGTAGTCGATGGCTTTGCTTTGAAGCAACCGTGCAACTCTTCCAACGGGTGAATCACGACCCTAGGAGGGTTTACTCAGAAGCAAGCTCCATTGCCAGCAACTGAGCTTACTCCCAGGTAAAGGATTGCGCTTTAGTACTTTGCATGAAAATCAGCGGGGTTTAACAGCACTTAACAGGGTTACCTAGACTGCTTCCCCAAAACTCGATCTTAGGTTTAATGCTAATAATCGAGCCCAGCAGCCCATGCCAGCCTAGATGTGAGGGGGGGTGACTCTGTTTGCGCGTGCGCACAGAGAGGGCTCTGAGTGCCACCTCTGGCACCCGTGCCATAGGTTCGCCACCACTGGTCTAAAGCATTTCTCCACAAGATGAACCAGTACCGATTGTGATTGGGCAATTTCAGTGGATCAGCTGGAGCCTCATATCAGAGGGGAACAGGAATTTTCAAGCACAACTTTCCCTCAGGTGCAGATTTTTACTCCTAGAGTCTAGACACGATGCTAGGGAATCTCCACCTCTGTTCTTTCTGTACACCTCCTTAGGAACAACGCCCCCACACACACCCCGTTGCAATCTACACCTCTTTGGCTCTTCTGGGCTTCATTTGTTCCTATAGCCCAAACCAGCACCTACCTTGCAAAGCCAGAGTCCCCAGTGAGCCCACAAGGATGATGAGAAGGGCGTGCAGGATCGCCATGGTGGGTGAATGCAGAAAACACAGGAAGGAAGGACTCGACAGGTTCAGCTGGATCTAGGCTTCTTTCCTGGGTGAATCACTTCTGCAACTGCGAGAGCTCAGCAGCTTCTCCGCAGAATTTATTCTGCAGTCCAAAAGGGCAGGACAAGAATTTCCAGGCACCCGATGCCCAGGGGAATTACCCAGGAAATCACTGAGAATGCTCTTCACAATCCCTGAGTGGTCTCAATGGCCAATTGATATTTTTTTTAACGCCTTCAGGCACAAACACAAATCTCTCTTTTCCCCTCTGGACTTCCAGAATTCTTTCAGGTCATTGATGAAGGAATGCAAACCCACAGACATTTCACAGATGAACACAGGGACGGGACTGTGATACCCTGGTTTTCTATTACATGTTTCCTCCTCAGGGGAGAAGATGTAGCTCTGTAGTAGTGTGTTTCGTTGGCATGGAGAAAGTCTCACGTTCAATCCTTGTCATCTCTAACTATGGAGAAATGTTTGGATGTATATCTCCCTTCTCTTCTGTAAGGAGACTCAAAGGGGCTTACAAACTCCCTCTCTTTTTCTCCCCACAACAGACACCTTGTGAATTAGGTGGGGCTGAGAACATTATGAAGAACCAGGACTAGCCGAAGGTCACCCATCAGGCTCCATGTGGAGGAGCAGGGAAGCAAATCCAGTTCCTCAAATAAGAGTCTATTGCTCAGGTGGAGGTGTGGGAAATCAAACCCAATTCTCCAGATTAGAGTCTCCCCGCTCTTAACCACTACTCCACTCCACCATTAAAGATAATGGAGAGTCCACCATTATCTTTAGTGGTGGACTCACTTGACCCAAGATCTCAAGTTAGTTAATTCTTAACTACTACTAGTATATACGTCCATGTATTTTAAATTCAATTTTATTTCTAAATTTGAGACTAACCCTATACATTTTCTTAATTCCATCTTTAAAAATTCTTCTTTTTCTTCCAAGTAATCACCACTGAGAAGAATTCCATCCTGGCTCCTTGGATCCTCAACTTTTTAGTTTAAAGGGTACCAACTTAGTTGTATCAACAAATCCTAAATCTCTCAGGATTGGAAATGGAGCATTTTGCTCCATATAGATTATACAATGGGCAAAACAAGATGGGATTATCCAGTGTCTCAATCCAGTGTCTCAAGCTCTCTCCATCCACTTCTGCAATGTCTGTCCTCGGGGATGCGGTGGTATAGAAATCGAAAGAATGAATGAATGAATGAATGAATGAATGAATGAATGAATGAATGAATGAATGAATGAATGAATGAATAAATAAATAAATAAATAAATAAAGTGGCTGAGGGGAGCACATTCATCCTGGCTTGTAAAAAGGTTTGGCCATAGGTGGGGATTGTTAAATATTTCAAATGGGCTGGAAGGGCATTCGGAGACCCACTGAAAATAATGAACGAACCCTGCATGCTTTGGGGGATGTCCTTATCCTGTCTAACTCTATCACTCGCTTTTCCAAGGAGATAGCTGCAGGGTTCCATTTCTACTCCTAACATTCTTATTTTTCCATCTGTTGCCTGGAGCCATCCATTCTCATAATGGCCTGGCCATAGTGCCACTGATAGCCCAGAGCTCTCTATGGAAGAGAGAAACTTCATTCTCATATTCATAGCTTGGAGCCAGAACCCCTCTAGTTAAGGATCAAGAGATGAGAAGGCTTCCCATCTGAGAGCCTGGAGAGCAGCTGCCAGTCTGAGCAGACATTATTGGCCAAGGGTCTGGCTGAGAATAAGACAGCTTCATGTGTTCCTGTGTCTCAAACAACCAACCTCTCCAGGCAACATTTTCTTGGCTTTCCATTCTGTCCAATCCTCTCAAGAAAAGTGGACTGTCCAAGAGAACTTCATGGCTGAGTGGGGATCTGAACTCAGGGCTTCCGGATCCTAACTCAACCTTTCACCCCCTATGCCACACATCTCCTACACCACAGGAAGAACCACTTCATGAGGTCAGTGATCCCCTGGCTGTGTATTGGGGAAGTTAGCTTGACGTCAATACCAGAAACAATAAAGCTGTTGCCAGTGTCACCAAGCAAGAAGTTTGGGTTACCTGGTACAATGAATGCATTTTTCATCCGGGGTGAGGAAGTTCAAATAAGGAAAAGATCGATACGTATTCCGCAGCCAGGAGAGCATTTCACCAGAGTGGTGAAATCTTTCTTTTGTTTCCAGCAACTGAGAGGAAGAAGCATTAAGCTTGTAAAAATATATTGTGTTTCATCACCATCTTCAACCTTTGAAGGTCAAGAATACAATTCAGAGAGGTCTGCAAGCTCAGCCAATGAGGAAAGTTTCTGGATGGGCTGACCAGCATCAATGGACAGTATAAGCATTGCCAAATGGTTCACAAATATTCATCATGAAACCCACCTTTAGTTCCATACAACAGGATAATGAGGAACGTTCTGCTCAGAAAGATTGTGGGGTGGGGAGCTGGTATAACTATTACATCATAGTTCAAAACCCACCTGAGAGCCGGTGTAGGGTGACAGTTAAGAGCATAGGTGTCGAACTCGCGGCCCTCCAGATGTTATGGACTACAGTTCCCATCATCCCCTGCCAGGATCATGCTGGCAGGGAATGATGGGGACTGTAGTCCATAACATCTGGAGGGCCGCGAGTTTGACACCTGTGGTTAAGAGTTACGGACTAATCTGGGAACCAGGTTTGATGCCGAACATGCCATGAAACAAAGACTCCGCGGCCAATTCTCTCTGAAGTCGCAGGAACTTTGCCACGCCTAATTGGCCAGCCAGTCGTTTCAGGTCATGAAAAGTTTCAACAATACACTCCAAGCCACTGTTTGAAGATTGCAAAATGAGAATTTTGAACCAGACCACTGACCCTGTGTCCAATGAGCTCCTATTGACTTTCACAAAAGAGGGTAGCTACAACAGTTCGTTTCCTCTGCAGAACTCTTTATGCTGCTTTGGTCCGCCTGGAATCCCCCCAATTCTACACTTGAGCACAGAGGTTTACATAACACAATCTGTCTACAATCTCTTATCAGCCCAGGAAGGGCAAGCTGCATGTGATACACTTGTGTTTCTCTTATCAGGTAAGGAAAGATTTTTTTAAAAAAAAATCATATCAGCAGTTCCTGAGAATATGTGGTTTTTAAAGAGTATGATACTTTAAAGTTTGACTTTCAAACACTGCTTTTGGTGGGGGGAGTGACTGTATACACATAGAAACGGCATAGTCAAAAATTTGAAAGGCATCCAAAATCATGAAAACCCTCTGCAGAATTTCAGTCCCAACAATAATATTTGACATTCAGACCAGTAGTTAAGAGACTTTGGGCAAATCTGAACTTTGGGCCTAGATTTTACTCCAGGCCACGGCCAAATGAAACATACCTTTGCGCTGGACGAAAGCAACTCACAGTCTAACTAGACATTAAAATTTCTGCATACTCACAAGTACATGTGCCATGGTTAGATCTGTTGGAAGGGAAGGATTTTGCTGTGTTTCTTAGAGCGTTTCCCCACTTACCATGAGCCCCCTATGCCGCGGGCTACTCTCAACGCGCGTCATTTCTGATGCGCGCCCGGGCTTCCCCACGTCCCTGCGCTCTGCACGGGGTCATCAAAAGGCGCCATTTTGAAGAGCGCCAGGAATGACGCGTGCTGAGGGAGCGCGACAGTGGCAGCGTCGGGGCGGCTGCGTTGTCGCCGCCCCTGTAGTGGGGAGTGCCGGGGGACCCCGCGCTACTTGGCTACAGTAGAGTCCAGCAGAAGGTAAGTGGGAAAACGCTCTTAACCTCAGACTTCAGAGGGGGACTTAACTAGACAGTCAGACAGAAGGGCATTTTTAATATCCTGATCTGACACTACCCCTTTGAGGCATAGATTGCTACACCTAGGGGGGAAAACTTCCTTTCTGTTTCTTCTCATGCCACACTTCGTCCAAGCCCATTTAGAATCATAGAATCATGCAATCCTAGAGTTGGAAGAGACCACAAGGGCCATCAAGTCTAACCCTCTGCCATGCAGGAATATACAACCAAAGCAACCTTGAAAAGTGGCCATCCTGCCTCTGTTTAGAAACCTTTGAAGAGGGAGACTCCACCACCATCCGAGGCAGCAGAGTCCACTATTGAACAGCCCCGACGGTCAAGAAGTTCTTCCTACCGTTTAGGTGGAACCTCTTTTCCTGTACTTTGAATCAATTATTCCGTGTCCTAGTCTCGGGAGTAGCAGAAAACAAGTTTGCTCCGTCTTCAACATGACATCCCTTCCAAATATTTAAACATGGCTATCATGTCACCCTTTCACCTTCTTGTTTCCGGACGAAGCTTACCTAGCTCCCTAAGCCACTCCTGATAGGCCATGGAATCCAGACCTTTTACCATTACTGGTCGTCCTCCTCTGGACCTGTCCCAGCTTGTCAGCATCCTTCTTGAATTGTAGTGCCCAGAAATGAGCACAGTATTCCAGGTGAGTTCTGACAAATGCAGAATAGAGCGGTACTATTACTTCCCTTGATCTACTCCTATTGATGCAGCCCAGATTTGTATTGGCTGTTTAAGCTGCCATATTACACTGCTAACTCATGTTCAGTTTGTAGCCTACTAAGGTCGAATCCCCACTTGAAATTTGCACGCAGATCCAAACCTGTTCATTGTGAAACCGTGTCCTCTTCTTCGGAATTTCTCCCTCCCCACCGCAGCGAGCACACAGCAGACACACCCGGTTGCAGAACTCTTAGCAATCCCCACTACCAGGCGAGCTCGCTTCGCCCGTCTCCCCTGATTGGCTGGCGTGCCTTGATGGGGCGGGACCTTTTCCCACTGCGGAAACGTACATTGTAGGGGCATGATCAAAAAAACCAGCATGTAAAAGTTTAACGTTTAACTGTTTAACTGTGCAAACAGTTAATCGTTACCTGTGTAAACCATTAACGATTCAAAATTTTACCGCGTTTGACTGTTTAACGTTTGCATCCCCTTCTGCTGGCCGATCGCAAAAGCGAAAACGAAACCAAGGAAAGGCTGCGCATGCATCGCAGCGCTGATTGGTTGCCTGAATTCCGCGTCACACTCCAGGGTGGGAAACGAGTCAGGGTTTCAACCCTCATCCCTCCCCTCGGATCAGCTCTGAACCGTGTTAATGGGGTTTATGCCACTTGCAACCAGGTCCTGCCAGAACACGGATTAACAGGGAGAATGAGCGCCAGAAATGGAATCTGCCACACAAGCAATGGGGAGGTCGTCCCTCAAACCTGCTTCGTTTGTGTTCTGAAACCTGGCTAAGACAGTAGTGGGGATTTGACCTAAGACTCCCAACTTAATGGTGTACCTGGGGGAAGGCAGGAGGGGGCTCCAGCCCCAGGGGCCACTTACCTGAGTCTTTGGCCCCCTGCCCATCCTGCTCACTTGTTCGCCCTGCTTATCGCCTGCCTGCTCGGCTCACCGCTCATGTGGACACAGAGATACACAGGCGCAGACATGCACATACACACAGGCAGGCCACACAGTCACCAGACTGCCTGAGCTTCCTTTTGCATGTGCTCCTCATCCACTCAAAGCCACTATGAGGGAAGAGATCCCCTCCGAAAAGTACTGAAAGCGAGAAAGGTTTTTTTTTTGGCAGAGACTCTCCCGCGGGCTTTCCTGCAATAGATGGTGACTATGATGCCCAGTTGCCCGCTGCTTGGGCAACAATTAATCAAACCAGAACACAATTTTATAAAATAAAGTAAAATAATTTATTCCTCATTCCGGGTAGCAGCAACCCCTGCCCAGCGGAGGGGAGAGTTTTTGACAGAAGACCCAAAGTAGCAAGCCTCCAGCAGCAACTGCCCAACTCCTGGGCAAAGTCCAGGATTCTTATAGTGCAGCGATGGTGAGCCTTTTCGAGACCGAGTGCCCAAACTGCAACCCCAAACCCACTTATGTATCGCAAAGTGCCAACACGGCAATTTAACCTGAATACTGAGGTTTTAGTTTAGAAAAAACGTTTGGCTCCAAGGCGCGCATTACTCGGGAGTAAGCTTGGTGGTAGTCGGTGGCTTTGCTTTGAAGCAATCGTGCAACACTTTGAATGGGTGAATCACGACCCTAGGAGGGTTTAGAAGCAAGCCCCATTGCCAGCAACCGAGCTTACTCCCAGGTAAAGGATTGTGCTTTAGTTCTTCTCATGAAGAAGAAGAAGAAGAAGAAGAAGAAGAAGAAGAAGAAGAAGAAGAAGAAGAAGAAGAAGAAGAAGAAGAAGAAGAAGAAGAAGAAGAAGAAGAAGAAGAGGAGGAGGAGGAGGAGGAGGAGGAGGAGGAGGAGGAGTTTGGATTTATATCCCTCCTTTCTCTCCTGTAGGAGACTCAAAGGGGCTTACAATCTCCTTTCCCTTCCCCCCTCACAACAAACACCCTGTGAGTTAGGTGGGGCTGAGAGAGTGCTGAGAAGCTGTGACTAGCCCAAGGTCACCCAGCTGGCATGTGTGGGAGTGTACAGGCTAATCTGAATTCCCCAGATAAGCCTCCACAGCTCAGGCGGCCGAGTGGAGAATCAAACCCGGATTAGATACACGAGCTCTTAACCTCCTACGCCACTGCTGCTCCAGTGGGGGTTTAACAGCACTTAACAGGGTTACCTACACGTCGTGTTTACATGCGTTACTTAGCTGACCCCAGGCCAACCTAGATGTGAAGTGTGTGTTTTTTCAAGCCCCACCATGATGAACTCTGTGCACACATGTCCACAGAGAGGGCTCTGAGTGCCACCTCTGGCACCCGTGCCATAGGTTCGCCACCACTGTTATAGTGTTTTGGGGATGTTACAGCAGAAAAACAATACAGGGTGATTAACAACAAAAGAAGGACCATTAAGCAAAGCAAGTTTCGCAAGACTTGGTCCTATGAGATTTCCTTTGGAGGGAAACTTTATCTAGGGGGTGTGTATTGTTTGGTAGCTTGATCCAATCAAGAGTACAATGGGAGCAGTGCAGAGAGCAATTGCATGAGGGAGGAAACTAGTTTTTCAGGCTGCAGGAAAACCTTATAGGAAAACATCTTTACAGAAACAGATTTTTAAAACTTAACAGAATATATCTAACTAAATAATAAGAGGACAAGACTTTCTACAAACCTCAAACATACCCCAAGTTTGCAGAAAAATCTGAAATCTAAACAAAAAATGGGTTTTTTAAAAAAAAGAATGATAAAATGAATGCCTGTAACTTTAAGAAACTGATTTCCTCAGTGGCTATGGCAGAGCAACCATAGCATTCCAGGCTTGGTTTATGAGAGTAAAAGGCCGGTGGAGGGACAAGATTATTTCCAGGGCTGCTCTGGCCTTTGAGGGAGGATTCCTTGCTTGTTCCCTCTACTCACATTGCAGGCCCAGGAAGTGGGCCACCCACTGTAGAGATGTCTCCCATTGGAGCTGTTGGAGAGGAGAAGGTGGCTGAGAGTCCCTGTTCTTGCAGATTTCGGCCACCAGCTCCTTCAGCAATGCACTGGTGAGGCAGAAGAGGCAGGGCAGGATAGGGAGGAGGCCATGAGGAGGCATGCCAATGTGATGGGCACCTTTTGGGCTGCTCTAAAAGGGGATGCCGCTGCATTAGAGGCTGTGGCCAGCCTCCTTGCTCAAAGGATGATGGACCAGCCCCCAACGCTGAGGCTGGCACCCAAGCAATGTCCCCTCCAGCATCCCGTGCATTACAAGGGATTGGCCGTGGCCAACCCTTGCTGTGGACACACCTCAATTCCTGACTCCAATAAGTGAACCAAAATGGATTATTCTATTTGAGACATTTACCCATACGTAATTGGCCTCCGGTTGCTGAAACATTTGGGTGTGCCAGTTGCTTATCAAATTTTCTTCAGTTCGTTTTTCAGGTCCCTAGTGATTCTACAACCCTAATTCTATTGCATCAATTATTGAATGTCCTCTCCTGTTAATTTACATTGACTCGCTCTGTGTAATCGTGTAATCTGCCTTAAATCCAAGTGAGAAAGGCGAACTATAAATAACATAAACAACTACGGAGCAGTGCCAAAACGCTCTGCAGGTGTGCCCGTTCCCTGTCCAAGTGAGAGGCTAGCACTGATAGCGTTGCTGAGAAGGTGTTTGGCACACTTCATGCCCATCATAGCTTGTCCGACCAAGTTCATTCCTCATTTACCCCCTACCCACAGTTTTATGGTGGCTTAAATGAATGAAGCAAAGTATTCGCTCCGCCAGGGGTTTGTTTACATTGAAACATCCCTATCCCATCTTTTTCCAAGGACTCCATGAGGTTTAAAAAGTTAGTACAGTGTACTGGTCAGGAGATCAGGGGTCCAATCCATCCATTCTGTCATAAAAGCTTGCTGGGTGACCTTGGGCCAGTCATTCAGGCCCAGCCTGCTAGGTTATCAGATTGCCTGCAACCCCCGGGATCTTTCTGGGAAAGAGCCCAGAGAAACCTTGGCCAGGTGGAACCATGGCGCTGCAAAATTTATTGAAATTCCACAGGGCCTGTAAGACAGAGTTGTTCGACCAGACCAATAGTTAAGGACAAGAAGGTTATGTGGCCTTCCTCTTCCCACTTCCTTCCCCTTCCCTCTTTCCCTTTGCATCCTTCAATGGATATATGGGGGTCATTGGTTGTTTTAGCCCTCAAATTTTAAAATGGGGCTGAAGGGATGGTTTTATTGTTTTCCTCCCACTTATTATATGGTTATAAACTGTCCTGAACTTGCCTAGAGAAGGGCAGCCAAAAAAATTAAACAAAAAGTAACAATTGATGTCAGGATACTCTAGGAACTCCCCCAAACTCCGCAGTTTTGTCATAGAGCTTTGGGGGATTCCTAGGGTGTTCAGAAATCAATGTCCCTCCCCCTTCATTCCCCCCTGTCTCATTGGAGAATCGGTTGGTACACGAAAGGTTGGGGAGAACAAATGGTCAACCTGGGGGGTTATGGGGATAATGGAGCAATGGAATATCACACCTGTCTCTTGGAGCTCAGAGTAATTATATGCAAGTGTGGAAGCCCTCTAGAATGCAGCCCTTCTCCTTGTGCAAAATGTGTCCCCTGCCTTAAGGAGATCTAAGGCAAAATCTTCCCTTTCTATACAGTCGAAGGCTTTCACAGCCTGAATCAACTAGGTGTTATGGGTTTTCCGGGCTGTGTGACTGCAATCTGGAAGTTTTTGCTCCTAGGAAAGACTACCACAAAACCCAGTCTTCCCTCTCTAGCCTGTTGGCTGACCCAAGAGGAATTCTACATCTATCCTTCCTGCTTGGACTGTTGAAGATGTCAAGAAAAGGCAGAACACAGGGAGAAAATGAAATATTTTATTGAAGAAGACAGGTTTATGAGTTTCATGAAAGAGTTTGAATGAACAGATCAAGGACTGAAAGAGCAAGTTAAAGCAGGTCTACTCAGAAGTATGCCCCATGTTATTCTACAGGACTTAACTCCCAGGAAAATATCCTTAGAAATGCTGCCTTACTGCTATACAGAAACATAAGCTATGGTAACAACAATCCCTCCCCATAAAGCTCTCTGTTTTGCAGACTCACATGTTGCTGGAAAACAGGGGTTTAACCACCACATAGTCATTGATTTCATAATTAAGAGGTTGCCAATCGATCAAGTAGTCAGAAGGAGGTTTGCGATTGCGAAAGAGATCCATTTCTTCTTGGGAAAGCACTCGACCCCACAAATACACATCTGTAATCTCACCTACAAAGGATTGGTTGATGTCAAAGCCATCTCCAAAGGAATTCTGCTGCTGCCCGAGTATGATTGAAGCATCAGAACTGATAGTATAACCTTGCTTCATACCCTTGCGGGGCATGCCTTGTGAATTCACCCAACCCTGCACTATTCCTGTGGCAGACTCCCAACTCATACAGATATTCTCCCAATGTGGTTTGGAGTTCAAATAGTCCACTACACTGAAGGTCACGATGGATCCCCCCACAAACAAGCTGTACTGGTCGGGTTTGGGTTTGAAGATGGTGAACTCGTTGTCAGACTTTCCAGAGGTGTAAGAGAAAAGGCTGTAGGCACGGTTCAGGTCTGTGTAGGATCTGAGGCACACAGTGAAGCTGGTCAGAGGCTGCTGGAGGGCAGTTCTCAAAACGGCAGGAGCTGTGTTGGATGCTTCTGGGAAAATGAAGATCTTCCTTTCAAGGCCTGTAAAAGAAGCCAGAAAATAACAGTTTCCCCACACAATCAAGTTGGCTTGATCTGAGACTACCTGTCTGGCTTTGAGAAGGTTCCCCGATTGTCTGGCAAATGCAAACGTGTGATGCAGATGCTGTGTTCCAGTTCATAGAGATGCAGTGTAAAACACTGCAGATCAAGGTGGCCACATTACACCCTTGCATGGGCCAGCCAATCAGGGATCCTTTACAATACAGATAAGTGTTTGCAAGTGAACATTTTTCAGTTCCAAAAGACAGCTTTTTGCAGGGGGGCCCCAAATGTTCCTGAAAAGTCCCACACCAAAGCTATTTTGTTCTTGGGCCTGTTGGTCTACTGTGGAGATGCTTCAAAGCCATTTTTGCTCATTATGATGGGTTCTGCTTCATCACAATGTAGTCCCAGGCAATCAGGCAATCGTGATACACATAGTACACTGTGTCACAATGCTGTTTTTTGCAAGACTATTTTTTTTGTTTGCACAGCCTACCTGACGGTTCCATAGCCAAACTGGTAATGGTGTGAATGACAAACATAGTGTCTTAGGAAGGCAGTCAGCCTCAATCCCAACGTGGGCACCACCAGCCAGGACTCAGCAGCTCCAGTCAACAGCCAGCCCTCCCCACCCTCGAAGGCACCTCAGAGAGCCCGCATATTGGGAACAGCCATCTACGCAGCAAGGAGCTGCCACCAAGCCTCCTTCCACCACCAGAGAGGGCGAAGGGTGGCTTACTCCTCCAGTCATCCAAGCCGCAGCAGGTGGGAGGTGGTGGACTCACCAGCTGCAAGGAGAAAAGGGAACTCGCCGCCCCAGGCGAGAAGGTGGGACTGCAATTCAACAGGTGATGTCTGGCCATGAAAAGTGGAACAGTGGCCCAACTCGGAGGCCTCCTGGTCCCAGCAGGCAGGGGAGCCAGCGAAAGCAGAGCAGGTAGCCATGGGCTCCATGATGCCAGCCAGGCCTTCGACAATACACCTGAATGAAGTTTAGCTGTAAAAGGAGGCTTCCGAAGTAGCAGGTATCTGATTTTGGTCATGTCTAGAAGTTTGGTCCTCTGAAAATGGTTGGATAACTATGGTAGGAATTTTAAAACCAGGCATGCTTGTGTATTGGTCAAAATAACATTTTGTTTTCACAACCACAATGAACTGACTGTTTTGGGTTTTCCAGGCTGTGTGGCTGTGGTCTAGTAGTTTTTGCTCCTCACGTTTTGCCCGCATCTATGGCTTCCATCTTCGAAGGCATGTCACAGTGAAATGTGCTTTTATCTCATCTTGCCATGACATGCCTTTGAAGATGCCAACCATAGATGCGGGCAAAATGTTAGGAGCAAAAAATACCAGACCACGGCCACATCTGCTTGAAAGTAAATATATATTTTGGCATTCACGCTCTTGTATCCAAGTACCCTGTTCAACAATGCGCACAATAATGGTTTTGACAAAGGCACCTCGTAAAAATGAATGATAATGTTCAAATATGCTCAGAACTATATTCTAATGTGGAAGCATACAATATCCTCAGCTGCTACCCCTCAACTGATCTTATTGACATCTTTATCTGAAACAGTCTAGTTCGCTAAATTTTGTCCTTTGCCTTTCTCCACAAGATGAACCAGTTTCGATTGTGGTTGGGCAACATCAGCGGATCAGCTGGAGCCTCATATCAGAGGGGAGCAGGAATTTTCAAGCACAAATTTCCCTCCGGTGCAGGTTTTTACTCCTAGACATGATGTTAGGGAATTTTGCAAAAACAAACAAACCCCACCCCTGTTCTTTCTGTCCATCCCCGTAGGGTCAACGTCCAGACACCATTGCAACCTAGACCTCTTTGGCCCTTCTGCACTTCATTTGCTCCTGTACCTCAGACCATCACCTACCTCGCGAAGCCAGAGTCCCCAATGAGCCCACAAGGACAACTAGAAGGGTGTGCAGGATCGCCATGGTGGGTGAATGCAGAAAACACAGGAAGGAAGGACTCGACAGCGTCAGCTGGACCTAGGCTTCTTTCCTGGGTGAATCACTTCTGCAACTGTGAGAGCCCTGCAGCTTCTCTGCAGAATTTATTCTGCAATCCAGAAGGGTGGGGTGAGGGTTTCCAGGCACCCAGTGCCCAGGGAAATCACCCAGGAAATCTCTGAGAATGCTCTTCAGGCCCCCCAAGTGGTCTCATTGGCCAGCTGATATTTTGAACGCCTTCAGGCACAAACACAACTCTCTCTTTTCCCCTCCGGACTTCCACATCCTCATAGGTCATTTTCTTGATGAAGGAATGCAAACCTACAGACATTTCACAGATGAAAACAGGGACGGGATTGTGATACCCTGGGTTTTCTACCACATGTTTCCTCCTCAGGGAAGAAGCTGTAGTTCTGTAGTAGAGTGTTTCGTTGGCATGGAGAAAGTCCCACGTTCAATCCCTGTCATCTCCAATTATGGTGAAAAGTTTGTATGTACATCCCCCCTTCTCTTCCGTAAGGAGGCTCAAAGGAGCTTACAAACTCCGGTCCCGTCCTCTTCCCACAACAGACACCTTGTGACTGAGGTGGGGCTGTGAAGAACCATGATTAGCCAAAGGTCACCCATCAGGCTTCATGTGGAGGAGCAGGGAGGCAAATCCCATTCCCTAGATAAGAGTTTGTCGCTCAGGTGGAAGAGTGGGAAATCAAACCCAGTTCTCCAGATTAGAAGCCATCCATTCTTCATCATTACACCACTCTGGATTATCTTTAATGGTGGACTCACTTGAAACCAAGATCTCAAGTCAGGACATGCTAAAATATTATTTTTTAATTCTTAACTACTAGTAGCATATACTTCTGTGTATTTTAAATTCTACTTTATTTCTAAATTTGAGAGTATACATTTTCACAATTCCATCTTAAAAGTTCATCTTTTTCTTCCACGTAATCACCACTGAGAAGAATTCCATCCTGGCTCCTTGGATCCTCGACTTTTTAGTTTAAAGGGTACCAACTTAGCTCTATCAACAGATCCTAAATCTCTCAGGATTGGATACAGCCATTTTGCTCCATATAGATTATGCAATGGGCAAAACAAGATCAGACAATCCAATGTCTCAGGCTCTCTCCTGTCCACATCCGCAATATCTGTCCTGGAATGTGAACTTTATATAGCGGCTGAGGGGAGCACATTCATCCTGCCGTAAAAAAGGTTTGGCCATAGGTGGGGATTGCTAAATATTTCAAATGGGCTGGCAGGGCATTTGGGGGGTCGGAGACCCACTGAAAATAATGAATGTGATCTTCATATAGCGGCCGAGGGGAGCACATTTATCCTGGCTAGTAAAAAGATTTGGCTATAGATGGGGATTGATAAATATTTTAAAGGGACTGGCAGGGCATTTGGAGGGTCAGAGACCCACTGAAAATAATGAACAAACGCTGCATGCTCTGGGGGGACGTGCTTATCCTATCCATCACTGCCACTCCTTTTTCCAAGGAGATAGCTGCAACTTTACGCAACTTCGGCAAGGTTCCATTTCTACTCCTAACATTCTTATTTTTTCATCAGTTGCCTGGAACCATCCATTCTCATAATGGCCTGGCTTAAGAGCCACTGATAGCCCAGAGCTCTCTATGGAAGAGAGAATCTTCATTCTCCTATTCATAGCTTGGAGCCAGAACCCCTCTAGTTATGGATCAGATGATGAGAAGGCTTCCCATCTGAGAGCATGGAGAGCAGTTGCCAGTCTGAGCAGACAATATTGGCCAAGGGTCTGGCTGAGAATAAGACAGCTTACCTTCACGTGTTCCTGTGTCTCAAACAACCAACCTTTCCAGGCAACATTTTCTTGGCTTTCCATTCTGTCCAGTCCTCTCAACAAAGGTGGACCGAATTACAGGAACTTCTATGGCTCAATATAAGTCTGAATTCAGGACTTCCGGATCCTAACTGAACCCTTCATCCCCTATGCCACACATATCTTACCCCATACGAAGAACCGCTTCATGAGGTCAGTGAACCCCAGACTGTATATTGGAGAAGTTAGCCTGATGTCAATACCAGAAAAGATCAAGTTGTTGCCAACATAGAAGCAATTTTTGTGCCAATATAGAAGCAACTTTTGAGTAGTTTCAGACCCAAGTTGTTGGTAGCAAACACTCGATGTGAAAAAGATACAGTTATAATACACAGAAAGAGGCCCACAAGGATTTCATGGAGGTATTTCATAATCCCCTTCCCCCCATAATCCCCTTCCCCAGGTGATCGGGAGCAACAGTCGCAGAAAGCCATTGCTTTCACATCCTGCATGTGATCTCCCAAAGGCACCTGGTGGGCCACTGCGAGTAGCAGAGAGCTGGACTACTGGTCTAATCCAGCTGGCTTGTTCTTATGTTCTTATGTTCCCTTTCCTGAAAAGCCCCCAGAACCTCTCATTTTTCTGCTTCATTCTCTCCTTCCAGCCAACTTGCCTTTATTGTCTCCCCCATCTTTCCCTCCTTCCTTTTCCCCAACAGCCTCTTCCTGGGAAAACTATGCTCCAGTTTTATGGTGCCAACTCCCAAGCTGAGACCAATTGAGCAGAGGGGAACCAGCTGGTATTCGTGGTATCAGGGCAAGATTGGGAGTATCCCCCTTTGCCTTGCATCTCTCTCCTCTCGGTATTTTCTTTTCCCCTCCTCCCAGCACATTCTCACTGTTTCCTGCTTGTTTTTTTCCTTTCCATCTTCAGCTCCATTGATTTATTTCAGCGACATGTGTGCAGTTCTCCACAATCTGTACCCAAAGCTGTTTACTTCATTTGCCTCTCCTCCACTGTATCTTCACAACAGCCCTGTGAGGTAGAACAGGTTTTGTCTGCAACTGGCCCTCGGTCACCTAGTGAACTTCCACAGCAGAGTGAAAATTCAAACCTGGGTCTCCCAATTCCTAATCTGACTCTTTGATCATGACATTACAGTTGTTTTTGTGGCATGGCTGCTACTGAACAGAAAGTCAGGTGTTGGCAAATTCCTCAGTGGTTGCTGGTGGACCTGGCAATGGGTCATGCAAAGGCCAAAACAACTCTGGAAAGGACCTTACCCTCTCCTCCCACCCTATTATTGTCAGAAACCAGGCTTGAACTCTGGCTGTACTGTTGTGGTTTCCTGGCAGTACCCACTGAGGGTGTTTTTTTTCTTAACGCTATAAGCAACTTCTCTTTTTTTGTGGGAGTCAATGTAGATTTTTTTTATGATTTCAGATTTTTCTGCAAACCTAGGGCATGTTTCAGGTTTGTAGTAAGACCTATATTATCTGTTCATGACTCTAGTCTCTGGGTTTTAGTATCCACAAATTAAGTCATGTTGAGAATTAGGTACGTTGATTGGACTGTAGGTCTGGCTATTCAAATTGTACCTGGTACAATGGATGCATTTTTCATCAGGGGCAGTCGTGAAGCTGCCACAGGGCGGGAGGGGGGCGCCCCACCCTGGGCGTGCACCATTGGCATCACGTGAAGGGTAGAAAATCTTTGCAGCCAGCTGAACTAAGGTTAATGGGAAGGAGGCAGTGGTGGGATCCAAAAATTTTAGTAACAGGTTCCCATGGGGGTGGAATTCAAACTGTGGCATAGCTACCAATGGGATGGGCTAACGACCGGGGCGTACCGGGCATTCCTCGGGTGGAGCATTCCTGGGCTGGGTTATGGTACACTTAGCCGCTGCACCGGTCCTTGGGCTGGAAACGAATGAACGCAGGCTTAGGCTGCCATGCACGCCGGTGCACCTCCTTGCTAGACTGCTTCAAGTTCTGCGTGCTGTCACTGCTGAGAGGGGGGGGCATAACTGGGGAGCCAAAATCACATGACAAAATACCACCAATTAGTAACCCCCTCTCGGCACACACAAATAATTAGTAACCTACTCTCGGGAACCTGTGAGAACCTGCTGGATCCCACCTCTGGAAGGAGGGGCTCTGGGGCGCGAGGGCCCACAGGAGTGAGCAGGAGGGCAGGGGCTGGTGAGGGGGGCTAGGCATCATTTGCCCCTTGTGCCACTGATCAGGGGTGAGGCGGTTCAAATAAGAAAAAGGTCAATATGTATTCCTCAGTCAGGGGAGCATTTCACCAGAGTGGCAAAATCTTTCTTTGGTTTCCAGCATCTGAGAGAACCAAACGTTAAGCTTGTAAAAATATGTTAAAGAGATTGTGTTTCATCTCGGTATTCAATACAGAGAGCAAAGTAAACAATCAAGCACCAACCACACAATGCCCTCCTAAGCCGAAAGAATTCAATGCTGTAATATATTCTGAAGTCTTCTATTACTTTATATATGGCAACCAGCTCTTAACTGTGTTAACCACATCAATCTGCACAAATTATCCTGTTATTCAACTCGTATGTACATAATGTTAATCGGGGATGATTAAACCAAACAAACCCAAAATAAACGATTCCCTTGCCGGAATTCAGTGAACATAAATAATCCCTTTCATCGGGAGTCAGTAAAGTTCCTGCGCTCAGGTTGTAAATCTAATGGCTGGTTGTCTAGCGTTGGTACTTGATCATCTTTGTATTCACCATCTTCAACTTGTAAGAGTCAAGTGTGCAACTCAGAGAGGGCTGAAAGCTCAGCCAACGAGGAAAGTTTCTGGATGGGCTGACTAAGCATCAACGGACAGTATAAGCATTGCCAAATGGTTCAAAAATGTTCACCATGAAACCCACCTTTAGTTCCGTACAACAGGATAATGGTGAACATTCTGCTCAGAAAGGTTGTGGAGTGGGGAGCTGATATGACTATTACATCATAGTTCAAAACCAGACATGAAACCCACCTGAGAGCCCGTGTGGGGTGACAGTGAAGAGTTATGGAGGCTGTTTCCTTACGGCCGTCCGAAGCAGCCTCTCCGCCCGGCAAAAAAATTCTGCGGCGTGGGCTGACCCTGCCGCGAAAATGCGGCGGCATCAGCAAATGCGGCAGGCGCATGGAGCGCCTCTTCCTCCCGATCCCACTCACCTTGTCGATAAATTGACCTGCTGGCCGTGAGAGCCGCCACGCTGCCCTCAAGAAGCAGGGGTCAGAGGACAGCGTGAAGTAGCACCAACTGGCTGGCATGGCGTGTTCCAGCGGTGCTGTTCGCTTTCGCCTTGGCGTTTCGCTGTCAGAACAACCGCTAAAAGGGTTGTTTTAGAGATACGCCCTGGGGGAAGGGCGGCAGCCTGTCGCGGAGAATGGCTCCCTGGGGTGGCGTTTATCCCGTCCCAGAATAAATGCTGAGCGTCTTGAGCTTGGCGAGTCTAATCTGGGAACCAGGTTTGATTCTGCACTCTTCCACATGAAAGAGGAGGAAGAGGAGGAGAAGAGTTGGATTTGTATCCCCCTTTTCTCTCCTGTAAGGAGACTCAAAGAGGCTTTCAAACTCCTTTTCCTTCCCCCCTCACAACAAACATCCTGTGAGGTGGGTGGGGCTTAGAGTGGTCAGAAAAGCCCAAGACATGTGTTGGAGTGTGCAGGCTAATCTTAGTTCCCCGGATAAGCCTCCACAGCTCAAGTGGCAGAGGGGGAATCCGACTCAGTTCTCCAGATTAGAGTGCACTTGATCTTAACCACTACGCTGCTCTAAACTGTTGACTCTAAACTGGGGAACTGGGTTTGTTTTCCCCCCACACCTCTACAGATTTGGTGGACTCTAATCTGGAGAATGAGGTTTGATTCCCCACTCCTCCACTTGAGCAGCAGAGACTTATCTGGTGAACCAGATTCATTTCCCCACTCCTGTATCCCAACTGGGTAACCTTGGACTAATTATAGTTTTCTCAGAATTATGTCACCTCCACCTGCCTCACCAGGTGTCTGTTTTGGGGAGAGGAAGGGAAAGGAGTTTTGGGGAGAGGAAGGGAAAGGAGACTCCTCACAGGAGAGAAGGTGGGTATAAATTCAAACCAAAGTCTAATTTTATTGTTGTAAGCTGCCCTGAATAGGTCAAGAGGAAGGGCAACCTATAAATCAAATTATAAATTAATAAATAAAGCTGCGTTGAGTCCCTATTATGGGAACAGAGATTGCAAATGCCTTAACAGTCCAGGTGCTCGGGAGCAACAACTGGCATGAAAGGCCATTGCTTTCACATCCTGCATGTGAGCTCCCAAAGGCACCTGGTGGGCCACTGCAAGTAGCAGAGAGCTGGACTAGATGGACTCTGGTCTGATCCAGCTGGCTTGTTCTTATGTTCTTATGTTCTTAACAGGTGGAGAACACATATAATAAGTAAGGAGATTTTTTTTAAAATTGGGAGGAGAGCGTGAGACTGCCAAGAAGGAAGGCATGCGGTCTACTCCTGTGCTAAGACTGCCTTCCATCACAGTGAGGGGAACGCCTAGGAGGGTTGCCAGCTCTGGGTTAGGAGATTCCTGGACATTTGTGGTGTGTGTGTGTGTGTGTGGAAGGCTCAGTGGGACATAATGCTGTAGAGTCCACCTTCCAAAGCAGCCATTTTCTCCACGGGAATTGATCTCAGTCATCTGGCAATCCGTTGTCATTCCAGCAGGTCTCCAGGCCTCACCTGGAAGTTAGCAGCCCTAGAGATTCTGCTTCCGAAAAGGGCAAAATGACGACATTGTGGTTGCCCTTGATGAGTGCATCCTGTTCCTCAGCTTTATATGCAAAGCCCTGAGTGATGGTCTCAGGAAGCAGCTTGCCTGCTGTTCTTCCTGGCTTCCCTTCCCAATTTCACCTCGCTCCACACAACGCCATCTCTCCTCACTCATCCCGTCAGAGCTTGACATGGTGATGGGGTCTGGGCTGCCCAAAAACAGGCTGGGGAAACAAGGCAAATGCGGTGCTTTGTCCTCTTCATGACTAATTTCAGGTGTTTACCCAGGCTGTGGACTGTGGACTGTGGACCCAGGCTTGGTCATCCATCTTGAGCATCTGTGAGAAAGATGGACAATAAATAATAAGAAGGAGAAGGAGGAGCAGGAGCAGGAGCAGGAGTTTGGATTCATATACTGCTTTTCTCGAGGAGTCTCAAATCATCTTACAAAGTCCTTTCCCTCCTTTCCCCACAACAGACATCTTGTGGGACAGGTGGGGCTGAGAGAGTTCGGAGAGAACTGTGACTGGCCCAAAGTCATCCAGCAATCTTTGTGTGTGTGAGTGGGGAAATAAACTCATGCACCAGATTCAAGTCTGCCACTCATGTGGAGGAGCAGGGAATCAAACCTGGTTCTCCAGACTAGAATCCCCAGCTCTTCATCACTACATGCCCAACCAGGTGGGCATGACACTTAGGTGCCTATTAGTATACTCGTGAAAAAAGTTACATCTATAGATCAATTCTAAGCAGAGTTCATGGCTTTCTGTGGAAATTGCTGCATTTAGAAGGGTGTGTGCATACGATTTCACTTTTAGATACCCCCTGTGTGTCCTTTGAAAAACCCCACCCTACCCCTTGCAACATTCTTAACTTAAAAATAGCGGTTCTGGGAAACCTCTCAAGGGACCAAGCTGTGCAAGAGGGCAAAGGTCACCAGATCCCTGTCACTTTCTGCAAACCGTGGAACTCAGCACAACAGTGTAATGGGTGGACTCTCAATCGTCCTCATCCTCTCTTTCCTCCACAATGTAAACCCCCTCCCCTCCCCTGGCCTGTCCCTGATATCAACTTGGCACTGCTGTGCTAATAAGAGCAATTTTCAGAGGGGGGGGTGTCTTTGGTTGAATTCAGCAGAACACTTTCAAATCTCAGAGGCCGTTTCCGCACGAAGGCAGAAACGGCCGGGTCGGCGTTTATGACGCCGACCCGACGACGCTGGGACCGTCCGCATGGACGGTCCTGGGAACAGCCGGGCAGCCGGCGCCACGGAGCGCCGGCGCCCGGCCGACCTGGCATGTCCCCGGGCCTCCGGCGCGTCGCCGAGGCCTGGGGACATGCCCCCCTGGCCCTGCGCGCCTGCTCCAGCGGCGCAGGGCAGGGGGGCGTGTCCCCAGGCCTCGGCGATGCGCCGGAGGCCCGGGGACAAGGTAAGTGCCGGGTGGGGGAGGCGGCGTGAAGCCGCTGCCGTTCGCTCGGCAGCGGCTTCATGGCAGCGTTTCCCCAAAAAGAGCGCTGGGAAGCGCTCTGGGGAAACGCCGGCTTCAGGCCGGGCGGGCGGCGCGAGGGCGGCGCGGCTGCGTTGCAGCTGCGCCCCCCCCCCCGTGCGAATGGCGGCCTGGAGACGGCGTTTTTACCGTCTCCAGGCCGCCATGAATTGCCCGTGCGGAAACGGCCAGAGAAAGGGGCACAACATTTTGTTGTTGCGGGGATTGCCAGAAAGTCCAAAGGAAGAGCATCTGACAACCACACGTCGCATCCCAGAGTGGGCTCCCCCCCTCCCTTCGTGAACATTATGCATGATTTCAACATTTTTCAAGACGTTTCAAGTTTTGAGACAAAATGACAATGGACACTCATTTGGAAATACAAATTTCTGCTTGTTTGAGGTAAAATTTTTTACATATATGGCTGTGTACAAACTATGTTTAACTGGATCATGTCTCAGATGAAATTTAACTAAATGTATTTCCCTCGTTTAAGTTCTCAGATTTTTTAAAATTTTGAAGAACCGTCACACTGAAAAACGTCGGGAAATCTCAACATTGGCTGAATTTTCAGGGTTGGAATCTGAAAGGTTGAATTCCATATGGTTTGATGGGGAAGGTATACATTCTGAATCTTGACAATTTTATTTGTTTGTCATTCAAATACAATCCTTGACAAATTCAGCATGTGACCACCTTTCTGTAAACAAACATCTCATTTAGCTCATGCTCTTTTTAAAAAAATGAATTTCTTAACACGGCTTTTTCACCCATGTGTAGAGACTACATGCAGCCTCTTTGAAAATCATCTCAAATCGGGGCAGTCAGTTTGGGTCGCACTTCTGGCACCAGCTCCTGAAACTGCTCAGTGTGACACAGGGGATGTCTTTGGGATACCACACAGCCACAGATGGCCAAAGTGAGCACACAAATGCTACTCTTGAGCAATACCTGCAGTGCTACATCAATTATCACCAAGGCAAATGGGTGGAGTTGTTGCCATTTGCAGAGTTTGGAATGGAATGAAAATTTTATTTATATTTTATTTACATAAAATTTCCCCTGAAAGGCTCAGGGCAGTGAACAACAACATAATAACAACATCAATCAGAATAATAGCAACAATGACCATAGTATCAACGACGACATCAATAAACATAGTATCTCAAATATCAACATATCAATAATCATGACATAATCATAGCATAGAATAATAACATCATAACATAACAACATAATAACAATTTAGCAGCATTATTGCATAATAACAAAAGAAAAACAGTAATTTTTATAAAGATATCCTAAATAAATTACTAGACCTGACATATGAACATTGGACAATATTGGGTGGTTTTAATGGAATCATTTCAATGGTTTTGGATTGGAAAAGAAATTTGACACATTTCCAGAACCTGCTAGACACATTGAAACTTAAGGATATTTGGAGATAAAAGAACGGAACATCTAGAGAGCATACCTTCTTTTCAAACAGACTTAAAATTCACTCCAGAATAGATGTGATACTAACCTCTGGATTGCTACAATCATACACAAAAAAGTAGATATAAAACCAAGAATAATATCTGATCATAATCCATTAGAATGGGAGTTAGAGGTTAGAAAGATAAATAGACAATGGAAGTTAAAGGATAGTTAATAAAGGATAGTTAATAAAGATGAAATGGATAGTTAATAAAGAGGAAATAAAGCAACAAGGGAAGAAGGAATTGTAAAAATTTTGGGAGCTAAACAAAGGATCAGTTGGGTCACAGGCATTAATTTGGGATACGAGCAAGGCAGTCATAAAATATTTTTTTATTAGCCAGGAGATAAAAATGAAGAAATGGAAAAAGATAGAAGAGATGGTTAAAGACTCAGAACTGAAACAGAGAAAAAATTGCAGGTACAGACAAATAATAATAAGATAATAAGTAAAATTAATCATATTAAAAATCAACTACAAGAATCCAGGACCCATGAGTTAGGAAAAACAATTAGATGTATTAAACAGAGAAATTTTATAGGGGGTAATAAACAGGCAAATGGTTATCAGCTAAAATAAGAGAAGAAAAAGAACATAAAATGATAAATGCAATTAAAGTTTGTGACAAAAAATTAGGGATCACACAAATATAAAGGAAGAATTTAGTAAACATATGAAGTTATATGCAGAAGAAAGAGTTGACAAAAGCAAAATAGACTCCTATTTAATGAAACAAAATCTACCAGAAGTCTCAGCAGAGAAGTTTGAGGAACTGAATAAACCACTTATGAAGGAGAAAGTTATAAAAGTTATAGGGAAAACAAAATCCAACAAATCCCAAGGACCTGATGGTCTGCCTTCAGAATATTATAAAATATCTGAGGAATGTTTAGTTGGACCACTGACAGAATTGTTCAATGATTTGGAAGGAGGAGAAATCTCAAAATCATAGAAGGAAGCCCATATCTCCATAATACCTAAAGAGGAAGATGATGAATTGGAAATAAACAATTATAGGCCGATATCACTTTTGAATGCAAATTATAAAATTCTATCTAGTATCTTGGCAGAATGGTTGAAACTAATCTTGGAAAATAGGATAAATGAGGATCAGGCACGTTTCTCGCCTGGAAGGCATACAAAATAAAATGTAAGAACTGTAATGGATGTAATAGAATGGAAAAATTACAAACAAGGGGAGAAATTGACACTATTTTTGGGGGATGCTGGAAAAGCCTTTGACAAAGTCAATTGGAATTTTATTTTCAAATTAATGGAAGAGACAGGTACAAAAGAGCAATTTCTGACAATCATTAAACCTATTTACAAGACTCAATCAGCAGAAATTAAGATTAACAATGAATTGACAAAGAAACATAATATTAAAAAGGCACGACAGGGGTGTCTGCTATCCCCCTTATTATTTATACTGACTCTAGAAGTACTATTAAATAGAATCAGGCAAAAGAGTAGAATTAAGGGAGTTAAGTTGGGCAAAAAAACCTTTAAACTTATGCAGATTATATGGTAGGTTTTTTAGATAACCCAGCAGAAAAAATTAATTACTGATTGAACTGATAAATGAATTCGGAAAAGTGGCAGGATTTCAGGTAACCAGCAGTAAAACCAACATTTTGACATTTAATTTTAGCAAGGTAGATTAGAGAAATTAGAAAAATTATTGGGCTTGTGAAATATTTGGGCATCAGATTAAGTTATAAAAATCAGGCGATTTACGAACTTAATAATATTCCAATATGGAAGGAAATAAAGAGGAAGATGCAAAAATGGGAGAAAATACAAATTTCCCTTCTGGGAAGAATAGCTATCATTAAAATGGTTGTCCTTCCCAAAATAATATATTTATTTCAAAATATACCTTTGATACACACAGTAAAACCGTTCAAGAAATGGAAGAAAGATATTTTAAAATTTGTGCGGCAAGGAAAAAACCCAGAATTAATTATAAAACAATGATAGATAGTAAGAAGGTGATTTACACTGCCTGACTTTAGTACATACTGTGAGGTGAATGTATTAACATGGGTCAGAGAATGGATAATGCAAAAGGATATAAAATTATTAATGCTGGAAGGGTTTAATATGAATATAGACTGGCATGAAAGGTTATGGCCTAAGGTACAACAAGGGTATGAGAGTTTCAGAAATCATTACATAAGAAGGACCTTAATTAAAAAATATGGAATTAGTATAGAGAATTTTTTAATGAAAAAGTACCTTCATGGCTTTCAAGAATGGAACCTTTAAGGATCAGAGATATAAATGAAGGAGAGAACCGGCTTACATATGAAGAGATATTTTTAAAAAATAAAATGATAATTGAAGAAAGGAAAGACATTATTATCAAAGAGAAAGAGTGCCAATGGTTTAGTTATTCGCAGCTAAAGAATTAGATGATAAAATGTAGGGATTCAGCGAAAACAACAGCAGAGTTTGACCAGCTGTTAGATAAAGGAGAGAAGAAATTGATAGGCAGAACATATCAACTATTATTGAAATATAATACAGAACAAGATAAAATAAAAAGAAATATGATTAAATGGGCAGAAGATTTAAAGAAAAATATAGAATTGTATTGGCTGTTTTGGCTGCCACATCACACTGCTACCACCTGTTCAGTTTGTAGTCTACTAAGACTCCCAAATTCAATGGTGTGTGCCCCTCACGACCCCAGGGGTCTACCCAGCCTCTTTGTCCGGAGACGCATGCGGCTCTTCCAGCCTGCAAACTAGTGGCTCCATTGGGAGGTTGGAGGGTAGCGTGGGCATGTCCCCCCAGCCTTCCAGAGCAGGGCTGGAAGGAAAGGTGAGTGGAGGGGCCAAACCGGAGGCAGCTCGGTAGATCTTCGGGGGCATGGAAAATGGGTCCAAATGGCTCTTTGGCTGGTAAAGGTTGCTGACCCCTGACCTAGGTGGAGTAAGGAGGGGGCTCCAAACCCAGGTGCTACTCAACTGAGTTCGTGGAGGCACCTTTGAACCACTGTCCACCCTGGACACTTGCCCGCCCTGCTACCACCTGCCTGCCCAGCTTACCGCTCATGTGGACACAAAGGTGCGCAGATGCAGACACGCACATACACACTGACAGGCCACACAGTCACCAGGCTGCCTGAGCTTCCCTTTGTGTGTGCCCCTCACCCACTTTTCCCTATGAATATGGCAAACTTTCCACCTTCACGTGTGCACTTGGCAACAGAGAACAACATATAAGCAGGATGTGTAGCATGCGTCAGAAGTGAAACACACCTCTTCCTCCCCAGCAGTGGTCTCTGGGCCAGGCTCTGTGGCATGCGTTGTGGATGTCACAAACAAGCTTGTGCTGCTGCTGCCACCCACACTTTGCCTCCTTTCGCCTCCCTCTAAGCCAGGGGTGGGCAATTATTTTTTCCATAGGGCCGCATAAGAAACAGAAAATATTGTGGAGGGCCGGGCCAAAAGGCAGGGGGGCCAGTCAGGGTCATCCGGCGGGCCGCATGTGGCCCCCGGGCCGTATAATGCCCAGATCTGCTCTAAGCACAACTTCCCTCCAACTTCTGCTGCTGCCACCTGCCTGAAGGCACCCTGGAACCTGCTGAGAGCCATCTGGGGACAAAGAAAGCAAGAGGGGATGCTTGGCAGTAGTGGTTTGCTCTTGGGGCTTGTGAGCCCTGGGCGCTCTTTTAGTCAGATATGCCTCTGCCCAAATCCCTTTCATGTGCACTGTTGTTAAGCCAGGTGGCACCCAACTTATACCTGTGCATTTCATTTTTCTCTGTCTAAGTGTAGGATCGTATATTTATCTCGAAAATTCATTTTGTTAGTTTTCACCCAGCTCTCTCATTTGTCCAGGTCGTTTTGAATTCTAACCCTATCCTCTGGAATATCACCTGCCCCTTCCTAATTTGGTGTCACCTGCAAATTTGATTAGCATGACCTCTGTTCCATCATCCAAGTCATGGGTAACAATATTGAATAGCACTGGGACAGACCCCTGCAGCGCTCCCACTAGAGCAGAATAGAGTTATCTGGGGAATCGGATTTGTTTCTCCGCTCCTACACATGAAGCCTGCTGGGTGACCTTGGGCAAGTGACAGAGAGGCCCTTTCTGCATGGCCATTGGGTCACCCCTGCGCCGGCAGGAATTCTGCCGGTGCAAGGGTGGGGGCCGTTCGCACAGAAGCGTGCGAACAGCCCCTGCAGAGGCCAGCGCAGGAGAGGCGGCTCTGCACAGAGCCGCCTCTTCCCCATCCCTCTCCCACTCACCTCGTCGCCACCGTCGCCCTGCTGGCCTCCATAGACCCGCCCACGCTGCCCTCCGACCTCCAGGGGTCGAAGGACAGCGAGGGAGGGTCGTTGGAGGCCAGCAGGGCGACGACAGCAACGAGGTGAGTGGGAGAGGGACGGGGAAAACAGTGCATTCCCGGTGGTGCCGTTTGCACCGTGCCGCCGGGAATGCGCTGTTGTTCCAAAAACCTCCCTCCAGGAGGGAGGTTTTTGGAGGTGGCCTGACGTCGCCCTGGGGGAGGGGGAAGGGAGCCAGGTTGGCGCTGCTGCATTTTGGCAGCGCCACCTGTGTGAACGGCTCCCTGGGGATGGCATTTTTGCCGTCCCCAGGGTGTCGCTAATGGCCCGTGCGGAAAGGGCCAGAGTTTAGAGATCTGCTCATGTGGAGGAGCAAAGAATCAAACCTGGTTCTCCTGATTAGAATCCATTGCTCTGGATCACTACATGCCCAGTCAGATGGGCATGACACTTAGGTGCCTATTAGTACACTCATGAAAAAAGTTACATCTACAGAGCAACTCTAAGCAGAGTTCATGGCTTTCTGTGGAAATTGCTGGATTTAGAAGGGTGTGAATCTGCGTAAGACTGCACTTTTAGATACCCCCTGTGTGCCCTTTCAAATAACCCCACCCTACCCCTTGCAAAATTCTTAGCTTAAAAATAGTGGTTCTTGGAAATCTCTCAAGAGGACAAAGGTCACCAGATCCGTGTCACTTTCTGCAAACCATGAAACTCAGCACAACAGTGAACAAGGTGGACTCTCAATCACCCTCGTCCTCTTTTTCCTCTGCAATGTAAAACCCTCCCCCCCCCACCCTGCCTGTTCCTGATATCAACTTTGCGCTGCTGTGTCAATAAGAGACCAGTTTTCAGAGAGGGTAAAACATGCCCTTTGTTGAATTAAGCACTTGCAAATTTCAGAGAAAATGGCACAACATTTTATTGGGGGGGGGGGATTGCCAGAAAGTCCAAAGGAAGAGCATCTGACAAACACACGTCACATCCCATAGTGATCTTACTCACTCCCTGTGCGGACATTAGATCAAAATGTACGATTTAAACATTCTTCAAGGCATGTCAAGTTTTGAGAGAAAATGACAATGGGTGTTCATTTGGGAATACAAATTTCTGCTTGTTTGAGGTAAAAATTCTACATATATGGCTGTGTACAAGATAAGTTTCAATGCACAGGTCTCGTCTCAGATAAAACTCTGGATAAAATTTAACCGAATATATTTCCCTAGTCCAAGTTTTCAGATTTTTTTTTAATTTTGAAGAATTGCCAAACTGAAAAACGTCAGGAAATCTGACCATGGGTCAGATCTTATTAGCTGTTGACAGACATTTATTTTGACAGACATTTATTTGGACAGATATCATAACATTGGATTTGTTCCATTCCACGAAGTCACAGAAAGAAATGGAACACTAAAATACTCGTCCCATAATCCCAAACATCTTAAGGACAACCTCCCGTACAGTCCGCTCATACGGGCAAAACACAATTCCACCAATCAAGAAACCTTTCAAATGGAAGCAAAAAGAGTAGTCCAAAACTACTACCCAAGAGGGTATCCGAAATCAGTTCTTAGAAGAGATTTGAATAGGATATCTGAGACACCACATAAAGATCTTTTGCAATACACAAAAAGAACAAACAGACTACGTATTACTTGGGCAGACTACACTCCAGAAGCACAAATTATTAAAGGGATAGTGCAGAAATATTAGTATATAGTGTCTGATATACTGGGCTGTTCAATTCCACATCAGATAGGCTACAGGCACATCAACAGCTAATAAGATCTGACATTAAAACCAAAAGGAAGCTAAGCCCAGTGGTTGCAGGACACTACAAATCTGGCCATTGTACTATATGCGACCGATCATTGTATACAAAAATCATCAAGGATCCCAACTCTAAATGCACTTGGCCGATCCAGCATTTTTCAAACCGTAACACAACACAGTGTTGGACAGCCCCAGTAGTGTCGCAAATGATGCAGTCGTCAAATTCTTGGATTTGTATATGAAACAACGCTCTAGGAGCAAACCTGAACATCAGCCTTCTTTTCCTGTACATTTATTTTAGTTTCCCTCTATTTGGTTAAGTGGACTTGTGTACATAATATTGTTATGCCAATAAAGGTTCTTTGTTGTTTAAAAAAACCTGTAACACAACACAGTGTGTTTATATGATAGTTTGTAAATGCAATAAGATTTATGTCGGAATGACAATGTGTTTGCTCCAAACGAGACTGTTGGAACATGCCAGCAACATAAGGGTAAAAAAAGAAGTGCCACTAGTGAATCATTTTGTTGCCAAACAAAATAATGCCAAAGATTTTACATTTCTTGTCCTATAGCATAATTCATCATCACACAAAGATATAAATGTAAGGAAAATCTTATTACAACAAGAAGCAAGATGGACTTATTAATTAAATCGTTATTTTACAGGGTTAAATAAGGATTTAGATCTGTCCTGTTATTTATGAATGGATTGGTTGTTGTTTGTGAACGACCAATGTTATGAATGACCTATGTTGGATACCAAAAATGTATATCTCTTTAATTGTCAGTTGAATATGCTACATGAGTGAAACAGGTGATACCAATTACTAAAGCTATATATATGTTTGCACTATGGTCTCTCCATTTATACAATGGAAGTATATGGGGAACAGAAAAAAAGAGGATTTATGGAGGAGAAGTCGATTTATGGCTACCAATCTTGATCCTCCTTGATCTGAGATTGCAAATGCCTTAACAGTCCAGGTGCTCGGGAGCAACAGCCGCAGAAGGCCATTGCTTTCACATCCTACATGTGAACTCCCAAAGGCACCTGGTGGGCCACTGCGAGTAGCAGAGAGCTGGACTAAATGGACTCTGGTCTGATCCAGCTGGCTTGTTCTTATGTTCTTATGTGTAAGCATGATACAATAGAGAAAAGTAAAAAGTGCACGTACAAAGTAGTTTATTGAATATATTTTTGTATTTAACATTTGAATATTTGAGCAGTTATATATAATAGTTCTATCAATTGAATAAGATAAGTTTAGAATTTTGGAATAATAATTCATGGATTATATTTGATACCATAATTTATTGGACATTTACATGATAATCTATTTTAATTCATGCATTTACACATCATACTTACCAAATAGACAAAATTATCAACTGTACTAATAGTTGTTAATACGTAAAATACATGTACAGCTATGTATAATATTTATAATTGTTCACATATGAATGTATTGAAGAATTATTGAATACATGATTGTATAGTTGATAATGATATATTCACTCTATAGAACCTTAAACTGGCCATTGAACGATAGGAGAAATGTCACATTGATGAAGGGCACCAAAAATGCAAACCAAACGCATGTTGCTTCTGTGTAAATTGATGTATTCCCTGAATACGTTCCTTTAATTGGTGAGGGTGATACTCTGCCAGAAAAGAACGCCAAACAGGAGGAGTCAATTTGTGTTTTGTGCGTTTTGTGCGTCAAGTCCGGAACCTTTCCGCCAGCCATTTAGAAAAAGAAGAAGAGTTTGGATTTATATCCTCCCTTTCTCTCCTGTAGGAGACTCAAAGGGGCTTGCAATCTCCTTGACCTTCCCCCCTCACAACAAACACCCTGTGAGGTGGGTGGGGCTGAGAGAGCTCCAAAAAGCTGTGACTAGCTCAAGGTCACCCAGCTGGCCTGTGTGGGAGTGCACAGGCTAATCTGAATTCCCCAGATAAGCCTCCACAGCTCAAGCAGCAGAGCGGGGAATCAATACATCCAACTTAAGAAAACAAATACATCCAACTTAAGAAAACAAACAAAGAAAAAAAGAAGAAAAACTTTGTGAGGGGAAGGGAGGGGGTGGGAAAGAGAAAAATCGAGTGTAGAGAAATAAGAAAAGAGAAGAAAGAGAAACAAATTGAAAAACAAACAGATAAATATATAAATAAAAACCAAATAAATTTGGACCTCCGAACATTCTCTACTTTTTAAAAATCTTATTAATACATATTATTATCATTTTTGTAACACATGTAACTGTATATATTGAAACCAATATTGCCATTGTAACTGAAAAGATAGATCTGTTTTGCATTGCGTTTCATCTATTATTTTAGCATACTTAGCTAATTCTGATTTGCCATTCACGTTTTGATGGGCTCTGGTTAGATTTCCAATATTTCGCCCATAAAATTCTAGCTGCAACCACTAAATACTCAAGCCAGAGATAGCAACATGCAGTAGGGATGCCAACCTCCAGTCTTCCTGAAGAAATGGCTACTTTGCATGGTGGACTATGGCATTATATCCCACTGAGACCCCCTCTCATCACCAACCCCTCCTTACTAGGCTCTACACCAAATCTCCAGGAATTTCTCGATATGGAATTGGCAACCCTCATTTACAAAGCTCCAACTCCCAAGATTCCTTGAGTGGGGCAAGGACCTACAACTAAAGGGTGTGAGGGCTTTCCTTCAGTGCATGCAAAGATGGATGGGGGAATTTGCTTGTAGTTTCTTAACACTGTTTGAGACCACAAGGCCAAAAGGAATATGGAGGTAACACTTAACAGATTTTCATGGAACATAATTCCACTTATGGCTATCAGTCATCCTGGCTATGTGGAATCTCTGTGTTCAAGGGCAGTATTTCTCACTTTACACAGTTACTTGAGTGAACAAGAAAGGAAGGTATTGATCTCCGTGTCCTGGGGATTCATCTGGTTGGCCACTGTGAGGAAACACTGTGCTGAAAATCTCATCCAGCAGTATTCTTTATGAATATTTATGTGGAATGGAGGAAATAGTTCTAAAGCAAATGGTTCATCAGTTCCAAAACACTTTGGATAAAACTGTCAGCAACAGTGGATGGTGTCGGCAGAGCTTTATAAATGGATGCTTCAGTCCCGCCTTCAAAAGGTGATTATTTGTAGTTTGTCCTAACATTGGTAAATGATCCCTTCGTAGGCCTGAATTTGCGACTCAGAGAGCTGTGTTTTGAAGTATTTTGCAGTATTTCTTGCAATTCACAGCCCTCAGAGGAATCCAATGGAGGAGACCTGAGTAAATGGCCTCAGTGATAGTGCATCTGCTGTGCATGCCAAAACTCGTAGGTTCAATCTCCGGCATCTCCAAATAAAGCTGAAATTCACCTCTAGCAGTCTGAAGCTGCAGAAGCCATTCTACCACTTCATGACTCTTCCAGACCATTCCCAATCTTTTCTCCTCCATGCATGAACCAATATGTAGTATTTTATGTGAGACATTTACAGATTCGAAATTGGCCTCTGGTTGCTGAAACATTTGGGTACGCCAGTTGCTTATTGACTTTTCTTCTGTTCGGTTTTCAGGTCCCTAGTGGATTCCACAACCCTAATTTCTATTGCAGCGATTATTGAATGTCCTCTCCTGTCAATGATGGCATGGACTCTCTCTAGCTGTAATCTGCCTTAAGTTCAAGTCCAGAGCGGCCGGATTATAAGCCTTCAACAAACAATTACAGAGCAGTGAAGTGCCAAAACGCTCTGCAGCTGTGGCCGTTCCCTGCCCAAGCGAGAGGCTAGCACTGGTAGCGTTGCTGAGAAGGTGTTTGGCACACTTCATGCCCATCATAGCTTGTCCAACCAAGTTCACCCCACATTTACAGTGAAAAGTCCCTATACTACCTTTTATGATGGCTTTTACAATGAAATGTCCCTATACTACCTTTCTCCAAGGGGTGACAAGAGGCCTTGTGGTCACTTTCAACTCTATGATTCCATGGTTCTATGACTCCAGGTGGCTTAAAAAGTTAGTACAGTGTAGTGGTCAGGAGATCAAGGGTCCAATCCATCCACTCTGGCATGAAAGCTTTCTGGGTGACCTTGGGCCAGTCCTTGACTCTCGGCATGCTAGGTTGTCAGATTGCCTGAAACCCCCAGGATCTTTCTGGGAAAGAGCCCAGAGAAACCTTGGCCAGGTGGAACCAGGTCCTGCAGGATTTATTGCAAATCCGCAGGGTCTGTAAGACAGAGTGGTTCCACCAGGCCAATGTCTGAGGGCAAGAAATGCTATGTGGCCTCCCTCTCCTCACTTCCTTCCCCTTCCATTTTCCCTTGGCTTCCTTCATTATACTGTCTCGTGGACATATGTTGATATGGGTGTCATGGATTGTTTTAGCCCTCAAGTTTTATAATGGGGCTGAAGTGTTGGTTTTATTTATTTTTTTCACTTATTATATGGTTGTAAGCTGTCCTAAGCCTGCCTAGAGAAGGGCAGCCAAGAAATTAAACAACCAAAAAGTATCAATCGATGTCAGGATGCAGTCTAGGAACTCCCCCAAACTCCACACTCATAGAACTTTGGGAGATTCCTAGGACATTCCGACATCAATGTCCCTCCCCTTCATTTCCCCCTGCCTCATTTGAGCATTGGTGGGTCCATGACAGCTTGGGGAGAACAAATGGTCAACCTGCGGGGTTATGGGGATAATGGAGCAATGGAGTATCACACCTGTCTCTTTGAGCTCAGAGTATAGTGTAGAAGCCCTCTAGGATGCAGCCCTTCTCCTTGTTCCCTGTCTTAAGGAGATCTAAGACAAAAATTTCCCTTTCTATACTGTCGAAGGCTTTCACAGCCTGAATCAACTAGGTGTTGTGGGTTTTCCAGGCTGTGTGACTGTAGTTTGCTAGTTTTTGCACTTAGGAAAAACTGCCACACAACCCCCAACACCTAGTCTTCCCTCCCAGGCCTGTTGGCTGACCCAAGAGGAATGCTACATCTATCCTTCCTGCCTGGACTCCTGAAGATGTCAAGAAAAGGCAGAACACAGGGAGAAAATACCAACATGCAGTCTTCCTGAAGAAATGGCTGCTTTGCATGGTGGACTTTATGGCATTATATCTCACCGAGGTCCCTCTCATCACCAACCCCTCCTTACTAGGCTCTACACAAAATCTCCAGGAATTTCTCAATATGGAATTGACAACACTCATTTACAAAGCTCCAACTCCCAAGATTCCTTGAGTGGGGCAAGGACCTAGAACTCTTGTGTGGGCCCTCCTTCCGTGGGTGCAAAGATGGATGGGGGAATTTGCTTGTAGTTTCTTAACACTGTTTGAGAACACAAGGCCAAAGGGAATATGGAGGTAACAGTTAACAGATTTCCATGGAACATGGTAATTCCACTTATGGCTATCAGTCATCCTGGCTATGTGGAATCTCCATGTTCAAGGGCAGTATTTCTCACTTTACACAGTTACTTGAGTGAACAAGAAAGGAAGGTATTGATCTCCGTGTCCTGAGGATTCATCTGGTTGGCCACTGTGAGGAAACACTGTGCTGAAAATCTCATCCAGCAGTATTCTTTATGAATATTTATGTGGAATGGAGGAAATAGTTCTAAAGCAAATGGTTCATCAGTTCCAAAACACTTTGGACAAAACTGTCAGCAACAGTGGATGGTGTCGGCGGAGCTTTATAAATGGATGCTTCAGTCCCGCTTTCAAAAGGTAATTAGTTGTAGTTTGTCCTAACATTGTATTGTCAAAGGCTTTCATGGCCGGAATCACTGGGCTGCTGTGTGGTTTCCGGGCTGTATGGTCGTGTTCTAGCAACATTCTCTCCTGACGTTTCGCCTGCAAGATGCCAGCCACAGATGCAGGCGAAACGTCAGGAGAAAATGCTGCTGGAACACGGCCATACAGCCCGGAAACCACATAGCACCCCAGTTATCAGGGGTTATCAGATTGCCTGCAACCCCCCAGGAGCTTTCTGGGTAAGAGCCCAGAGAGGCCCTGGGCTGGTGGAACCAGGGTACTGCAGGATTTATTGCAATTCCGCAGGGTCTGAAAGACAGAGTTGTTCCACGAGGCCAGTGGCTGAGGCCAAAAAAGGCTATGTGGCCTCCCTCTTCCCACTTCCTTCCCCTCCCATCTTTCCCTTGGCTTCATTATACTATCTTGGGGATATATGTTGGTATGGGGGCCATTGGTTGTTTTAGTCCTCAAGTTTTAAAATGCGGCTGAAGTGATGGTTTTATTGGTTTTTTCACTTATTATACGGTTGTAAGTTGTCCTGAGCCTGCCGAGAGAAGGGCAGCCAAGAAATTAAACAAACAAAAAGTATCAATCAATGTCAGGATGCTTTAGGAGCTCCCCCAAACTCCACAGTTTTGTCGTAGAACTTTGGGAGATTCCTAGGGCATTCCGACATTTCCCCCTGCCTCATTTGAGCATTGGTGGGTACATGGCAGCTTGGGGAGAACAAATGGTCAACCTGCAGGGTTATGGGGATTTTGGAGCAGCGGAGTATCACACCTGTCTCTTTGAGCTCAGAGTAATTATATTGTGAAAGCCCTCTAGAATGCAGCCCTTTTCCTTGTGCAAAATGTGTTCCCTGACTTAAGGAGATCTAAGACAAAAAATTTTCCCTTTCTATACAGTCGAAGGCTTTCACAGCCTGAATCAACTGGGTGTCATGGGTTTTCTGAGCTGTGTGACTGTAGTCTAGTAGTTTTTGCTCCTAGGAAAAACTGCCACACAACCCCCAACCCCTAGTCTTCCCTCTCAGGCCTGTTGGCTGATCCAAGAGGAATGCTACTGCCTGGATTCTTGAAGATGTCAAGGGATGGCAGAACACAGGGAGAAAATGAAATATTTTATTGAAGAAGACAGGTTTATGAGTTTCATGAAAGAGTTTGAGCAAACAGATCAAGGACTAAAAGAGCAATCTGCAGCAGGTCAACTTAGAAGTACGTCCCATGGTATTCTACAGGACTTAACTCCCAGGAAAATATCCTTAGAAATGCTGTCTTACTACTATACAGAAGCATTAGCTATGGTAACGGATTTCCCCCCACCCCACTCTCTGTGTTTTGTAGGGCTTATGTTTAGCTGGAAAATAGGGGCTTAACCAAGACATAGCCATTGATTTCATAATTAAGGGGTTGCCAATCGATCAAGTAGTCAGAAGGAGGGCTGCCTGTGCGAAAGAGGTCCATTTCGTCTGGGGAAAGCACTCGACCCCACAAATACACGTCTGTAATCTCGCCTACAAAGGATTGGTTGATGTCAAAGCCACCTCCAACGGAATCCTGCCGTTGCCCGATTATGATTGAAGCATCAGAACTGATATTGTAACCTTTCTTCATACCCTTGCGGGGCAAGCAATCCCCACTCACAAAACACTGTACTATTCCTGTGGCAGACTCCCAACTCATACATATTTTCTCCCAAAGTGGTCGGACAATTGTAATGTATTCTATACTGAAGGACACGATG
The DNA here is from genome assembly GCF_021028975.2 of Sphaerodactylus townsendi. Lineage (NCBI taxonomy): Eukaryota > Metazoa > Chordata > Lepidosauria > Squamata > Sphaerodactylidae > Sphaerodactylus > Sphaerodactylus townsendi. The sequence continues at coordinate 16,149,142 of NC_059425.1, read as the reverse complement.
GATCCTCCCAAATACAAGCTGTATTGGTCGGGTTTGGGTTTGAAGATGATGAACTCGTTGTCAGACTTTCCAGAGGTGTAAGAGAAAGGGCAGATGCAGTTCAAGGTCTGTGGCCAGGATCCCTGAGAGGCACACAGTGAGAAGCCTGGTCCAGAGGCTGCTGGAGGGCAGTTCTCAAAACGGCATGAGAGCTGTGTTGGATGCTTCTGGGAAAATGAAGATCTTCTTTTCAAGGTCTGTAAAAGAAGCCAGAAAACAACGATTTCCCCACACAGTCAAGTTGGCTGGATCTGAGACTACCTGGCTGGCTTTGAGAAGGATCCCCGATTGTCTGGCACATGCAAGCACGTGATGCATATACTTTGTTCCAGTTCATAGAGATTTAGTGTAAAACATTGCAAATCAAAATGGCCACGTTATACACTTGCATAGGCCAGCCAATCAGGGATCCTTTACAATACAGATAAGTGTTCGCAAGTGTATATTTTTCAGCTCCAAAAGACAGCTTTTTGCAGGGGCCCCCAAATGTTCCTGAAAAGTCCCCCACCAAAGCTGTTTTGTTCTTGGGCCTGTTGGTCTACTGTGCAGATGCTTCAAAGCCATTTTTGCTCATTGTGATGGGTTCTGCTTCATCACAATGTAGTCCCAGGCAATCAGGCAATCGTGATACACATAGTACACAGTGTCACAGTGCTATTTTTTGCAAGACTATTTTTTTTTGCACAGCCTACTTGGTGGTTCCATAGCCAAACTGGGACTGGTGTGAATGACAAACATAGTGTCCTAGGAAGGCAGTCAGCCTCAATCCCAAGGTGGGCACCACCAGCCAGAACTCAGCAGCTCCAGCCACCAGCCAGTCCTCCCCACCCTTGGAGGCGCCTCGGAGAGCCCGCATATTGAGCACAGCCATCTGCCACAGCAGGGAGCTGCCACCATGCTGGGGGTCCCAACCCCCTCCTTCCCCCACCAGAGAGGACAAAGAGTGGATTACTCCTCCAGCCATCCAAGCTGCACCAGGACTCACCAGCTGCAAGGAGAGAAGGCAGCTCTCTGCCCCAGGCAAGAAGGTGGGACAGCAGTTCAACGGGTAATGTCTGGCCATGAAAAGTAGAACAGCGACCCAACTCGGGGGCCTCCGGGTCCCAGCAGGCAGGGGAGCCAGCGAAAGCAGATCAGGCAGCCATGGGCTCCATGATGCCAGCCAGGCCTCAACATCAGGACAAGGAGGGGGGCTGGGGCCGAGGGAGGGTAAAAGAGGAGGTTTGGCCAGGCAGAACAGGACAGAAAGTGGATTGAAAGCGCATTATTCTGCATTATTCCGCCGGGCCTGTAAGACCGAGTTGTTCCACCCGGACTTTGGTGAGACCGGCCGCTGAGGGTGCCCCCCGCCCCTGCCCCTCCTCTCTGCCCCATAAGGGTCCCTCATACCATCGGGACCCATTATATATACATATTTTTTCTGGGGAGAGTTTAAGCAAGGGCTTCGTGGGACGCTGTGTTAGGAAATAACTGTTGTTTTAATTGTATTTATGATAATGATACTTTGATGATTTTATGTATGATGTTTTAATGCTGTATACCGCCCTGAGCCCCTTGTGGATAGGGTGGTATATTAAATTAAACAACGACAACGACAACGATAATGAATAATAACAACAACAACAACAACAACAACACTCTGGGACTTTAGAATACAGACAGACAGACACCTGGCACACAACACCCCAGACATAACAGTGATAGGGAAAAAACATGTTTGGATCATAGATGTTGCTGTGCCAGTTGACAGCAGGGTAGAGGACAAAGAGCTGGAAAAGATCACAAAATACAAGCCCCTACAAATTGAAGTTGAACGATTGTGGCAAAAAGAACAACAGTAATCCCACTAGTAGTCGGTGCTCTAGGAGGGAATCCCAAGAAATCTTAGAAAAAGCTTATCCTGGAAAGCCTAAACTTGGACAGAACATCAGTCCACATGCCAAGAAAGCAGCACTTCTAGGAAACTGTATGTACATATTCTCACATAAAATACCTCTAATATCACTGGAGTCCCTTGGGAAGGACTCGATATTCAGAGATGGAATTCCAGACACTTGTGCTGTGTTGTTATGTGTATAATAATAATGTGCGGAAGGGGCCCTAGAGAATCGAGCAACAAATAGAGATTTGCCTGAGGAAGGTGAGTTGTGTGTGTGTGTGGGGGGGGGGGTGTTTCAGACCTCAGGCCTGACTTCAGGCCTCAACTGACTTCTGGGGGGTGTTTCAGGCCTTTTTCCTAGAAAGGCGTCATCTGGAGGCCGTGCTTTCCTCTCGCTCCTTAATCCCTCAGAGGTGCAGAAATTGGAACTGGGATCAGGTGAATCCCGTCCCTTGTTGGGTAAATGGACTGAGCCCCTGGGAAGACACTGCTCGTCAGAGTAGACAATACTGATCTTGATGACTTGCCTAGGGCCCCAACCCTGTGCTTACTCAAATTGGGTGGAGCATATCCAATATGCTCATATTTGTTCAGGACTATATTCTAATGTGGAAGCTTACAATTTCCTCGCTGCTGCCCCTCAACTGATCTTACTGACATCTTTATCGGTGACGGTCTAGTTCAGTCAATTTTGTCCTTTGCTTTTGCACCGGTTCTGATCGTGGTTGGGCAACATCAGCGCATCATCTAGAGCAGGGGCAGGGAACCTGCGGCTCTCCAGATGTTCAGGAACTACAATTCCCATCAGCCTCTGTCAGCAGCAGCCCAAGTTGGCGCTGGTAGGCAGCTGATGGGAACTAGTTCACTGAGACTAACAGAGCTGCATAGTTCTCTGAAGACTAGGGCCTCATATCCAAGCTGGAACACTGGAATTTTCAAGCACAATTTTCCCTCGGGTTGGGTTTTACTCCTGAACTTGGGCGACCACACACACTGTTGCAACCTACACCTCTTTGGTTCTTCTGGACTTCATTTGCTCCTGTACCACAACCCAGCACCTACCTTGCGAAGCCAGAGTCCCCAGTGAGCCCACAAGGATGGCGAGAAGGGCGTGCAGGATCGCCATGATGGGTGACAGCAGAAAACACAGGAAGCAAGGACTGGGCAGCTTCAGCTGGATCTAGGCTTCTTTCCTGGGTGAATCACTTCTGCAACTGTGAGAGCCCTGCAGCTTCTCTGCAGAATTTATTCTGCAGTCCAGAAGGGTGGGGTGAGGGTTTCCAGGCGCCCTGTGCCCAGGGGAATTACCCAGGAAATCACTGAGAATGCTCTTCAGGCCCCCCAAGTGGTCTCATTGGCCAGCTGATATTTTCAACACCTTCAGGCACAAACACAAATTTCTCTTTTCCCCTCTGGACTTCCAGAATTCTTTCAGATCATTTTCTTCAGTTGCGTAGCGCCCACAGGCCGGGGCGCAACACCCCAGATGGCGCCGTGGTGGGGGTGTGGAGGGGATGTGGAGGGGCATTCCAGGTTGGGATGGGGGCATGGCAGGGGCGCAAGGCACGTTTGTGCCCTGGATGCTGTTCCCTCTTGCTCTACCCCTGATTTTCTTGATCAAGGAATGCAAACCCACAGACATTTCACACAGATGAAAACAGGGATGGGACTGTGATACCCTGGTTTTCTATTACATGTTTCCTCCGCAGGGGAGAAGCTGTAGCTCTGTAGTAGAGTGTTTCGTTGGCATGGAGAAAGTTCCACGTTCAATTCCTGTCATCTCTAATTGTAGCAAAAAGTTTGGATACACATCCTCCACCCCCTCTCTTCTGTAAGCAGACTCAGGGTGGCTTACAAACTCCTTTCCCTTCCTCTTCCAACAGACACATTGTGAATTAGGTGGGGCTGAGAGAGTTGTGAAGAACCACTGTTACCACCAGGAAAATATAAAAGGACCAGAGCAAAGAGACCAGTGTTACCCAGAAGTCCCCATAGGGACACGTATACATGGTTCTGCCAAGGTTTCAGATGGTTCTCTCCCTGATTTTGTTTTGTAAGACTTATTGTAAGTCCTCCAGTGTTAGATTCATTGTTTGCCTAATGTTTATGTTTGATGTCAACTGCAGAACTCAGCTAGGTTTTCTAATTGATTTAAGGTTAAGCAATGTTTAGGATACTAAAAATTTTTGAGTAGTTTCAGACCCAAGTTATTGGTAGCAAACTCTTGATGTGAAAAAGATAGAATTATAATACACAGAAAGAGGCCCACAAGGATTTCATGGGGGTATTTCATAATCATCTTCCCCCACTATTTCCTCTTTCCCTTTCCTGAAAAGCCCCCAGAACCTCTCATTTTTCTGCTTCATTCTCTCCTTCCTGCTCACCAGCCAACTTGCCTTTATTGTCTCCCTCATCTTTCCCTCCTTCCTTTCCCCCAACAGCCTCTACCTGGGAAAGCTATGCTCCGGTTTTCAGCTATATTTCAGCTATATTTATGTGTACTCTGCAGTTCTCCACCATTGGGACCCAAAGCTGTTTACTTCATTCGCCTCTCCTCCACTGTATCTTCACAACAGACCTGTGAGGTAGAATAGGTTGAGTCTGTGCAACTGGCCCTCGGTCACCCAGTGAACTTCCACAGCAGAGTGAAGATTCAAACCTGGGTCTCCCAGATCCTAATCTGACACTTTGACCACGACACTACAGTCGTTTTTGAGGGATGGCTGCTACTCAACAGAAAGTCAGGTGTCAGCAAATTCCTCCGTGGTTGCTGGTGGACCTGGCAATGGGTCATGCAAAGGCCAAAACAACCCTGGAAAGGATCTTACCCTCTCCTCCCCCTAATATTGTCAGAAACCAGGCTTGAACTCTGGCTGTACTGCTGTGGTTGCCTAGCAATACCCACTGAGGGCGTTCACTTTTTAACTCTACAGATTCTTCTTCTTTTTTTGTGTGGGAGTCAACCTACCAATGTATTTTTTTTTATTTCAGATTTTTCTGCAAACCTAAGGCATTTTTTAGGTTTGTGGAAAGACCTGTCTTATCTGTTCAAGTCTCCAGTCTCTGGATTTGAGTATCCACAGATTAAAAATACGTTGATTGGACTGTAGATGTGGCTACTCAAATTGTACCTTTATTTATTTATTTATTTATTTATTTATTATTTGGATTTTTATACCGCCCAATCCCCGAGGGGCTCTGGGCGGTGTCCAACATAAAACATAATTAAAACAATTAATTAAGGCAGCGATAATAACAAGAGGCGTCCAGCAACCCCACTTTTAAAAACCCTCCCTAGGAGGGAGGGACGGCGGGTCCCATTTGTTGGAACGGGGGGGGGGGGCGCCATCAGCGGCTGGTCCCTCCAAAGGCCCGGCGGAACAGCTCCGTCTTACAGGCCCTGCGGAACTCACCAAGGTCCCGCAGGGCCCGGACAGTTGGAGGGAGAGTGTTCCACCAGGCCGGGGCCAGGGCTGTAAAGGTACCTGGTACAATGAATGCATTTTTTCATCAGGGGTGAGGGGGTTCAAATAAGGAAAAGGTCAGTATGTATTCCTCAACCAGGAGAGCATTTCACACAAGAGTGGCGAAATCTTTCTTTGGTTTCCAGCAACTGACAGGACCAAACATTAAGCTTGTAAAATATATATTTAAAAGGCTGTGTTTTTTCATCTTTGTATTCACCGTCTTTAACCTGTGAGGGTCAAGAATGCAACTCAGAGAGGGCTGCAAGCTCAGCCAACGAGGAAAGTTTCTGGATGGGCTGACCAGCATCCACGGACAGTATAAGCATTGGGGTGCTGTGTGGTTTCCAGGCTGTATGGCCGTGTTCTCAGTCATCAGATCCTCTGAAGATGCCAGCCACAGATGCAGGCGAAACGTCAGGAGAGAATGCTGCTAGAACACGGCCATACAGCCCGGAAACCACACAGCACCCCAGTGATTCTGGCCGTGAAAGCCTTCGACAATACAGTATAAGCATGGCCAAATGGTTCGAAAATATTCACCATGAAACCCACCTTTAGTTCCGTACAACAGGATAATGATGAACATTCTGCTCAGAAAGGTGGTGGGGTGGGGGAGCTGATATGACTATTAGGTCATAGTTCAAAACCAGACATGAAACCCACCTGAGAGCCCGTGTGGGGTGATAGAGAAGAGTTATGGAGTGTAATCTGGGAACCAGGTTTGATTCCCCGCTCCTCCACCTGAGCAGCAGAGATTTATCTGGTGAGCCAGATTTATTTCCCCACTCTCCAATATCCCAGCTAGGTGACCTGGAACTAGTCACAGTCCTTTGGAACTCTCTCAGCCCCATCGGACTTACCAGGTGTCTGTTCTGGGGACAGGAAGGCAAAGGAGCTTGTAAGCTCCGTTGAGACTCCTCACAGGAGAGAAGGCGGGTATAAATTCAAACCACAGTCTAATTTTATGGTTGTAAGCTGCCCTGAATAGGTCATGGGGAAGGGCGACCTGTAAATCAAATTATAGGCTCTTTCCGCACATGCAGAATAATGCACTTTCAAACTGCTTTCAATGCTCTTTGAAGCTGTGCGGAATAGCAAAATCCACTTGCAAACAGTTGTGGAAAGTGGTTTGAAAACGCATTATTCTGCATGTGCGGAAGGGGCCATAAATTAATAAATAAAGTTGTGTTGAGTCCCTATTAGGGAAACAGGGGGAGAACACATATAATAAGTGAGGAGATTGGGAGGAGAGAGTGAGGCTGCCAAGAAGGAGGGCATGCAGTCTGCTCTTCTGCTACGGCTGCCTTACATCAGTGAGGGGAATGCCTAGGAGGGTTGCCAACTCTGAGGAGATTAAAAGCATAAGAACATAAGAACTAGCCTGCTGGATCAGACCAGAGTCCATCTAGTCCAGCACTCTGCTACTCGCAGTGGCCCACCAAGTGCCTTTGGGAGCTCACGTGCAGGAGGTGAAAGCAATGGCCTGCTGCTGCTGCTGCTGCTCCTGAGCACCCAGTCTGCTAAGGCATTTGCAATCAAGGAGGATCAAGATTGGTAGCCATAGATCGACTTCTCCTCCATAAATCTGTCCAAGCCCTTTTTAAAGCTATCCAGGTTAGTGGCCATCACCACCTCCTGTGGTAGCATATTCCAAACACCAATCCCTGCCGTTGCATTGAAGAAGTGTTTCCTTTTGATTTAGTCCTAATTCTTTACAGAACATTTTCAATGGATGCCCCCTGGTTCTAGTATTGTGAGAAAGAGAGAAAAATTTCTCTCTGTCAACATTTTCTACCCCATGAAAATCCTGGAGATTTGGTGAGTGTGTGAAGGCAGGGTTTACCATGTGTGAAGGGGCTCAGTGCAGGACACTTAATGCGGAGTCCACCTTCCAAAGCAGCCATTTTCTCCAAGGGAACGGATCTCAGTCATCTGGCAATCCGTTGCCATTCCAGGAGGTCTCCAGGCCTCACCTGGAAGTTAGCAGCCCTAGAGATTCTGCTTCCGAAAAGGGCAAAATGCCGCCATCGTGGTTGCCCTGGATGAGTGCATCCTGTTCCTCCACTGCCCCGCCCCCCCCTATTGATACCTAAGTGGTCTTAGGAAGAAGCAGCTCACCTGCTGTTTTTCCTGACTTCTCAATTTCGCCTCCCTCCCCACAACAACATCTCTCCTCACTCATCCCGTCAGAGCCTGGCATGGTGATGGGCTCTGGGCTGCCCAAAAGCAGGCTGGGGAAACAAGGCAAATGCGGTGCTTCATCCTCTTCATGAGTAACTTCAGGTGTTTACCTTTACTAGGTGTAAGATCAAGGTGGAGGCGGGGCTGCAGCCGCTGACGGGGTTTTGGCTTGCTGCCAGCTGCTTCCGCCTTCTCCTCAGTCTCCATCGGCGGTGGCCCTGCTGCCTCCAAAGAGATTCACCACTGGATTTTGAGCAAGCAGCAGCTCAAGTGGGCCACCTCAAGTGGGCCACGGAGGTGTGAGGGTGCAGTGGTGAGTGGGGGCACAGTGATGAGATTGGCTACCGGTTCTACTGAACCAGACTGAAATGGACCACTGACTATGAATAATAATATAAAGAGGAGGTCGAAGGCTTTCACGGCCGGAATCACTGGGGTGCTGTCTGGTTTCCGGGCTGTATGGCCGTGTTCTAGTAGCATTCTCTCCTGACGTTTCGTCTGCATCTGATAGTAGGATCCTCTGAAGATGCCAGCCACAGATGCAGGCGAAACGTCAGGAGAGAATGCTACTAGAACACGGCCATACAGCCCGGAAACCACACAGCACCCCACTAAAGAGGAGGTGTTTGGAGTTATACCTTGCTTTTCTCAAGGAATCTCAAAGAATCTTACAAGCTCCTTTCCCTCCCTCTCCCCACAACAGAAAGCTTGTGAGACAGGTGGGGCTGAGAGTGTTCGGAGAGAACTGGGACTGGCCCAAAGTCATCCAGCAGTCTTTGTGTGTACAAGTGGGGAAATAAACTCATGCACCAGATTCAAGTCTGCCACTCATGTGGAGGAGCAGGGAATCAAACCTGGTTCTCCAGACTAGAATCCGCTGCTCTTCATCACTACATGCCCAACCAGTGGATATGACACTCAGGTGCCCTTCAGCATACTCATTTAAAAAGTTACATCTACAGAGCAATTCTTAGCAGAGCCATGCTTTGTTGAAATGGCTGGATTTAGAAAGGTGTGAGTCTGCATAGGATTGCACTTTTAGAACCGCCCCGAGTGTCCTTTCAGAAACCCCACTCTACCTCTTGCAAAATTCTTAACTTAAAAATAGCGGTTCTGCAAAACATCTCAAGAGACCGAGCTGTGCAACAGGGCAAAGGTCACCAGATCCGTGTCACATTCTGCAAACCATGAAAGTCAGAACAACAGTGTACAAGGTGAACTCTCAATCGCCCTCGTCCTCTCTTTCCTCCCCAATGTGAATCCCCCTCCCCCCCCAGCCTGTCCCCGATATCAACTTTGCCCTGCTCTGTCAATAAGAGACCAGTTTTCAGAAGGGGAAAAACATGTCTTTGGTTGAATTCAGCAGAACACTTTCAAATCTCAGAGAAAGGGGCACAACATTTTGTTCGGGGGACTGCCCGAAAGTCCAAAAGAAGAGCATCTGACAAACACACATCATATTCCAGTGGGCTTTCCCCTCCCTTCGTGGATATTAGACCAAAATGCATGATTTTGATGTACTTCAAGGAATATCCAGTTTTGAAAGAAAATGACAATAGGGAATACAAATTTCTGCTTGTTTGAGGTAAAAAAATTTCACACATGGCTGGGTACAAAACACTTTTCACTGGCCCCGGTCTCAGATAAAATTTAACCAAATATATTGCCCTAGTCCAAGCTCTCGGATTTTTTAATTTTGAAGAACTGCCAAACTGAAAAATATCAGGAAATCTCAACATGGGCTGAATTTTCAGGGTTGGGATCTGAAACGTTGAATTTCATGCAGTTTGTGGGGAAAGGTATAAATTCCGAATCTTGAAGGTTTTATTTATTTGTTAGTCATTAAAATACAATCCTTGACAAACACAGTGTGTGACCACTTTTCTGTAAACAAACATCTCATTTAGCTCATGTTCTTTTTTTTTATTAAATCAATTTCTTAACACGGTATCTTTTCAAGCAATAATAACCTGATTTCACCAGACAGCAATCTGCTGTGGAATTTCCCAGATCTCATTAGAATCAGATTAAACCTAAGCATTTATGTAACTTCTGCAACTTAACTTCTGTATTTCCCCCAGCCCGTTCCATAAATCATCCACAAATCTATAACAATAAGAATCTATATGCATAAAATCAGAAATACAAACTCAAAATAAAGCCTCTATAATTACAATTTAAAAATTAATTCAGTTTTAAAAGTAATACAGATTAACATGAAACATTTTGAAACTACAGCCCACCAAATACAATCCATTGGTACAGGGTTCAAATTCTGACAGAATTTAGCCAGCCCTCTCTGTTTTACAGGTCTCACATCTACCTAGAGAAGACTCAGGGAATTTAATGGATCTTCCCACACCATTTGTTTAAAGGTAAATTTCTATGAGGCAGGGCTTGGGTCCATTAGAAAGCGGGTACAAGGTACAACTCATTCCTCCTTGCATAGTTTTAGCAATCAAAAACAAACACTTCCTACAATACGGTGATGAGCCCTGGAAAGTTTTTTCAAACCCGAAAACAATACCTGAGTTTCCATGGGGCCATACAGAGAGCCAGACTGTTCAGCAGACCTTGCAGGAGGTCAATAGCTGATGGTGCCCTTCATTTAGCCCCTTCGCTGGCCCCTTCCGCTGGCCCCTTTATTTAGCCTTCATGGCCTCTACATCTGGGCCTATAACATCTATCTAGACCTACCGTTCTCCCTGGGGGTGGAAGAATTTAATATTAGGCACCGGGCGCCACCTACACCTATGCCTATATTTATTTTACATTTTAAATGCTAATGTTGCTTCGTTTCCTTTATAAGTTTGAGCCTATTTATGGTGTTTGAGTATATTTATTATCTGCTGTACACTTAGAGCCCCTCGGATAGAGCTGATCCTAAACAAAGTATAAATAAATAAGTAATAAATAAAATAAATACCTTGAGTGAGTTCCATAGAGGATTGCAAGGCCAGACTGTTCCATGAGACCTTTGGAGAGTCCAACCCGCTGATGGTGCCCAGCTGGCCCCCCTTCCATGTTCTTTACTAAAACATTTTCAGCTGTACCATGACCTCATCCTAGACCTATAACATGCTCTAGACCTAGTTCTCCCACAGGTGGAGAATTTAATATTAGGCACCCGGGCCACCACCCTATGCCATATTTATTTTATTTAAATCACTAATGTTTAGCTAGTTTTAGCTACTGTGCAGGTTTTGCTTGTTTGCCAGTGAACATTATCTCTATATGTACACCTTGAGGCCACAGAGTTGAGGCGGTCTAGAAGTAAAGTATAAATAAATAAATGACAAGTAGAAATGACACCTGGCCTCCTGCTTGGAATTTGGAGAGGGTGGGAGTAATGAACCCGAAGACATGCAATGGGCAGAACAGTGTCATATATGTGTAAAACTGCTGTTAAATGCAGTGGAGCAAGGGCCAATAAAAGCATTGGCAACCCTAGTTGCAGCATTGAGGTCTCAATCCAAGCTGGGCTCCAAGACTACGTAGCCTTTGATCTCAAAGTTCAGAGCTGTCCAGTTCAGCACTGGGGCAGGCACGATCTTCCTCCAGATGCTCCTCAGTTGTTCTGGAGGCAAGACAGAATCCCACATGTAGACGTCTGTTATTTCCCCCACGAAGGACTGCTTTTCATCAAGTGAACCTCCGTAAGAATCTTGCTCTTGGCCCAACATCATCACTAAATCGGTTGTGATCGCGTAGTCTTTTGAGAGGCCTTTCCTGGGCCTCGGCATCCTGTCGATCCATAGCTGAACAATCCCGGTAGTCGAACTCCACGCCACACAGACACTCTCCCAGTGGCTGCCTCTATCTGTGCTCCCGGACACAGTATAAGAGTGAAAGTTCCCACCCACAGCCACTTGGTACAATGTGGGGCTGTACTTTAAGAGGAGGATTTCATTGTCGGTATTTCTGGAAGCGCAGGATAAGAGGGCCAATTCGCGAGACAAATCGGAGTAGAAACTGAGGCACACGGTGAATTGCCGTAGTGGCTCTGGCAGATGAGGCTTCAACTGGATGTAGGAATTTGTGGAAGACGTTGGGAACACAAATACCTTCTGATCCAAGTCTGACTGACAGGAAATACAAGATATCAGAGACACTTGGTTTTGTTTGCTCTCCCCCCACCCCCACCCACCCCAAAATAAATGTTTTATTATTTAAGTATAATGCTACGGAGCTGAACGTTCGTTTGCTCAAGGAATATGGTCTGAATGTCTCGTAACTCCTATATGAGTTGGTTCAAATCTGTGTGGACTGTAAGTGTTTGAGAGCATGCAAACATACACACACATACACATGCATACAATTTGATTCAGCTGGAAATAGTTCAGTCTGGATAAATGTATCTCCATGCCTCATATCCAGAAAGGATATCTCAAAAATGCTATGTGGAAATATGTAATTTGTAAGAAAGGGGTGGGGGGGTGCGGAATGATGCTTTAGTTTCAAGGAAGGTGTAGGGGCAGAAGAAATTTGACCTTTCCAAGAATTCATTTAGTCACGTTCAAAAATGCCTCTCATCTCCCAAACTGAAATGTTCCAAAAATTCCTTTAAATTTTAAATGTCAAAATAAAAATTTGACAGATGTTTTACAGTTGTAGTGACAGGTTCAAATTAGGCATCATAAAATCATAGAGTTGGAAGAAAGCACAAAGGTCATCCAGTCCAACCCCCTGTGATGCAGGAACGCACAATCAAAGCACTCCCCGCATATGTTCATCGAGCCTGTTTAAACACTTTCCAAGGTGGCATATTCCGTGGTGGGATCCAAAAATTTTAATAACAGGTTCCCATGGTGGTGGGATTCAAACTGTGAAATGGCGCCAATGTGGGGCGCTGGGTGGAGACACCTGACGGGGGCGTGGCTGGGGCGATTCCGGGGGTGGGGCATTCCTGGGTGGGGCTGTGGCAAGGACGCAGCCGCTGTGCCGGCCCTTGGGCGGGAAACGAATGCACGCAGGCACAGGCTGCCACGCACGCCGGTGCACCTCCTGCTAGACTGCTTCAAGTTCTGTGCGCTACTGCTGAGAGGAGGGGCGTAACTAAGGCAAAAATCACGTGGCAAAATCACCAGTTAGTAACCCCCTCTCGGCACACACAAATAATTAGTAACCTACTCTCGGGAACCTGTGAGAACCTGCTGAATCCCACCTCTGGGCATGTTCCACTATTGAACAGTCCTGACAGGAAGTTCTTCCTAATGTTTAGGTGGAATCTCTTTTTTTACACTGGGACCAGCTGGCATTTGGTAATCGGCCATTGACAACATTCATGGTTAGTGATGTCAGACATTTCTGAAGGAGGTCTCCCCACTTTCCCGCAGCCACCCTAGCAAGCAGCAGAGGTGGATCAAGGCAGAGAGTGGGAAGTCACTCACCACAGCAGACAACTGGCAACCCTACTTAGAGTGGGGAATCCTACTTTGATCCTTCCAACTCCTTCAGCAAATCGTAAAGCCTTCCTCTACACTAAAAGGACTCCCACCAATTTCGGCAGCTCTTCCTCCAAACTACTTTCTCTAGATCAGCTTCCATGGATTCCAAAATCAGCTTTCATGGTAGTTCCTCCTCTACACCAACATTATTCATTTCAGGAGGTGAAGATTGCATTGGGCCCAGAGAGGGAAGCCGGGGAGGGGGGGCAGAGAAGCAAGAGGTCAAAATGAGGAAGAAGAACCACAACATCTGGCACAACAGTTTTAAAAAATATTTGGGATCCCCCTATTGCCAGCCCAGATCACATCACCCCTGTCACCTACTTGTCTGCGCCAGCGCTCCCGAAAGACCCAGCAAGAGGACGGGCCAAAGAACCGGCAGCTCCATGTTATCACTGGTGAGCAGAGAGCCACAGAGTGGATCGTCGACCCCACAACACTCTTCTCCTGCTGAAATGTCTGCTCGAAAGCTCGGCCCAGGCTCCGGTATTAATCAGTTTTCCGAGTTGGCAGGGGGGACGCCTGTCCCTCTGCAGATTCAGCAGAAGATTTTCAAAGTCCAGAGATCAAAGTTCGGCCTGAGAGGTCACCAGCAGCTTCAAACTAAACAAGGAAATATGTGGCAGTACAACCCAACAGGATTCGGCTCCAAACACCACATGGGCAAAGTTGTTGGACAAAAGGTGAGTGTCAGCTGTTTAGAAAATAACAGCAGCTTGGCCAGCTTGATTGTACCCATGGTATAATGAAGCCTTGAGAGATTTGGGTTCAAATCCCCCCTCAGTCATGAAAATCTCTCCTCACTCATCCTATCAGAGCCTGTCATGGTGACTAAATTCAGGTGTCATGGTGACTAAATTCAGCCATAGATTGACTTCTCCTCTTCTTGAGTCTCCTGCAGGAGAGAAAGGGGGGATATAAATTCTTCTTCTTCTTCTTCTTCTTCTTCTTCTTCTTCTTCTTCTTCTTCTTCTTCTTCTTCTTCTTCTTCTTCTTCTTCTTCTTCTTCTTCTTCTTCTTCTTCTTCTTCTTCTTCTTCTTCTTCTTCTTCTTCTTCTTAATCCAGGTGTTTACCTTTACTGGATGTTGACTGTATTTGACTTACCCTTGGTCATCTGCCTTGAGCCTCTGTGAGGAAGATGGACTATAAATAATAATAATTAGAGGAGTTTGGATTTATACCCTGCTTTTCCCAAGGAGTCTCAAAGAATCTTACAAAGTCCTTTCCCTCCTTTCCCCACAACAGACACCTTGTGGGACAGGTGGGGCTGAGAGAGTTCGGAGAGAACTGTGACTGGCCCAAAGTCATCCTGCAGACTTTGTGTGTATGAGTGGGGAAATAAATTCATGCACCAGATTCAAGTCTGCCACTCATGAGGAGGAGCAGGGAATCAAACTTGGTTCTCCAGACTAGAATCTGCTGCTCTTCATCACTACATGCCCAACCAGGTGAGCATGACACTTAGGTGCCTATTAGTATACTCATGGAAAAAGTTACATCTATAGAGCAATTCTAAGCAGAGTTCATGGTTTTCTGTTGAAATTGCTGTATTTAGAAGGGTGTGAATCTGCATACGATTTCATTTTAAGATGTGTGTCCTTTGAAAAACCCCACCCTAACCCTGGCAAAATTCTTAAAAATAGCGGTTCTGGGAAACCTCTCAAGGGACCAAGCTGTGAAAGAGGGCAAAGGTTACCAGATCCGGTCACTTTCTGTAAACCATGGAACTCAGCACAACAGTGTACAGGCTGGTCTGATAACCCTCATATCAGCTTTGCATTGCTGGGCCAATAAGAGAGCAATTTTCAGAGTGGGGGAAAGATGTCTTTTGTTGAATTCAGCGGAACACCTTCAAATCTCAGAGGAAGGGGCACAACATGTTGTTGGGGGGATTGCCAGAAAGTCCAAAAGAAGAGCATCTGACAAACACACATCATATTCCAGTGGGCTTTCCCTTCCCTTCGTGGACATTAGACCAAAATATATTATTTTAATGTACTTCAAGGGATTTCAAGTTTTGAGAGAAAATGACAATGGGCATTAATTTGGGAATACAAATTTCTACTTGTTTTACGTAAAAAATTTTACATATGTGGCTGTGTACAAGACACTTTTCACTGGCTCCAGTCTCACACAAATTTAACCAAATATATTCACCCAGTTTAAACTCTCAGATTATTATTTTTTTTTAATTTTGAAGAACTGCCACACTGAAAAACGTCAGGAAATCTCAACATGGGCTGAATTTTAAGGGATTGGGATCTGAAACATGGAATTCCATACGGTTTGAGGAGAAAGGTATACATTCTGAATCTTGAAGGTTTTATTTATTTGTATTGTCGAAGGCTTTCACGGCCGGATTCAACTGGTTCTGGTGGGTTTTCCAGGCTGTGTGGCCGTGGTGGATCTTGTTCCTAACATTTTGCCTGCATCTGTGGCTGGCATCTTCTTTTTATTTGTTTGTCATTCAAATACGATCCTTGACAAATTCAGTATATGACCACTTTTTTGTAAACAAACATCTCATTTAGCTCATGTTCTTTTTAAAAAAAATCAGTTTCTAACACGGCATCTTCTGAAGCAATAATAACCTGATTTCCCCAGACAGAAATCTGTTGTAGAATTTCCCAGATCTCACAAGAATCAGATTAAACCCAAACATTTATTTAACTTCTACAGCTTAACTTCTGTATTCCCCCCAGACCATTCCATAAAGCATGCACAAATCTATAACAATAAGAACAGAATTTGACCAGCCCTCTTGGTTTTATAGGCCTTACATCTACCCCCCTGCAAAATTCTTAACTTAAAAATAGTGGATTTTGGAATACAAATTTCTTCTTGTTTTAGGTAAAAATTCTACATATATGGCTGTGTACAAGATATTTTTTACTGGCCCAGGTCTCAGATAAAATTTAACCAAATATATTTCCCTAGTCCAAGTTCTCAGTTTTTTTTTTAATTTTGAAGAACTGCCAAACTGAAAAATGTCAGGAAATCTCAACATGGGATGAATTTTCAGGCTTAGGATCTTGAAAGGTTGAATTCCATACAGTTTCAAACAAACATCTCATTTAGCTCATGTTCTTCTTTAAAAATCCAATTTCTTAACACGGCATCTTCTCAAGCAATAATAACCTGATTTCACCAGACAGCAATCTGCTGTAGTGTTTTCCCAGATCTCACTAGAATGAGATTAATCCTAAGCATTTGTTTTACTTCGGCTTCTTATTTTCTGTATTTCCCCCAGCCTGTTCCATAAAGAATGCACAAACCTATAAAAATAAGAATCTATACGGATAAAATCAGAATTAAAAACAACATCTCAAAATAAAGCGTCTATCATTACTATTTAAAAATTAGTTTTAAAAATAATACAGATTAATATGAAACGTTTTGAGACTTCAGACAAACAACCACAACCCTTCGGTCCTGGGTTCAAATTCTTCCAGAATTTGACCAGCCTTCTCAGTTTTATAGGTCTTATGCCTACCTAGAGAAGACTTAGAGAATTTATTGGACGTTCCCACACCATTTGTTTAAAGGTAAATTTCTTTGAGACAGGCCTTGGGACCATTAGAAAGGGACATAGTACAACTCATTCCCCCTTGCATAGTTTTAGCAATAAACACTAACCACATCCTACAATACTGTGATGAGCCCTGGAAAGTTTTTATTTTAAACCCCAAAACAGTACCTGTTTCTCATCCTTGATAGAAGGGTGGGGTATGAATGCAACAGATAGACAGTGTTGTCTGTTAGCCAACTGTGCTGTTAAACGCAGTGGAGCAAGGACCAGTAAAAGCATTGGCAACCTTAGTTGAGGCTTTGAGGTCTCAGTCCAAGCTGGGCTCCAAGACCACATAGCCTTTGATCTCAAAGTTCAGAGCTGTCCAGTTCAACACTGGGGCAGGCACGGTCTTTCTCCAGATCCTCCTCAGTTCTTGTGGAGGCAAGACAGAATCCCACATGTAGACGTCTGTTATTTCCCCCACGAAGGACTGCGGTTTGGCAAGTGAACCTCCATACGAATCTTGGTCTTGGCCTAACATCATCACTAAATCGGTTGTAATCGCGTAGTCTTTTGATAGGCCTTTTCTTGGGAGTCGCCATCCCGTCGAGGAAAAGCTGAACAATCCCGGTAGTCAAACTCCACGCCACACAGACATTCTCCCAGTGGTAGCCTCGATCTGTGTTCCCGGTCACAATATAAGAGTGATTATTCCCACCCACATAAATGTTGTACACTGTGGGGCTGTGCTTTAAGAGGAGGATTTCATTGTCTCTATTCCTAGAAGCACAGGATAAGAGGGCAAATTCACGGGGCAAATCGGTGTAGAAACTGAGGCACACGGTGAATTGCCGTAGTGGCTCCGGCAGGTGGGGCTTCAACTGGACGTACGAATTTGAGGAAGGCTTTGGGAACACAAATACCTTCTCATCCAAGTCTGCCAGACAGGAAAGACAACATATCAGAGACGCTTGTTTTTGTTTTCTCTCTCCCCACCCCCACCCCCCAAAAATAATGTTTTATTATTTAAGTATAATGCTACGGAGTTGAATGTTTATTTGCTCAAGGAATATAGTCTGAATGTCTCGTAACTCTTATATCAGATGGTTCAAATCAGTGTGGACAGTAAGTGTTTGAAAGCCCACAAACATACACACACATACACACAATTTGATTCAGCTGACTTTGGAAAAAGTTATGTCTACATAAATGTATTTGCGTGCCTCATATCCAGAAAGGATGTCTCAAAAATCCTATGTGGAAATATGTACCATATATACTCATGTATAAGTCGAATTTTTCAGCACATTTTTAATGCTGAAAAAGCTCCCCTCGACTTATATGCGGGTCATTAAAATTTTGTGTGTGTTTTTACTTTGCCGGCCAGCAGGGGGCGCAGTTTTTATGCTAGCGGCACCAAAATTTCAGAATTACCCTCAAGAGACACCTCTGATGATACCAGCCAAGTTTGGTAAAGTTTGGTTCAGGGGGCCCAAAGTTATGGACCCCCAAAGGAGGTCCCCCCATTCCCCATTGTTTTCAATGGGAGCTATTAGTAGATGGGGCTACTATTTTGAGGGTCCATAACTTTGGACCCTCTGAACCAAGCACTAAACCTGGCTGGTCTCATCAGGGAGAGTCTCTTTACGATGCAGCCAGGTTTGAGCTAAAGATGAGTCAAGAGAATCCAAAGTTATTGATCCCCAAAGGGGGTGCCCCATCCCCCATTGTTTACAGTGGAAGCTAATAGTAGATTTTCCATTTCTGATAATATCCCTCTTAAAACCTAAGTTGGGTTACATTTGGACATACAGATGATGATGGTGAGGAATCCAGTTGTGAAGGATTTTAATTCTTGTGTTTTAGCTTGGTTGCTGATTGAGCTAAGGTTTTTGTACTTTTAAAGTTATTGTTGAGACCATATTGTTCTTGTTGACCCCCTTTTCCACTTACAGAGCCAGTTTACTGTTTTTCTTTGAAATAAATATTCAAAAACATTTAACCTACTGATGCCTCAATTGATGTAATTTTATTGGTATCTATTTTTATTTTTGAAATTTACCAGCAGCTGCTGCATTTCCCACCCTCGACTTATACGCGAGTCAATACGTTTTCCCAGCTTTTTGTGGTAAAATTAGGTGCCTCGACTTATATGCAGGTCGACTTATACACGAGTATATACGGTAATTTGAAAGAAAGGGGGGAAGGGAATGCTGCTTTAGTTTCAAGTAAGGTGTAGGGGCAGAAGAAATTTGAGCCTTCTGTGAATGCATTTAGTCATATTAAAAAATGACACTCATCTCCAAAACTGAAATGTGTCCCCAAACCCCCCCAAAATTAAATTTTAAATGTCAATATAAAATGTTGATACATGTTTTACAGTGGTAGTGACAAGCTCAAACAGGGCATTATGTCTTTTGAAGAGTCAGGGCTCCCCCAGACCCAAATCGCTTTCTGATGGCCTGAAAGTAAATTGCGGGGGGGGGGGGGGACCAATTTTTTAAGCAGTGCAGTGTCCCATTTGGATCAGGACTATGGCATTGGGGAAGGAGCTTCAAGAAACCATCTCCCCTTACATTTTTGGCTCCAAAAAGGTTCCAATTAAGCATACATACAACTGACAGACAGTAATTCCCACCCACAGATATGTGGTATACTCTGCGAAGCTGGTCTGGAAGAGGAGGATTTCACTATTGTGATTGTTAGAAGCACAGGATAAGTAATGGGCTCTGAGCTACCCCAAAGCAGGCAGGGGGAACAAGGCAAATATGGTATTTTGTCTTCTTCATGACTAATTTCAGGCGTTTACTGGATTTTGACTGTATTTGTTTTGTTTGTTTTTTCATTTTGAAGAACTGCCAAACTGAAAAATGTCAGGAAATCTCAACATGGGCTGAATTTTCAGGGTTGGGATCTGAAACGTTGAATTCCATACGGTTTGAGAAGAAAGATATCCATCCTGAATCTTGAAGGTTTTATTTATTTGTTTGTCATTCAAATACAATTCTTGACAAATTCAGTATGTGGCCACCTTTCTGTAAATAAACATCTCATTTAGCTCATGTTCTTTTTTTAAAAAAAAATCAGTTTTTAACACGGCATCTTCTCAAGCAATAACCTGACTTCACCAGACAGCAATTTGTTGTAGAATTTCCCAGATCTCACTAGGATCAGATTAAACCTAAACATTTATTTCACTTCTGAAGCTTAACTTCTGTACTCCCCCCAGTCCATTCCATAAAGCATGCACAAATCTATAACTATAAGAATCTAGAAGAATAAAATCAGAATTACAAACAACTCAAAAGAAAGGCTCTATAATTACAATTTAAAAATTAATTCAGTTTAAAAATTAATACAGATTAATATGAAATATTTTGAGACTGCAGCCCATCAAAAGCAATCCATCAGTATGGGGTTCAAATTCTGTCACAATTTGGCCAGCCCTCTCGGTTATATAGATCTTACTTCTACCTAGAGAAGAAGCAGGGAATTTATTGTATGTACCCATATCATTTGTTTAAAGGTAAATTTCTGTGAGGCGGGGCTTGGGATCTTTGGGAAAGGGGATAGAGGGGATAACCCATCCCCCCTTGCATAGGCTCATTCCGCACATGCAGAATAATGCACTTTCAAACTGCTTTCAGTGCTCTTTGAAGCTGTGCAGAATAGCAAAATCCACTTGCAAACAGTTGTGAAAGTAATTTGAAAACGCATTATTTTGCGTGTGCGGAAGGGGCCATAGTTTCAGCAATAAAAATCAGTCACTTCCTACAACATTGTGATGAGCCCGAGAAAGTTTTTTTTAAAAGAAACCCCCAAACAGTGCCTGTTTCTCATCCTTGATGGAAGAGTGGGCTATGCATGCAACAGACGGGCAATGACATCTGTTTGCCAAACTGCTATTGAATGCAGTGGAGCAAGGACCAGTAACAGCATTGGCAACCTTAGCTGTAGCATTGAGGTCTCAGTCCAAGCTGGGCTCCAGGACCACATAGCCTTTGATCTCAAAGTTCAGAGCTGTCCAGTTCAGCACTGGGGCAGGCACGGTCTTCCTCCGGATCCTTCTCAGTTGTTGTGGAGGCAAGACAGAATCCCACATATAGACGTCTGTTATTTCCCCCACGAAGGACTACTTTTCATCAAGTGAACCTCCGTAAGAATCTTGCTCTTGGCCTAACATCATCACTAAATCGGTTGTGATCGCATAGTCTTTTGATAGGCCTTTCCTGGGAATCGGCATCCTGTCGATCCATAGCTGAACAATCCCAGTAGTCGAATTCCACGCCACACAGACATTCTCCCAGTGGTTGCCTCTATCTGTGCTCCCGGACACAGTATAAGCGTGGTAATTTCCACCCACATAAACGTGGTACACTGTGGGGCTGTACTTTAAGAGGAGGATTTCATTGGCGGTATTTCTGGAAGCGCAGGATAAGAGGGCCAATTCGCGGGACAAATCGGAGTAGAAACTGAGGCACACAGTGAATTGCCGTAGTGGCTCCGACAGGTGAGGCTTCAACTGGATGTAGGAATTGGTAGAAGACTTTGGGAACACAAATACCTTCTCATCCAAGTCTGACAGAGAGGAAAGACACGATATCAGAGACACTTGGTTTTGTTTGCTCTCCCCCCACCCCCCACCCCAAAATAAATGTTTTATTATTTAAATATAATGCTACACTATGGAGTTGAATGTTCGTTTGCTCAAGGAATATGGTCTTAATGTCTTGTTATTCTCATATCAGTTGGTTCAAATCTGTGTGGACTGTGTTTGAAAGCCCGCAAACATACACACACATACACACAATTTGATTCAGCTGACTTTGGAAACAGTTCAGTCTGCATAAATGTATCTCTGTGCCTCGTATCCAGAAAGGATGTCTCAAAAATCCTATGTGGAGATATTTAATTCGTAAGAAAAGGGGTGTGTGTGGAGGGGGGGAGGGGAAATGATGCTTTAGTTTCAAGTAAGGGGCAGAAGAAATTTGAGCCGTCCGAGAATGCATTTAGTCACATTCAAAAATGACACTCATCTCCAAAACTGAAATGTATCCCCAAACCCAAAAATTCCTTTAAATTTTCAATGTCAATAGGAAAATTTGATAGATGTTTTACAATCGTAGTGATAGGTTCAAACTAGGCAACATGTGTTCCTCCAGACCTGACTCGCTTTCCCAAGGCCTGAAAGCAAATGAGGGGGAGGAGAGAACTGATTTTTCAAGCAGTCCAGTATCCCATTTGGATCAGGACTGTGACATGGGGGAAGGACCTGCAAGACACCCCCTTCCCCTACATTTTTGGCTCCAAAACAGGGCACATAGTGGCCACCTTTAGACTTTTTCACGTTAGGAAGTATGAGGAAAAAGCTGAAGTCCCTCCCCACACACCATAGTCCAAATCAAAACTAGGCCCCTGTGGTGCTTAGATAAATTAGTTCCTCACAGCTGCTGTCTGGCTATGGGGGAAACGATTTGCATTAAAAAAAACAACCCAGACATGATTTGGTAAAAAATGTAGCATCTAGTTTGGCTCCTCATCAGGCTGACAAAAATCATAGGGTTGCCAACTCCAGGTTGGGAAATTCCTGGAGATTTGGGGGTGGAGCCCAGGCAAGGACCTCAGAAGAGTATCATACCATACAGTCCACCCTCCGCAACCATTTCCTCTTTGCTGTCTGGAGACCAGCTGTCCCTCTGGGAGATCTCCAAGCCCCGCCTGGAGGTTGGAAACCCTAGGGTAGTCAGTGTCCGGCAGATAACCCCTGAGAGATTGGGATGTAGAAATAAACTGAAATGGCATCCTGTCATGCCACATCCAGCTGCATTAAAACGATAGAGTTTTGAGAAGATCCCACATCACCCTGTCACACCTTGGCCGATTACCCACTGGCTCTCTGGCACTTGGAGGCAAGAAATCTTGTCCCGACACACCTCCTCTTTGTGCCACGCCTAGAAAAGAGGCATGTCAGGGCAAGATTTTTGGATTCAACACGCTTCCTCTTGCCCTGAGTGTGCTTCTGGCTTTCTGTGGAGAAAGTGGAAGCACTTTGGGAGCGACTTTTCACGCCAGAACAGGGTGAGGGCCAGAAACAGCTGGCATTTTGGTAATCGTCCATTGACAAAATTCATGGTTAGTGATGTCAGACATTGCTGAAGGAGGTCTCCCCACTTTTCCCCAGCCGCCCTAGCCAGCAGCAGCGGTGGATTAAGGCAGAGAGAGGGAAGTCACTCACTCCAGCAGACAAACTGGCAACCCTACTTAGAGTGGGGGATCCTACTTCGATCCTTCCAACTCCTTCAGCCAAGCCTTCCACTAAATGAAAAGGACTCCCACCAACTTAAGCAACTCTTCCTCCAAGCTACTTTCTCCAGGGGGACCAAATTAGCTTCCTCCATGGAGCAGCAGTGGCATAGTGGCTAAGAGCAGTGGCTAAGATCAGGTGCACTCTGATCTGGAGGAACCGAGTTTGATTCCCAGCTCTGCCGCCTGAGCTGTGGAGGCTTATCTGGGGAATTCAGATTAGCCTGTGCACTCCCACACACGCCAGCTGGGTGACCTTGGGCTAGTCACAGCTTTATTGAGCTCTCTCAGCCCCACCCACCTCACAGGGTGTTTGTTGTGAGGGGGGAAGGGCAAGAAGATTGTAAGCCCTTTTGAGTCTCCTGCAGGAGGGGATATAAATCCAAACTCCTCTTCTTCTTCTTCTTCTTCTTCTTCTTCTTCTTCTTCTTCTTCTTCTTCTTCTTCTTCTTCTTCTTCTTCTTCTTCTTCTTCTTCTTCTTCTTCTTCTTCTTCTTCTTCTTCTTCTTCTCCTTCTCCTCAACACCAACATTATTCATTTCAGGAGGGGAAGTTTGCATTGGGTCCAGAGAAAAACAGGATGGGGGAGGAGAGGGTGGGATAGAAATTAAATAAATAAACAGAAGCAAGAGGTGGTGATGAGGAAGAGAAACCACAACATCTGGACCAATGATTTAAAATAGATTTGGGATCCTCCTATCGCCAGCCCAGATCAGATCACCCCTCACACCTACTTGTCTGTGCCAGCGCTCCCGAAAGACCCAGCAAGAGGACGGGCCAAAGAACTGGCAGCTCCATGTTGTCACTGGTGAGCAGAGAGCCACGGAGTAGATCGTAGACGCCACAATGCTCTCCTCCTGCTAAAATGTCTGCTCGAAAGCCCAACCCAGGCTCCGGAATTCATCCTGCAATTAATTAGTTTTCCAAGTTGGCAGGAGAGAGGACTGTCCCTCTGTGGAGTCATCAGAAGACTTTCAAAGTCCAGAGATCAAAGCTTGTCCAGACAGGTCACCACCAGCTCCAAACTAAACAAGGAAATACGTGGCAGGAAGTACAACCCAGTAGTGTGGATTTGGCTCCAATCGCCACATGGGCAAAGTCATCGGACCAAAGGTTGGTGCCACCTGTTCAGAAAAGAACCCGTCTTGGCCTGCTTGATTGTACCCATGGTGTAATGGACAAGGATCTGAGAGATTTGGGTGCGAATCCCCCCTCAGCCAAGAAAGTCAGCTAGGGCCAGTCACTTTCTCTCAACCTAACCTACCTTGCAGGGGAATCAAGGACAAAATGGAGGAAGCGAAAACTGCAAAAGTCATCCTGAGCGCCTCGGAAGGGATGGACAGACAATGTCAACTGTTGGTCAAGCTGTTCTTAAATGCAGTGGAGTCAGGTCCAGTAAAAGCATACATTCAACAGACAGGGAATAAATCCCACCTACTTAAATGTGATATCCTCTGCAAAGCTGGTCTGGAAGAGGAGGATTTCGTTATTGTGGTTGTTAGAAGGACAGGATAAGAGCAAGAATGCTGGGGGGAAGAATTAGGACTAATAAAAGGAAACACTTCTTCATGCAACATGTGATTGGTGTTTGGAATATGCTGCCACAGGAGGTGGTGATGGCCACTAACCTGGATAACTTTAAAAAGGGCTTGGACAGATTTCTGGAGGAGAAGTCGATCTATGGCTACCAATCTTTATCCTCCTTGATCTCAGATTGCAAATGCCTTATCAGACCAGGTGCTCGGGAGCAGCAGCAGCAGCAGGCCATTGCTTTCACCTCCTGCATGTGAGCTCCCAAAGGCACCTGGTGGGCCACTGTGAGTAGCAGAGAGCTGGACTAGATGGTCTGATCCAGCTGGCTTGTTCTTATGTTCTTATGTTTTTAAGAACACATGGGCCACATCTGTGTAGAAACTGAGGCACGGGAATTGCTGTCCGTGGCTCCAGCAAATGAGGCTTCAACTGGAAACAGGCATTTGGGAACACAAATACTTTCTCATCAAAACTTGTCTTCCAGGAAACAGAAGATCTCAGGGATGCCTGATTCCTTTTGTTTCCTTTCCTCAAATAAATGTGTTTTTATTTTAAGTATGATGCTGCTGAGACGAGTGCTTGGTTTTTCAAGGACTGACTCTGTTATGACTCTCTTACCACTCGCTTCAATTATGTGTGAAATGTCATCCTCTGAGAGTCCCCCACCACATACACACAGATTGATTCAAGAAACTCTGGAAATAGCTGAGAGTAGAAAAATACATCAAGTAGGGTTGCCACAGCATCCAGGTGATGATTGGAGACCTTCACGGGTTGCAATTGGATGCCAAGTGTCAGTTCGCCTGGAGAAAATGGCTGGTGTGGACTGTGGATGGCGTTACACTCCACCTTCACCAGACTCCACCCCCAAATTCTGCAGAAATTTATCAACCCAGAGTTGGCAACCCTAATATCAAGGATGGTGGTCTCAAACATTCTATACAGGAACGTGGAATTTGTCAGAATTAGAAAAAGTTCAGGTTCAAATAAGGTACTAGGGCAGAAGGCATCCGAATCTCCGGTATGCGTGTTTAGCCCCATCCAAAAGTGAAATGCATCTCCCCACCCCACCCCCCCGCACTTAAATTCCCTCTCAAAAATGTACATTTACTCCAAATGTTAAACTCCAATATTAAAATCTGATTCGTGTTTACAGTTGTAGTGACGGGCTCAAATTAGATTTTACATTTTTGTTAAATAATGTGTTGGGTTTGGGTTCCCTGACCCAATTTGTCCTCCCTGCAGGCAGACCACACCCATAGGGAACCCAACCAGTTATCCACAGGGTCCCACTTGGATCAAGACTGCAGCATGGGGAAAAGGTTTCCCACTTCTGTACATGAGCGGATCCAAAATACGGCAAATTAGCTCAAGACTTTTTCAGATAAAGGTATCGGTGTGGGAAGGAAGATAAAGTCATGTCCTACACAGACTATGTCCCAGATTTGTTAAAAAAAAATGTTTCCCACAACTGCAGTTTTCCGGGAAAGCAAACCACATCATGGAACCCAAAGCCAACTCATTAAAAAAACTGAAAAATGTTGATCCATAACATTAGAAATGTAGGATTGCCAACTCCAGGGTAGGAAATTCCTGGAGATCTGGGAGCAGAGCCAGGGGGCAGTGGGATTAGGGAGGGTGGAGAGCTCTGAAGGTGGTGATGCCATAGAGTCAAGCCAAAGTGGGCAACCTGGACACCCTAGTGAGAGGGGTGACCCCTGCCCCTATGTTTGCCACACCCACTTGGCAAACTGTGACATAGGGGTCACTAAGCTTTCCACGCCTGGGGCTGCCTTCACAGCTTTGACACACGTGCAGCCACAAAATGACCCCTGCCACAAAACGGCTGCCACTATTTCCCCCTCAGCCACACAGCGAGGACCATTAAACTGTGGTGGCAGCTGTGGCCAAAATCCTGTTTTTAAAAATCTGCGCAGTCTATCAAATCTCCAGCGGCCAATCAGAAGGCTTGCCGGGCAAAAGCCCCGCCTGTCTCCGCCCATTTTCTAAAAACACTCCGGGCGGGCGCCAGGAAAGATGTCGGCTCGAAGGGGCTGTTTTGAAAGGCAAAGGGGGGACTGAGAGTTGCGAGAAGGTTTTCCCATCGCTTCCCCCCACTGGCCCGCACCCCTGTTCCCATTGCAGGTACTGGGCATGAATTGGGCGGCCCTTTGGTCGCCGTTGCATAAATTCCCGCAGGGGAGGGACGGAGGGTAGCCATTTCATGCCAATCTGGGCACCCTGGGCAGGATTTTGGGTGGGGGAGTTGCAAAGGGATCCCTCCGCAGTTTCAAGATCAGCCTGGGCGATCCTCTTGCAAAAGGTGATTTGAAAAATGTCTGCTTTTGGGCAACGTAGAACGGAGAGGTGGGACCGTTTTGTTCGTGTTCCTGAAAAGGTTATATAAAAAGGCAGGGAGGTGTTAGTGGCCGTCTGGATTGGTTTAAAAAGGGATTGGGAAAGTTGGTGGAGGAAGAAAGACATTTGATCCACGGATGCCAGCCTTGGTAGCGAGATGGAACCTCCATGGGCAGAAGCAATGTATCTCTGAGGCGCCTTCCGCACATGCAAAATAATGCACATTCAATCCACTTTTACAGTAGTTTGAAAGTGGATTTTGCTATTCTGCAGAGTAAAATCTAGCTTCAAAGTGCATTATTCTGCATGTGCGGAAGGGGCCTGAGTGGAACTGTTGACTTCTTGCCCTGCACTGAGCTTGCTGTCAGGATTCGGCTGTCTGTGGGAAAGAGGATGCTCTTGGGTCCTATCCAGACCTCCAGTTTCTATGGAAGCAGAATTTAGCAGCTGCTCTTGCGTTACTTGGCTGGATTCCGCACAGCAAATGTATAACGGGTTGCGGTCGTCATAAAGGAACCCAGGGTTTTTTCAAAAGAATTGCTGGTTTAGTGATTTTCAGAAATCCAAGGTCGAGGGTGAACTAGATTTGCAGACGGGACCTATGCAAAGTCCCTCCCAACGGTTTGTATTGCACTCTACTCTTGCTGACAGGAGCCACGTGGCGTAGTGGTTAAGTGCTTGCACTGCCACTCACACGGTCAGGAGTTCGAGCCCCCTGTGGGTCAGATATCCTGGCAGCTGGCTCATGGTCAACTCAGCCATCCATCCATTCCTTGGTCGGTAATACTGAAGGGGAAACTTTACCTTTTACCTACACCCGTTATATTTGCTCTGGGCAGAATCCACCATTGATAGCCCCTGGTTAGCCTGAACTTATCAGATTTCAGAAGGTAAGCAGGGTTGGCCCCAGCTACAATTTGGATGGGAAACCAACAAGGAATCAATGTATTATCAGAGGCTTTCGTGGCCGGAATCAACTGGTTGTTGTGGGTTTTCCCAGCTGTGTGACTGTGGTTTGGTAGTTGTTGCTCCCAATTTTTTGCCCGCCTCTAGGGCTGGCGTATTCAAAGGCATGTTAAAACAGAGAGAAATACATCTCACCATGACATGCCTCTCAAGGTGCCAGCCCTAAATGCAGGCGAAATGTTAGGAGCAGCAGTGGCATAGGAGGTTAAGAGCAAGTGCATTCTAATCTGGAGGAACCGGGTTTGATTCCCAGCTCTGCCGCCTGAGCTGTGGAGGCTTATCTGGGGAATTCAGATTAGCCTGTGCACTCCCACACACGCCAGCTGGGTGACCTTGGGCTAGTCACAGCTTCTCGGAGCTCTCTCAGCCCCACCTACCTCACAGGGTGTGTGTTGTGAGGGGGGAAGGGCAAAGAGATTGTAAGCCCCTTTGAGTCTCCTGCAGGAGAGAAAGGGGGGATATAAATCCAAACTCTTCTTCTCTTCTTCTAGGAACAAAAACCGCCAGACCACGCCCACGCAGCCTGGAAAACCCAGGCAGAGAATGCAAAACCACCTCTGAACATCTTTTCTCTTGAAAACCTCAACCTATGGGTTGCCATAAGTCAGATGAGTCATAAGTCAGATGAGACTTGACAGCCACCCCCACCCTCCCCAAAAAGTGTGTGTAAACTTACAACAATTTCACCAAGGGCGGGGAGATAAGGGTCGCACCAAGAAGAATGAAGGAAAAGGAGGAGGAAGGTGCTTTAGGGAAAATATTTATTATCTGCGTACCCTTCACGTAAGCATCATCCCGGGGATTTAAAATACATTAAATATAGAGCATTATCTACGGAGCATATACAAAATATAATTAGACTATGAACTATATAATCACATAGAGTCCAGCTGCACAGAGCGTAGTTACATAGTGCACGCACAAAGTAAAATTTGTGAAATAATATAGACAATAAATATCTTCCCTCAAACATCAAATATCCCCAAAACAGAATATTTCTCCTCCTCAGCCCGTTATAATTCTACCGTGCGGATTCCACCATTGTTTCTTACTTTTTCTTCAACTCCACCAAGGGGCCTTCAAGGCAAGTGAGAAGCAGAGGTGGTTTGCCGTGACCTTCCTCAGAGTCTTCTTTGGTAGTCACCTATCCCACTTCTTATGTCCTTTCTTACTGACTTGGCATAGCTTTCAAGATCGGGTTATAACATTCTGCTTTCCCTCCCAACCACAACTACTACAATTACATACCTAATTGGAACCTCCGTGTCCAGAGACAGTATACCTGTGAATTCTGGAAGCAAATGGGAGAGTGTTGTTTTTAATTTATTGGTGGACTTCCTAAAGGGATTTGACTGGCCCCTATTGGAATAGGTGTAGGTGGAGTTTGGCTGAGGTCCAGCAAGCCTTCTTTTACATTATTGAATGGGTTACGGTGCGTCTGAGCAGGGGCAGAGAGTTTTCCTTTCGCTCAGAGTTAATGAATTGCACTGTAGGAACTGGAGTCACGTATAGCCCCTAACCTTTCTTTAGAATCAAACTTAGAGAGAGTCTTAGAGTAGAAGCAGCTCTTTTCCCTTAGATTTGGAATAGAAGACATGAGGTAAATCTCTCAAAGTAAGATTGCAATCGTTTATTCCAAACCAACCACACTTTCATAACTGCATGACAGGCAGAGATTCAACATCTGTTCTTATTCCTCAGCATGGAAACCCAAACACTGCAGAAAGCGGCACCTGTTGGATTTCTGTCTGCCACACATCTTAGCGGCATGCAAAAATAAAGATAGTGATCTTGCCAGGGGAAGGACTGGCAAGCAGAATTTATTCTTTAAGCCCACTGTGAGCATTTCTTTCCAGCTAGATGCTTAATCTAGCCAATGCTCCTGCGTTCTTTTCTGAGTTGCACAAGGAATTGGTGTGAAGAGTTCAGGAACATTCTGAAAGTGTCAGTGTATTGAATCAATAAGCAATTCAAGTAGAAGGGGACTGTGGAGTCTTCCTTGACAATTGGGTTGCCAGCTTTTCCCCTGGCCCCTGCTCCTCTGCATCTAACTGCAGCTTGATCTACAGGAATCTTGCTGGTAGTGATAAATGTTCACCCCCGCGCCGTGAAAAACATCACTGGCTGCTATTGTGCTAACTATGGTTTGTTTATCAGCTATGTTTTTGCACGTTAAGGTACTGTTGAAGTCCAAAGAAGCAGGCCAGACTTTTTTTGCTTTGATCAAGTGGCACTCGTAGGGTGCTGGATGGAAAAGTCTGTTGGGAGAGCAGAAAGTTTCATGAGCCAGGAGAAGAAATGGGGAAAGTTTTGCTTTCATACTTGGCCTGTTGTTGGAAATGACAAGAGGGTGGAGAAAAGGTGGCCTTTGCTTTGAGATTTTGGGATCCTTTGAATACTTCTGGAAATAAGCCTCACTGACTAGACCTCCCTTGGATTCTGAGTAGGGTTGTTTTCTCAATATTTTTACAGTGAGTTTTGTTTATCTGCTTTAGAAATAGGTTGTCTGGTTTTCATTTACATAAGACTGTTTTTAATGTCTTCCTCCTAATAGCAAACTGGAAGTCAAGATCTTATTAGCACAGAGCGAAATAAATCAAAGTCAATGATTTTTAAAAAATAATTAAAAATCAGATTTTTAGAATTAAAACCAGATGTTTAATTAAATGCTTTTTTGAGGAAAGATCTATCTAAAGATAGTTTTCTATTTAAGGTACATTGTAGTCCAAAAGTTATTCATCATGAAATAAGAATTAGTTTTTAATTATGGATCATGAGGCTATATATTCATGCAATGTTTAATTTTGTTTTGGTAACAAATTCCATTAATTCATTCACAATGTCATGTTTTTCCAAAGTTTTCTGTAAGGTTGTTTTGGGCAGTTCTGCTAGCTGGGCGATATTATCACAGATGTTTGGTTTTGCATTTCTCAAAACTGAATTTGTGACTGCAGAGATAACATTGCTCCAGCTTCACAGCAAAAATGTTATAAACAGAACTAAGAAAAAAGACCTTAGTTATATTGTATTGTCGAAGGCTTTCACGGCCGGAATCACTTGGGTGCTGTGTGGTTTCTGGGCTGTATGGCCGTGTTCTAGCAGCATTCTCAGATGTTGCTAGAACACGGCCATACAGCCGGAAACCACACAGCACCCAACTTAGTTATATTGTTCCTTTGCAAATCTGTGTACATAGAATCAACCTCTTACCTCGTAAGGGTGAAGTTTATAGATCTGCAGAAGGAGCTCAGGGTGTGGAGGGAGGGACAATTAGGAAAAATTAAAGTGAAATCTTTTGAGCAGAATAGCGTACTCCACAAGTCTGTGATCTTTGTGTGTATAGCCTGAGGTATATTGTATCATTCTCTCCTTGGAGGAGAAAACCTATAATGATGGCAGGCCATAAAAGAGACCCAGTGTTGGAATATTTTGATGAAGTTCCTCTAGCTGTGGGTCTGGCAGGTATGCAAGCAAATGCCCAGAGGCGGGCAGGCAAAATGGTAAAAGGTCTGGAATCCATGCCCTATGACAGTGATGGCGAACCTTTTCAAGACCGAATGCCCAAATCGCAACCCAAAACCCACTTATTTATCGCAAAGTGCCAACATAGCAATTCAACCTGAACACTGAGGTTTTAGTTTAGAAAAAAGGTTGGCTCCAAGGCATGTGTAACGTAAGGGCCGTTATATTCTGCTCTATAGGAAGGATTCCTGCCAGGTGTTTTAGAACCTTCCTAATAATTAGCTTAGGATTTCTTTTCTCACCACCAATATATATTACTCACAGCCCTCAACTGTGTGTGTGGGGGGGTGATTTTTTAATGGACACCACCTCCCTTTTTGGGGACACAGACACAGACAAAAAAAAAGAGACTGGAACGGATCTGACTGAACAAAAAACTTAAAACGTGCCTTAATTTCGCCACCACTGGCTATTAGGACAGACCTAGGCCATTCTCTGCAATCCTGGTGATTTATGACGGCCTGTTGGTTCTTAGAATTTAATGACATCAGAGCTTAGCAGTTTGCAGAGATGTTAATGGCGACTTCACTCTAAGTTTTAAAACATTACTAGACACTCTCAGACACTTTTAGTAAGATTTTTCCTCAGAAAAAGATGTTTCAGAAAAGATGTTTCTTTAGAGGTTTTACACTCTCTGTTGACAGACTCTAGTCCACTGTACCTAACCACTAACAAAACACCCAGTCTACGCCTGGTGGGATTCCTTGCATAACAGCCTCTCTCCCACAATCCCAAATTTGGCCTCTCTGCCACAGGACTGGACCTCCTAAGACTGGTGTTAACTGTGGAGAAATTACACTTTTAGACTGTCAGAGGTTTTCCTCAAACACCCAGGAGGGCGCTCACTCTCCTCCAGACTCAGGGTTTCAGATGCCCAATAGCTTCCTGCCATAACAAACAACAACAGCAGGGAGATTCATGGAATCTCCTCACTCTGCCACAAAACGTACCCGGAAGGCACAAAGCTCATGAGCCAAAAGACCAAAAGAACCCCTCAGCACTCGACTCTATTTATAGTACCTGCATTTTTTTCTCTGGCCAATCAGGGCTGGCCAGGGCTTAACTCTTTCAGGGCAGACTCCACCCTGTAAACTGAATGCAGGATAAGTGCATTCGTCACAGCATGCGTTACTCGGGAGCAAGCTTGGTGAAGCAACCCTGCAATGCTTTGAATGGGTGAATCATGACCCTAGGAGGGTTTACTCAGAAGCAGGGCCAGCCTAGAGGTGTGGGGCGATGCCCACCCCTACATGATCAATCTGTGCCCATGGCCCACAGAGAGGGCCTGAGGGCAATTCTGGCAATATCGCACATAGGTTCGCCACCACTGCCCTATGAAGAGAGACTTAGGGAGCTGGTGAAGAGAAGGTTAAGAGGTGGCATGATAGTCATGTTTAGATATTTGAAGGGATGTCATGCTGGTGAGGGAGCAAGCTTGTTTTCTGCTGCTCCAGAGACTAGGACCAGGAGTAATGGGTTCAAGGTGAATGAAAAGAGGTTCTACCTAAACATCAGGAAAAACTTCCTGACAGTAAGGGCTGCTCAGCATTGGAATACACCACCTTGGAGTGTGGTGGAGTCTCCTTCTTTGGAGGTTTTTAAAGAGAGGCTGGATGGCCATCTGTCAGGAGTGCTTTGATTGTATGTTCCTGCATTGTAGGGGGTTGGACTTGATGGCCCTTGGGGTCTCTTCCAACTCTATGATTCTATGACTTCAACAAAGAAATGCAAGACCTGATCCCTATCTCCATTCCTGGCTTTGACCTCAAAAGCTTAAACCCCCAAAATCTTGACGGTCTCTAAGGTACTACGGTACCAATTGTTCAAGTTTAATTGTTCCACTGCAGATAAACCCAACTATCCTCTGAGAACAGTACCTTGGAGAAGAAGATTTGGGTCAAGGGGGAATTTCCAGTGAATTTTTTATTCTTACAATTTCTCACGGCTTACACAATTGTTGCTTTCTAATTGCGTGTGCTAGTTTGAACATAGTGCTGTTTGGGGAAAAAATCACAATATAATATTATCCATTAAATAATGCACTGAGAGATGGTGGAAGCCATGTAGACGCAAACACTGATCTTGAAGTAGGGGAATGTGGGGCCAAGTCCCTACTCAGCTGCAAAACTCAGTGGGCGACCTAGGGCCAGTCCTGTCCCAGCCTACCTTTCAGGGTCATTGTGCAGGCAAAGTGGAGAGAACTCTGCATATGTCACCCTGAGCTCTTTGGAGGAAAGCAGAATAAAATTGCAGTAACTAATAACATTAAATAATGTTTATCTTGGGCATACCCCCAGAGTTTCATACAGCCAACAGTGATTGCCATTTCGCCGCTGACCTTTTTCTGCTCTTGTCTAAATTTCCCCTTCATAATCTTTTGCAACGTCAACATTGGTCCACATCATGTCTCTCTGCTTAACTGGCTGTTCAAACCGCTGTTTACAGTGCCCGCTTGCAAGCTCTGTTCATCCATAAACAACTTGGGTTGCCAGCTTTTTCCCTCAGGGCCTGCTTTTCTGCCTTCAAGCTGACGTGACAAAGTTTCCGGGTGTCAGACTTCTGCTTGTTGGCCTGGAAGGACTCTCTGGACTCTTTTTCAGGCTTCTCTGGTGTTGACCAGTCTTTGCATGTAGCCACTAGGGGGCAAATTAATGCAAAGTTTACAATTAGAGAACTTCTGTCCTGGTTTATTTACTTATGGCTGTCAAGTCATAGTCCACTTATAGCGATGCTGCTGTGTTTTCAAGGCAAGAGATGTTTAGAGGGGTTTTTGCCATTGCCTGCCTCTGTGTCATGCCCCCTGGTTTTTCTAGAAGGTCTCCCATCCAAATACTTCCCAGGGCACTCATCCAGCAAGTTTCCATGACAGAGTGGGGGATTGGAACCTAAGTTTCTCAGTTTCTCTTTTGACATTTTAACCACTACACCAGTGGTGGGATCCAAAAATTTTAGTAACAGGTTCCCATGGTGGTGGGATTCAAACTCGTATGCGTAGCACCAATGGGCTGGGCGGCAGCAAGGTACAGACATTCCGGGCGTGGGCATTCTGGCCAGGCTGCAGGACACAGCCAAGGCCAGTCCCAAGGGAACTAATGCACGAGGGCTTAGGGCTGCCACGCACCGGGTGCACCTCCTGCTAGGACTGCTTCAAGTTCTGTGCACTACTGCTGAGGAGTGAGGGCTGCACAAAGGCAAAAATCATGTGGCAAAAATCTCACCAATTAGTAACCCCCCGCACAATAATAAATAATTAGTAACCTACTGAACCCGTGAGAACCTGCTGGATCCCACCTCCTGCACCACACCACGCTGGCTCTCTCTTCCTGGATTACCGGAAAATAATCTGTGTAGGCTAAACATTGAGTTTTATTTTTGTTTCAGGGTTTTTTCAGGTGGTTGTAATTATGGATCTTGTTCCTATCGATACATCTGGCTGACGCTAGCAGGTAATTAAAGCTCAACATGTAACAGACTCTCTCTGTGATACACCTCTGAAGATGCCAGCCACAGATGCAGGCGAAACGTTCGGAACAAGATCCACCACACCACGGCCACGCAGCCCGGAAAATCCACCAGAACCAGTTGAATCCGGCCGTGAAAGCCTTCGACAATACATTGTTTTGTTTAAATAATTTATTCCAATAATAGGATTATTCAGCCTTTGCGGTGCCCCTTCAGATGTCCTTTTTCAGACCTCTTTGGCTAAAGACAGCAGAGTCAGGTCATAGTGAATACCTCCAAAGTGCTTAGGTAAATTGGGTTGGATTGCCACTTGACTTTACCCACCCTGCTCCTGTGCCTTTGGTGCAGGAAAAGAGATTCCACCAAAAGGTGCAGGAAAAGAGATTCCATCTAAAGGTGCAGGAAAAGAAATTGGTCTGTCCTTCATATCATCTTATCCAGCATCCTATTTTCTACAATTGCCATCATTAGAAAGCTCACAAGAAAACAGAAAACCACTTGTGTGATATACTGAATAGTGTGCCAGGTGAGATCCAGGAGAACTGAGTTCAAGCCTCCAATGTTATGAAACTCACAAGGGTGTTGTGACAGGAACAGCAAGATGAAAATGAACTCGATAGTATGTTTGCCTCCAGCAATCGGTATTAAGGCAGGTTTCAAGCACTGGAACTGTCTCACACTGACTGTCTAATTTCACACTGAGGCACCATTGGCTCCAATGGCATACTTTTGGGAGCCTCACATGCAGGGAGGTGAAAGCAATGGCCTTCTGCTGCTGCTGCTGCTCCTGAGCACCTGGTCTGCTAAGGCATTTGCAATCTCAGCTCAAGGGGAGGATCAAGATTGGTGGCCATAGATCAATTCTCCTCCATAAATCTGGTTCAAGCCCCTTTTTAAAGCTATCCAGGTTAGTACACACCTCCTGTGGCAGCATATTCCAAACACCTCAATCACACGCTATGGAAGAAGTGTTTCCTTTTATTAGTCCCACCTCCCCTTCTAGCATTTTCTTTGCTAAATGAATGCACCCTGTCTAGTATTGTGAGAAAGAGAGAAAAATTTCTCTCTGTCAACATTTTCTACCCCATGCATAATTTTATAGACTTCAATCATATCTCCCCTCAGACATCTCCTCTCCAAGCTAAAGAGTCCCAAACGCTGCAGCCTCTCCTCATAAGGAAGGTGCTCCAGTCCCTCAATCATCCTTGTTGCCCTTCTCTGCACTTTTTCTATCTCCTCAATATCCTTTTTGAGATGTGGCGACCAGAACTGGACACAGTACTCCAAGTTACACTCATCTGTCCCCATCAATCCCTGTCTTTCATGGGAGGAAGATTTTGCTTCTTTGTTTCACCTGTTGATCTTTCCTTGGTGCCCTTTGTTTTAATTGCTCGCGTCTGGGTTTTTAAATACTTTTTGGTTTTAATTGGTTTTATGAGGGGTCTTGTAATGGTGTTCTTTTAACTGTTAGCCACCTTGGTGGCCCCAGTTGAATGGGGAAAAGTAAAGGTAGTCCCTTCCGCAAGCACCAGGTCATGACGGACTCATGGACTGATGTCACATCAGGGCAGAAAAACAGGATTAAAATGTGTAAATAAATAAGGGTCAGAAAAGCAGTTGAGGAAGTGCTCTGGGAACACAGACAGGCTGAAGAACTTCCTGGGCTGACGGCCAAACAAGATGGCGGCTCTTTAGAATATTGGTGCCCCTTGACAAAGCCCAGGGTTTACCTGGATCTTCTGAGGAATTAGGCCTCGCCCTGGGAGCTTGCAGTGGGTTTTTGTTACTGATTCTTCGAACTCAGAGCAGATAATCCTCCTGTTTTTTGTTCTCTGTGGGACGAGGCGCTGACTCAAGCTTTGGAGAGCCAGACGCTCCGTTGGTGGTCGCCGGCGGCCTCATCCTATCTCGGTGCTTTATGACTGCCCACCGGTAGTTTGGAATTTCTGGGGTACCTCAGGGGATTGGCAGTGGTCATCACAGTGCCCTAAAGCTGCCTTGTGTACCCATTCAGATGTTCCCATGTAACTTGTAGCAGCAGGATTCGAATACGCTGTTCATCTTGCGACTGGTGACCTTGAGTTCATTCACAAGTTCAGAACAATGGATTCTCAAGAGGGTTGAGGGAACTATCGAGACTTCTTATGCCAGCTCAGATAATTTTCCCAGCTTCTGTTCTCTAGTCGCTTCATCATCACACCACATTGTACCTCCACATCACAGGTGTCAAACTTGCAGCCCTCCATGATGCTGGCAGGGGATGATGGGAACTGTAGTCCACAACATCTGGAGGGCCGCGAGTTTGACACCTATGCTCCACATGCTGAGTTCTTCCTTTGCCGCCCCTTCCGAATCCTGACTGGGATATCAGGACCCGGGGGTCTCCATTCCTACTCATATCTGATGAAAGGAGCTTTGAAATTGTGTTTCTGAGATGCTACTGGACTCAAATCTAATGATCATAGATCTCAGAGGCTTAGTTCAGACACCTCACAAAACACAGGTTTAATTAAACAAAGTATGGGTAGTATGTGGGTTTTCTGGGCTGCGTGGTCATGGTCTGGTAGGTTTTGCTTCTAAAGTCTCACCCGCATTGGTGGCTGGCACCTTCAGAGGCATGTCACAGTGAGATGTGTTTCTCTCCGTGGCACGGTGTGGAGTGGGTTTTGTTACTGACTCTTTGGACTCCGTGCAGATAATCCTCCACACTGTGCCACGGAGCAAAAACTGCCACATTGTGGCCACACGGCCCAGAAACTCCACAATTCCCAGTTGATTCTGGCCGTGACAATACATATGGGTAATATGATTGTCTGAACATGGACCACGGCTCTAAAAAGGTTAGCTGTGCATGTGTGTGTTAAATTCCATCAAGTTGCTTCTGACTTATGTCAACCCTATGAATCAGTGTCCTCCCAAAGGTCCTGTTGTTAACAGGTTTGCTCAGGTCTTAC
Source organism: Sphaerodactylus townsendi (assembly GCF_021028975.2). Lineage (NCBI taxonomy): Eukaryota > Metazoa > Chordata > Lepidosauria > Squamata > Sphaerodactylidae > Sphaerodactylus > Sphaerodactylus townsendi. Next base: position 16,111,519 of record NC_059425.1, on the reverse strand, counting down.
AAACTGAGGGCCGTGGTTTCTTTTACGGAGTCCGTCAATCTCATGTTGGGTCCTTCAAACCAGGATATGTTAGTATCATTTGTGTGACATGTCAGCGCAGACAGAAGGGTTAATTGTGGCTTGTTCCTTAACATCAGCCTTGCCGGCTATAAAGCAAAGGAGATGAAACTGGCATTTGTCTAAGCAAACCAGGGTTTGAATGATCTGCAAGCTGAATCCCTGTTTTGTCATCTGATTGTAGGATGTCGTGTTGTTTCTGAACAGAGAAATGGACTGTGTGCCTATGATGGATAGGAAATGTCTTGCCCCTTTCTGTTTGCCATCAGTCCCCCTGTGTGCTAGTTTGAAGGGACAGTGCATGTAACCAATCAGGGCCCATGGAATGCTAGAGAGACAAGATGGGAGAGGGGATGAGGAAGAAATCCATCCATAGGTGTCAAACTCGCGGCCCTCCAGATGTTATGGACTACAGTTCCCATCATCCCCTGCCAGTGCCATGCTGGCAGGTGATGATGGGAACTGTAGTCCACAACATCTGGAGGGCCGCGAGTTTGACACCTGTGCATTAAACTATCATTTTAGAGGCATGTAGTGTTTGTATCCCCAGACACATACATCAAGTGAGACTTTATAGGTCCAGAGTTTATGTATTTTTTTTCAGGATAGCACACCCGATTTGAGAATTTATCTGCCATTTTCTGGACCATCTCTGTTCTAGGATGCTCTGCTTGGATCCTAGTGCCTTGGGGACAGAACTAGGTAGGCTCCAGGACCCAAATGGAGCATTCTAGAACAAAGATGGTCCAGGATGAATTCTCAAATCTGGTGTCATCTTTATCCTGAAAAAGGTGTAGCTTTTAGGTTGTGCCACTTTGAGGTTTTAAAAGTAGACTGTACGTGTCTCAGAGCTGAGTTTGGAGGGAAAGCTGGCTAAAGAACTGGAATTTCCAGATCGAGCTACACTTATACTATAGGATTCCTAAGATTAGTTACCTCAAGAATGAAATTTTGGCTGATAACTAGCTGTCCTTTGCAGTCAAGAACTCACAACGAAACACTATAACCGAATGAACCCAGCAAATGTTGTATGTTATACTTGTATATAATTTCAAGCCTCTTTACTGAACCTTATTCTGTCCCCAAAAAAGTTATTTTAGACATTCTGTTTACCTCATCCCTCATCTGAAATGTAGAAAGTACCGGTACTTGAGTTTAGTTTGTCAGATAAAGGTCGGGAAGGGGGTCTCAATTAGGGCTGCCAACTTACAGGTAGAGCCTGAAAATCTCCCGGAACTACGGTTGATCTCTAGACAAGAGAGATCAGTTTTCCTGGTGAAAATGGCGACTTCGGAGGGTAGAATCTGTAGCATTATAGCAGGGTAACCTTATACCCCCAGATCTCTGGGGATTTCTCACCGCAGGGTTGGCAACTCTGATCCAATGACCTAACTTCATAACACTCTACATCTGGTCCAGTGACACACAGTGGGCACATGTGGCTCTTTGACATGACATCTGTGGCCCTATCCCCCACTACGGCTCCTGAAATATGGGACAGGTAAGGGTCAGGACCCTCACTCAGTGGGATTTGTAGTGGACAGGTGGTTCCGATCTTGAAATAGCAATTGCCAAATAACAGGTATCGCTGTAAAAGCCCCCCAGGTTATGTAGGGACCTGAGACCTTAGATGTTATGGACTACAATTCCCATCAGCCCCTGCCAGCATGGCTAATTGGCTATGCTGGCAGGGGCTGATGGGAATTGTAGCCCATAACATCTGGAGTGCCAAAGGTTCGCCACCACTGCCCTAAGGTGTGGTCCTCATGCCAAGAGATGGGAGAACAAGTGGATCATTTGGTTGGTGGTAAGTGTGAATGTGGCTATCCCAGGGGTTTCCAGCATGGCACCCACCAACACCTTTCCAGGTGCCCGCCAAGCGTTCTTAGAAAGCAGGTGGGGTCATGGGGGGCATGTACCCAGCAGCGCTGCTGATTGTCTATTCAGATATTTTAAAAGTTGCTCCAATGACAGCTGCCACCACAGCATAAAGATCTTCACTGGTTATGTTGTTTGCTTTAACCTTCTGTTCACTTTAATACCTGCAGAGACAATAGCCAGAGATATCTCCGGGCCCCACCCTTTTTTCTGATCCTCAGCCCTGCCTGCAGTGTGTTTTGTTTTTCTGTTTTGACATTCAACACCGGATTTTAACCTCTTTTGTTCCAAGAAGGTTTCGCCCCAGCCGCTCCCTTTAACCACACTGAGGGATAGGCTGAGGTGACTGCTGTATTCCCAGAATCCTTAGAGCCTCCGAGGTGTGACAAACCTTGCCGGCACCCAGTAGTGTAAAGTCTGAGCAGGGGCTGAGATTCGTGGCACCGCCCATTTCTCCTGCTTTTAGGGGAGCCTTTCGAAACACCAACGGGAGAAACTGGTGGCTACTGACTGGACTGTATCCATCTTCTTCCTTCCAAGGGACATGTACTGCCACCACCTACCTCCTGGGTAGCACCGACAGCTGGCAGGGATGGCCATGCCAGCTGCTCCCGCACATTATCGGTACATGTACCAACACGCATCCGCATCTGGTCTCACTGGACGGAGCGCAGTCCGCCTCTCTACCACGACACCTGCTCCTCTGGCATACAGCTGCACCGCATCCGATTGCCGACTTCTGCCCGCCACACCGGTGGAGCAGATCGAAGCCAGGTTGTGGAGCACGCCAACGCCAAGGGAGAGGTAAGATCGATTTTGTGTTGAGCATCTATCCCCTGTGTTGAGCATGCTCAGGTTACCTCTTCTCGTCAGAGCTTGACGGCTAAGCAGGGTTAGAAGGAAAGCTTGGATTTATAACCCACTTTTCTCTCCTGTATGAAGAAGAAGAAGAGTTTGGATTTATATCCCCCTTTTCTCTCCTGTAGGAGACTCAAAGGGGCTGACAATCTCCTTGCCCTTCCCCTTCGGCTGCCAAACAAAAAACACCCTGTGAGGTGGTGGGCTGAGAGCCTGTGAAGAACTCGTGACTAGCCCAAGGTCACCCAGCTGGCGCGGTGTGGGAGTGCACAGGCTAATCTTGAATTCTAGATAAGCCTCCACAGCCTTCCAGGGCGGCAGAGCGGGGAATCAAACTAGGTTCCTCCAGATCAGAGTGCATCTGCTCTTAGCCACTACACCACTGCTGCTCCAGAGTCTTAAAGCAGTTTAAAAACTCCTTTCCCTTCCTCTCCCCACAACAGATGCCTTCTGAGGTAGGGGGGACTGAGAGAGTTCAGAGAGAACTGTGACTAGCCCAAGGTCACCAGCAGACTTCTTGTGGAAGAGTGGGGAAACAAACCCAGTTTTCCAGATTAGAATCCACCCTTCCTAACAACTACACCATGCTATCTCGTCAGTACTTGGATGGGAGACCACTGAGGAAATCCAGGCTCCTCTGCTATGCAGAGGAGGGCAATGACAAACCAAAACTCTATGAGCAGTCACCGTGTGTTGTTCTCAACTCAACAGCACTTAATTATTATGACCATTAAGAAGGAGAAGAAGAGTTTGGATTCATACCTCACCTTTCTCATAGAGTTTTCAAGGGAGCAGCCAGTGTGGTGTAGTGGTTAAGAGCAGGTGCACTCTAATCTGGAGAACCAGGTTTGATTCCCCGCTCTGCCACTTGAGCTATGGAGGCTTATCTGGGGAACCAGATTAGCTTGTGCATTCCAACACATGCCAGCTGGGTGCCCTTGGGCTAGTCACAGTCCTTCGGAGCTCTCTGAGCCCCACCTACCTCGTCATCGGGAGGGGCATGTAAGCCCCTTGAGTCTCTTGGAGGAGAGAAGGGGGGGATATAAATCCAAACTACTACTACTACTACTCCTTCTCCTTCTCCTTCTTCTTCTTCTTCTTCTTCTTCTTCTTCTTCTTCTTCTTCTTCTTCTTCTTCTTCTTCTTCTTCTAATGAACAGAGGTTGTTCGCCATTGTCTTGCCTTTGTGTAGCAACCATGGACTCCCTTGACCGTCTCCCATCCAAAAGCATTTTCCCTTCTTCTTTTCCTTGCAAAGGGCAACCTTAAACACACATTCTCTCTCTGATTCCTTATCAAATAGTTTGAGAAGAGAGCAAAGCTCTTTCAAAGATTTCAGTATGATTTGAAAAACAAAATGTGCCAAGGATTGAAAGTGTTGCCAGACTGGAAACCTCCTGGCTTTACAGGGGTTCTCCAGAAGATGGGAATCAATTCATCTGTTTTGGAGGGTAAGACACCAGGACTGACCCTGCTTAGCTTTCAAGATCTGGTGAGATCGAGTTAGCCTTGGATGTCCTGGGGTCACTATCCACTCACCATAAGCCGCGGGGTCACCTCTGTAAAGCCACAGGGGTCCTGACGCCTCATTATCTCCGCGGCCACCGCGCTGCTGCCAGGGATTTACTCTCCCCGCCTCCTGGCCAAGGCTGGGTAAATTAGCTCCGGCTAAAAAAGAGCAACTTTTAAAACCCGCTGGTGCCGCCAGCTGGAACCTCGGTTGTTTATGCTGGGTTGATACGCCAGGACGCGCAGCTCACGCCAATCGTAGGGAACAGGGAGCGATCTTGTTAAGCGGGGTGTCCCCTGCCTGTGCGCGCCAGAGGATGACGAGAGACATCGTCGACACCCCTTGCACCCTCAAGGAAATTGAGATGTGTGTACAACAAGACGCCTCAACATTTCTTTTTTCTTGCTCGAAAGCCCACCGGTTGAAAGGGTTTGCAGTGCCCATTCAAGACACAGCCGGGTTCTAACGGAGTGCTTTTCTTTTCTCAGTTTTTTTTTCACCGTCTCAAATATTTGCTTACTTCATCTCAAGGAAGGTGTGCAGCTTTCGATGACGCTCGCACGCACGCACGTATGAACCAATCACAACCAAAAGCTGCCTGTTAACCGAGACCACCGGGATGGCCGCGTGGACGCACACAAATTCTCCAGCCAATCGTGGAACACTCTATTCCCCTATTTCCATGGAACTTCTGCTCCTTTGCTGCCCGCCGCAATTTTCCTGTGGGGAACAAATGTCTCCTGCGTACGTAGTCAGCTGGAGGTTTTCACCGCGAGTCGCCGCAAGGCCATGCATTTGAAGAGGTAAGTGGATAGTGGCCCCTGGTGAGGAAACGGTGTTAATAGGGAAGTGTGCTTCTTTTTCCTTTCGGTTAGTTTACAGTGCTTTTTTAAAAGCTTACCTGGAGAATCTCCCGAGTGTATAGGCAACCCACACTTAGATTGTGGCAAGCCCAGCATAGCTGCTTTCATGACGGCCACGAGCAGCCAAGTTCATTGTTTAAGGGTTTCCTGCCGTTTATTTTAAAGCCTGGTTTTATCCTTCCCCTATTACATAAATTGGGTGACCTTTGAGGACAAAAGCCGGCTGTCTTTTTTACTGCCTGATCAGTGCCCTCACATGACCTGTGTGGTTGCCAAGTTCCTTCTGAGGACATGAGACTATTAGGTACATAATGTTTGCATTTGTATTTTATTCAGGTTATTTCTCCTTGTATATTGTTTTATGCCAATAAAGGGACTGACTGACTGACTGACTAGCATGCTTTTATGGCCTCTTTATCATTATTGTGAAGTCTGTTTTGTACTGTTTGGCATCATGAGGCTGAATTGGTTCTTGGAAACTGCCAAGGTAAAGCAGTGTGAAACCATTGATTGCTGCAGACCAGAGTCGGGAATTGGGCACCTGCAACCTCCCATAACCATAACCGATACACGTTTTCGTGGAAACTGTTTGGCGCAATATGCCTGAAGTGTTTTTTCTCACCTGGAGACTGATGTCCTTTGGAAGGCTATTTAGCCTAGAATTACCTGATGGCTTAATTGCTGAAATTCCAGTAAGACTATTCAACTGCAGTTACAAAGAAGAGGATTCTTGTGGCATAAGGATCCCTTCAGTAAAATGTGTTTATGGTCCTATAGTTGAGCTTTGTATATATTAAAATTGGTCTGAAGGTTAAGAAAGATGCAGTTTTCAACACTATTCTTCATATTGTTCTGTACATGACATTGTTTTGTGAGTATAACTTCCCCTAAGTTGGCAGAGGCTGTGCCCCAGTGGGTGATATTTGGCCCACCTTCATTTTCTCACTGGCAGAAGTGCCATCTGGGAGAGAGAGAGAGAAAAAAACAGAAAGTTTGCAGCAGGAGAGGAAATTGAGGGAAGATGGCTGCCAGCTTGAAATAACTTTGCGGAGTCGTTTTCCTCTCTCCTTCTGCAGATACGTATAATCTGGGCTTCTGGGTGTCTTGATTACAACCCGTGACCACTTGGGTTGCCCTAGTGGACATTTCCTGGGCTGTCCCGATTTTGGTTGGCTGTTTTGTTTTTATACTGCATTTGTAATATAACTTGTCTTTTTTGAGTCATTTTACATCCCCTTGGGGAGAAAGGCAGGATGAAAATATACTAATTGAAAATGCTGGGGGAAAGAATTAGGACTAATAAAAGGAAACATTTATTCACGCAACGTGTGATCGGTGTTTGGAATATGTTGCCACAGGAGGTGGTAATGGCCACTAACCTGGATAGCTTTATTTTAAAGATTTAATATTATAGTGGTTATCCATAATTTATTGTTTTATTGGCCTATGTGGCCCTTGCACACTGCTCAGAGCCCTTTGGGGGTGAGCGGGTTATCAAATGTAAATAATAATAATAATAATAATAATAATAATAATAATAATAATAATAATAATAATAATAATAATAATAATAATAATATAAAAGGGGCTTGGACAGATTTATGGAGGAGAAGTCGATCTATGGCTACCAATCTTGATCCTCCTTGATCTCAGATTGCAAATGCCTGAGCAGACCAGGTGCTCAGGAGCAGCAGCAGCAGCAGAAGGCCATTGCTTTCACCTCCTGCATGTGAGCTCCCAAAGGCACCTGGTGGGCCACTGCGAATGGCAGAGTGCTGGACTAGATGAACACTGGTCTGATCCAGCAGGCTAGTTCTTATGTTCTTATGTAATTAGTAGAGGCAAAAATTTACTGAAACAGTATTCAGTGAGGCTGCGACATCACATATAACCAGAAGTGATGTCACCACATCACAGGACACTCTAGGGACTATGTGGTAATCCTTATATTCAGATATGGATTCATACTCTTCGACAGCCCCTGCCAGCATGGTCAATTGGACCATGCTGGCAGGGGCTGATGGGAATTGTAGTCCATAACATCTGGAGTGCCAAAGGTTTGCCACCACTGTTCTAGGATTTCTCCATCTTGGGATCCTAGAAGGCCCCTGCAACGACTTACATGGTTTATGGTTTATAATGTAAACGCTTCGTAATTTTATGTAATTTTATGTACTTCTATATTTAATAATGCTATTGATTTTAAAATGATATTGTTATTGTCATATTGTTGATAATTCTTGTTGTTCACCGCCCAGAGCCCTTAGGGGATGGGGCGGTTTTATAAATACAATTATAAATAAATAAATAAATAAACACAGTAATGTCACCCAGTTACAAAGCTAGAAGTGACACTGCCCAAACTTCTTCGCTTCTTCTGGCCCATTTTTCTTCCCTAAGCTATTAATCAGCAGCAGGGGACAGAGACTGAGGGTAGAAGGTTGCCTTCCAAAGTGGGCAAGTTGGCTGCCTTATTAAATAAAGACAGAAGAAGGTGAACCCAAGGGGTTTTTGGAATGACTGCCCATTTCCTGGTAGGAGGCATACTGGAGAAATTGGAACAGTGATTCTTTTTTGTTCCTTTCAGGCCCACCAGAACCTGCAGAAAGAAATGGAGTGTGAGAAATTCGCACTCGGCTCCCTCCAGTGTAGCTGCCTTTGGGGATGGAATAAGCCAGGATTAGAAGGTGGGGAGCAAAATCACATTTTAGGGAGAAAGGCAGGAAAAGAAGGGAGCTATGATAGAGGGTCCTGTGAACACTCTGGAGTCCTGAGCCCATAAAATAAGGTGACCAGATGGTCACTTTTGTGAACCGGGACGGGGGTAGGCAAACCCCCCAGGAAGGCCATGTTCTGTGGTCGCTACAAGGCAGGAGGCTGCCAGACTGCCTTTATGCTCCCCAGAAGGCAGTGGCAGCTCTCCCAAAAATCGACAATTTTAAATAACCCCATGGGACAAATTGTTTGAGCATGGACTGTCCCGCCAAAAGCGGGACGTCTGGTCAGCCTGCCATAAATACCTCCAGCCAACTCATTTGGAGGGGAGATAAAAAACTTCACCATTACCATCCAGGCCTGGACTAAAAGTCCCTCACATCTAGAATTCTGTTTCCAACAGCCAGCCTTATTTAAATTTCTTTTGGCTGTGTATTTTATCCCTAACAGAAACCCTGTGAGGTGGGTCGGGCTGAGAGTTTGGACAGGCCCAAGATCACCGAACGATCTTGTGTCAGAACGACCTCTGTGTCAGAATTGGAAACAGAAAGCCGGGTTGCCCAAGGTCTTAGTCAGCCGATCTATCCACTACACCACACTGTCTCACACTGTGAGGAAGCAACTTAACTACGGGATGGGGAATTTTAAAACTCCATGCCCTCCAACATTCTACAAATGAAAATAAGGAAGAGCTTGCCCCTTCCTTGTTCTCACAGCAAGCAGCGCTGTCTCATTTCCCCACCTCCGCTATAGGACATCGCTGGACGGCATTTCACCGCTTTCATTGCTGCTAATATTCATTTACTTGGCAATAACCTGCCTTCCGCTGATTAAAAAGCCCGAAGGGTGTTTGTTCTTTTAGTTAAAGATATGCAAGAAAAATATACTTTTCCTACGGCAACAGCCCTTCAGAATAAACATCACCCACGTTTGAAATGGCGAGCTGTGTGTCTCAGTGCTCACGGGCCATGGGTATACGTTTGTGGATGCAAGAGACAGGGTTAACTTAGCTCTTGCTCTAAGGTTTAACTCCTGGAGGCTTTTGGGGGATGACGATACTAGCAAATCTGGCTAATGATTTAGCAAGGTATTCCCCAAAGGCAAAACTAAGGACAATAGAAGGAAAAGAAGAGTTTGGATGTATACCCCACCTTTCTCTCCTGTAAGGAGACTCAAGGTAGCTTATAAGCTCCTTCCCTTCCTCTCCTCACATCGGACACCTTGTGAGGTGGGTGGGGCTGAGAGAGTTCAGAGAGAACCAGGACTGGCCCAGGGTCACCCAGCAGGAATGTAGGAGTGCGGAAACACATCTGGTTCACCAGATAAGCCTCTGGCCACTCAGGTGGAGGAGTGGGGAATCAAACCCGGTTCTCCAGATTAGAGTCCACCTGCTCTTAACCACTACATCACGCTGGAAAGTGATTTATCAGGGACAGGTACCCAAAACTAGGGATTTCCCCGATAAATGGAGATAGTTGATGCCTCTGTAGGGCTCAGGTCCACCCTAAGTTCTCACAATTGAATTGTGTTGCAAGAAAATAGAAGAAGAGTTGGTTTTTATAACCCTCTTTTCTCCACCTTTAAGGAATGTCAAAGCAGCTTACAATCACCTTCCCTTCTCCCCACAACAGACAAAATGTGAGGTAGGTGGGGCAGTGAGAGTTTGGAGACAGCTGTGACTGGCCCACGATCACCCAGAAGGCCTCATGTGAAGGAGCGAGGAAAACAAACCGAGGTCTCCAGATTAGAGTCTGCCACTCTTAGCCACTATGCCAGTGGTGGCGAACCTATGGCACTCCACTTGTTCATGGACTACAATTCCCATCATCCCCTGCCAGCATGGCCAATTGCAGTCCATGAAAGGAGTGCCATAGGTTTGCCACCACGGCACTATGCCTTACTGGACAAGACCAGTTGTCCATCTAGCACAATGGTGGCGAACCTTTGGCACTCCAGTTGTTCATGGACTACAATTCCCATCATCCCCTGCCAGCATGGCCAATTGCAGTCCATGAAAGGAGTGCCATAGGTTTGCCACCATGGCACTATGCCTTACTGGACAAGACCAGTTGTCCATCTAGCACAATGGTGGCGAACCTTTGGCACTCCAGTTGTTCATGGACTACAATTCCCATCATCCCCTGCCAGCATGGCCAATTGTAGTCCATGAAAGGAGTGCCATAGGCCTACACCACGCACCATGCCCACTGGCAAGACCAGTTGTCCATCTAATAGCAGGAGCGACCCCAGACCCAGATGTTATGGACTACACCTATCAGCCTTCGCCAGCATGGCCACCGGGCCATGCTGGCAGGGGGTGATGGGGATTGTAGTCTATAACATCTGGAGTGCCAAAGGTTTGCCACCACGGATCTAGCATCTTGCTTCACATGTTAGCTGGCCATTTGTTCTGGAAGGCTAACAAACATGACAAAAGAGTCCAAGGCCTTCCCCCCAAGCTCATATTCAGACATGTTCTGCTCTGTATGTGAGCATTCCTTCAGTCACCAGGGCTAGTGGCTAGTAGCCATTGATGGCCTTATTAATCTGTCTAACCCCCTTTTAAAGACTCTGTTCAAGGCAATCACCCTATCCACTGGTAGTGGATGCCAATGTGTAATTACTCATGGGCCATTTCCACACCATCAAAATATTCGGGGTGAGCGAGAAACATATCCCTGCGCAGCTGGAATTCCAAGCAGACTGCTCCCCAGTGCTAACATCGCCCTGCCACAGTGCTGCCCTAGCCCGATATTTCCCCTTAAATTTCGGGATATTCAAAAATCGCCAAATTGGCGATTCTTTTCAGAGATCCTGGGTGACCCCCGCTGCCATGCAAACATCACAGGAGCAGACGCGGTATATTTTTCCTTCCTCATACTCCCTTTGTCTTTTGTAAACATATATTCAAATCACCTAAAGTACACGGGCAATTTCCCTAGCAAATAAACTCACCGCTGTTGGACTGAGCTCCAACTGCACCAACAAGAAGGAAGCATTTGCACGGGACAGGACGCATACCTGGAGCTCCAGAGTGCAGCATTTTATGACTTGTGTTGCAAAATATACGTTCTGCTTTTAGGTTATTTTTCCTGCCTCGCTATTTCCTCCCACTATAAACACTTTGGGGATGTATGCACATGCGCGGATACGCTTGCAGGGTAAATACAAAAGACCCGGGCCGCACAAAACAAACCTCCCGGGCCTACCTCGACTCCTGGGAAGAAACTGGGAGCCATGCGGAGGCTGAAACCAGGATAAAATAGCCCATGCATGGACGATGCCGGTTCCACCCCAGTGTGATTGTGCCGTGCGGAAAACCTCATGGTGTAAATAAATATTTCCTTTTGTCACTTAGAAGAGTGCAGGGAGCCTTTCCTGTTGGCAGCAGAGGATGGGGCTTGCAATAATGGGTTTAAACTACAGGGGATGATGGGAACTGTAGTCCATAACATCTGGAGGGCCGCGAGTTTGACACCTATGCTCTAGAACAGTGTTTGCCAACCTTTTCGACATCACGGTACCCTTGACCTCACTCTTAATATCTCACGTACCCTCGCCATCCTCCCCAACCTTCCCCTCCCAGGGTGAAGTGAAGCACAGGGTGGGGGGGTGACTGCTGACCTTGTGGCAGGTCCTGCCTCCTGGGCCAGCTCCATACCCTGGTTGGGAATCACTGCTCTAGGCTAATTCTGCATTGAGCAGGGCGTTGGACTAGATGGCCTGTATGGCCCCTTCCCAACCTCTAAGGATAATTATATCGACATTTTTGTGGCCCTTGAGGCCCAAAAAAAAAAAACTACTAATGTTCGCCACTCTCGAGCTAAGTCCCCTCCCTGTTCTGAATGAGACCCCCATGCTCCTGGGATCTGAATTCTGAACATGGGAGTTGCCACATGTGTCACACCCAAACTCTTTCCTTCTGCCCACCAGTCCCCTGAGGAGATTTTCCCTCCAAAAGTTCTGTTAATTAAAGCTTTGACTGAGCAACCTCCTTGTCCTCTTGTGATACCGAAGCAGGAGCATAAACAATGTTTTTCAACTTTATTTTTCGTCACTTTGTGCTTTTCCATCTTTATACTTCAAATAGAAGTTAAAAAAATGTTCTTTAGCTGCTCAGCTGGGGCACAACTCAGCTAGGCAGAGGTCTGCGCTGAAGAAACACAAAATAAACTTTCTGTTAGAAAATAATAACTTTGGCACCAGAGGCTTGAGAACATTAAAAGATGGGAAAAAATGAAGTTTTATTAAACTGGAACTTTGAAAAATGATTTCAGGCAAGATAATAAAGATTATAAAACAAGAAGCTGGTAAGCTGAGGTATTATTTACGAGTTGTTTCCTATCTTTCTTCATAGTAATTATAAGATGGCTCAGGTGGCTTCAAGATGTTATATACACCCCAGTATAGATGACAGATTTTCAGTTTGTCATAAGAACATAAGAGCAAGCCAGCTGGATCAGACCAGAGTCCATCTAGTCCAGCATTCTGCTACTCGCAATGGCCCACCAGATGCCTTTGGGAGCTCACATGCAGGATGTGAAAGCAATGGCCTTCTGCTGCTGCTGCTCCTGCGCACCTGAGTGCTGCTAAGGCATTTGCAACCTCAGATCAAGGAGGATCAAGACTGGTAGCCATAGGATTGACTCCTCCTCCATAAAAATCTGTCCAAGCTTCCTTTTTTAAAGCTATCCAGGTTGAAGTGGCCATCTTACCACCTCCTGTTGGCAGCATATTCCAAACACCAATCACACGCTATGAAGAAGTGTTTCCTTATTAGTCAGTCCAATTCTTCCCCAGCATTTTCAATGAATGCCCCTGGTTCTAGTATTGTGAGAAAGAGAGAAAATTTCTCTCTGTCAACATGTTGCCTCTACCCCATGCATATACTCTTATAGACCCCAATCACATATCCCCCTCCAGACGCCTCTCCAAACTAAAGGAGTCCCCAAAGCGGCTGCAGCCTCTCCTCATAAGGAAGGTGCTCCAACCTTCAATCATCTCCTCCTCGTTGCGCCTTCTCTGCACTTTTCTATCTCTTCTCAGGTATCCTTTTTGAGATGTGTATGCGACTGAACTGAACTACAGTACTCCAAGTGCCAGTCCACGGCTTTATATAAGGGCATGACAATCCTTGCAGTTTTATTATCAACTCCTTTCCTAATTATCCCCAGCATAGAGTTTGCCTTTTTCACAGCTGCCATGCATTGAGTTGACATTCCCATGGAACTATCAACTAAGACACCCAAATCCCTTTCCTGGTCTGTGACTGATAGCACTGACCCCTGTAGCGTGTAATCTGTAGTCCTTTTACTTTTTGGAAAGACATCCGGTTTACCCTCAGGTAAGTATTCCAAAACAGTTTCCTCACACACTGACTTTAAGACAATCACTCTACTAGATAGGTCTTGCCCACATGTTGTTTAAGAAGAGGAAGAGGAAGACAAACCCCATATCCACCAGAGAACGGAGCTTTATACATACATCTGTTCACATCCGTGCGTCTCTGATTGTCAGGTCTGGGGCTGCCCCATACCAGAAGCAAGGAAAATATAATAGAAGAAGAAGAGTTTGGATTTATATCCCCCCTTTCTCTCCTGCAGGAGACTCAAAGGGGCTTACAATCTCCTTTCACTTCACCCCTCACAACAAACACCTTGTGGGGTAGGTGGGGCCGAGAGAGCTCCGAGAAGCTGTGACTAGCCCAAGGTCACCCAGCCGGCGTTTGTGGGAGTGTACAGGCTAATCTGAATTCCCCAGATAAGCCTCCACAGCTCAGGCAGCAGAGCTGGGAATCAAACCCGGTTCCTCCAGATTAGATACACGAGCTTTTAACCTCCTACGCCACTGCTGCTCCTAAATAGGTGTTTAGGTCCTACTCTGATAGGGATGGCACGGGCTCTAGCCCAGGGGTCTGTAACCTGCGGCTCTCCAGATGTCCATGGACTACAGTTCCCATCAGCCCCTACTAGCATGGCCAATTGGCCATGCTGGCAGGGGCTGATGGGAATTGTAGTCCATGAACATCTGGAGAGCCGCAGGTTGCAGACCCCTGCGTTAGCCCAATCTTGTTATTGGAAGGTAAGCAGGGTTGGGCCTGGTTAGGATTTGGATGGGAAGCCACCAAGGAAGTCCAGGTTTGCTATGCAGAGACAGGTAATGGCAAACCACCTCTGTTTTCTCTTACCTTGAAACCCTATGGGGTAGACTGTGACTTGATGGCCCTTTCTACCACTAGGTAGGCCCCACAACTGCAAAATACCCCCATTCCATTATTGGAATGAAAATACGGAAATTTTCTCACCGAGAACACGTGGAATTCCTTGGAGAGGATTCTTCTCCCGCTCTTATACATGTAAATAATACAATTCTTGTTGAATTGGAGAAGTTGAGTCAGACGAAAATGCAGATTCTGCCTCAAGCAGCCGTCTTCTCCATTCACAGTTAAACCCCATGCATCCCAGGCAGAGGTGGGATCCAGCAGGTTCTCACAGGTTCCCGAGAGTAGGTTACTAATTATTTGTGTGTGCCGAGAGGGGGTTACTAATTGGTGATTTTGCCCCGTGATTTTTGCCTTAGCTACGCCCCTCCTCTCAGCAGTAGCGCGCAGAACTTGAAGCAGTCTAGCAGGAGGTGCACCGGCGTGCGTGGCAGCCTGCTCCTGCATGCATTCGTTTTCCTCGGGCCTAAGGACCACGCCATTTGTGACTCGCGTCCTTGCCACAGCCCCGCCCAGGAATGCCCCACCCCCAGAATGTCCAGCCATGCCCCCGTCGTGCCCCACCCAGCCCCATTGGCGCTACGCCACAGTTTGAATCCCACCACCATGGGAACCTGTTACTAAAATTTTTGAATCCCACCACTGATCCCAGGTATTTGCCCCATAAGGCAGATTTAAGGCTGAACTGGCCGGCTGCAGCCACCAACCAAAAGCTATATTCTGTCTCAGATAAAGATGTTAGTAAGGTTATACATATTCCTCCACCACAGAACTCAGCGTGTCGGCTTTCTTTGTTGTAGAACGCTCCACCTGGGTCCTAGTTCCAACTTAGCTCAGCTCCCCCACCCCACCCCACCCATTTGAAAATAAAAATACAGTGAGCTACAAATACTCTTGAATCAAAGTAATTAGGTTCAATAATGCACAAAATAATGGTTTTGCCAGATCATTTTCATATTTTGGACTAAATTCTAATGTGGAAACATATAATTTTCTCAACCATTTCCCCCCAACTGACTATACTAACATATTTATCTGAGACCGAGTCTATATCTGAGTTTATATCTATGGCCCCTTCCGCACACGCAAAATAATGTGTTTTCAAACCACTTTCACAACTGTTTGCAAGTGGATTTTGCCATTCCGCACAGCTTCAAAGAGCACTGAAAGCAGTTTGAAAGTGCATTATTCTGCATGTGCGGAATGAGCCTGAGTTTACCTGGGCGGCAACTTAAGAAAAGGCCTTGTCAGTTACAGAATGAACGCTCTGGAGCTCCCTCCCAAGGAGATATACCCACCTCCCTCTATTTAGCACCAGGTGAATGCTCTTTTTGTTTTATTTCGTGGACAACCAATGACTGGTTTTTTAATGTGTTTATTGGTTTTCAGAACCAATAACTGTTATTGACCCTCTTCTTTAGTTTTGGTGTTGTATGTTTGTTCCAATGTGGTGTCATGGTTAAGAGCGGATGGACTCTAATCTGGAGAACTGGGTTTGAGTCCCTGTTCCCCCTCGTCAGCAGCGGAGTCTTATCTGAACCACATTTGTTCCCCACTCCTACACATGGAGCCTGCTGAATGACCTTGGGCTAGTCACAGTTCTCTCAGAATTCTCTCAGCCTCACCTTCCTCACTAGGTGTCTGTTGTGGGGAAAGGAAGAGGAGGGTGTTTGTAAGTTCATTTGGGTCTCCTTGTAGGAGAGAAGGGGGGGGGGGTATAAATCCAAACTCTTCTTCCTCTTCTTATATTTTTGTATTGAGTTATTTTATATATTATTTTAAGGTTGTTCAAATGTTTTCTTGTTTGCTGCCCTGTTTGGGTGGAAAGGCAATGTAGAAATGTTTTCAGTAAAATTATCTAGCCTCGTTCCCCCATTTCAGGGTGTGTTTTTCTGTCCTTTCTCAGGCTGTGGCGGTGCATTGCATGCTGGGATTTGGCCGAACTGGAACCATGCTGGCCTGTTACCTCGTAAAGACCCAGAAGATCACCGGCGTCGACGCCATCCACAAAATCCGCGAGATGCGGCCCGGTTCCATCGAGACAGCTGATCAGGAGAAAGCCGTTGTCCAGTTCCACCACCGTGTCAAATAGCCTTTTGTGTGGGGGAGATCGCTTGGTCGTTGAAACTATTATAGTGGACAGCATTATGGAAAGAGACTCTCTTTCTAAACCACCCCCCACCCTCCCGGCAGAAGAAGAGCTAAAATAATTGTTCGGGGGACCTGGTTCTGAGTTCTTTAGGATGGGTTAGGGCTAGAAATGGTGGCTTAAATCAATGGGGGGGTTCCAGACAGAAAGTTGGGGAGGCAAGATTACCCTGGATCACGCAATAGACTCTATGAGACTGTACACAATGAAATTTCCTTCCCATCCCGTAAGGAATGGTGCTGTAGAGAATTGGATGCTGTTTTAGAACTGGGGGGAAGGGTGTCCTTTTCTCTTTCCTCTGACAACCCTCACTTCAACATGTTGACATCCTGACACATTATTTGCAGGGATTAAAAGGGTTCAAAGGGGACAGCCATGCGTGTGGGTTATTTCTAAATGGGTCAGCGTGCACTAATATTGTCCATATCCCGCTGGAATATACGTGCCATATGCCTCGTCAAACAGTGCAGCTGTTTTCTACTCCGATGGGCAGTGGCTCTCCTGGGACTCCTGGAAAGATCTTTCCTTTTCCACTGAATATGTATGCTGAGTCGGATCTTTGGTCTGTCGAGGTCAGTATTTGCACGGTGTGACGGCAGTTCTTCAGACCTTACAGCATTTTGAAGTCTGTCTCAGAAAAAGATGTTACTAGGATTGTATATTCCTCCGCCACAGAACTCAACATGCCGGACCTGGGACCTCCGGACCTGCAGGACCGTCTTACCCCATATGTCCCGAATCGGTCTCTGCGCTCGGTAGAGGCCAACCTACTGGTGATCCCTGGCCCCTCAATGATGCGGCTGGCCTCCACCCGAGCCAGAGCCTTTACAGCTCTGGCCCCGGCCTGGTGGAACGCTCTTCCACCAGCTGTCCGGGCCCTGCGGGATCTTAATGAGTTCCGCAGGGCCTGCAAGACTGAGCTGTTCCGCCGGGCCTTTGGGGAGACTAGCCGCTGATGGGCCTTATAACACCAAGTGGATCCTACCACCCCTTCCCTTTGGGTTTTAAGGGAATTGATAGTAGGCGCCATCTTTTATATTGATTTTAATAATGCTGCATTTTAATGGGGTAGGGTTTATATTTATTAGAGCCTGTATTAATTGATATTTAACGGATTTTAATCTGATATATGTGCTCTATTTTACATGTTGTTCACCGCCCTGAGCCCACCGGGGGAGGGCGGTATATAAACCAGCCAGCCAGCCAGCCAGCCAGCCAGCCAGCCAGCCAGCCAAACAAACAAACAAACAAACAAACAAACAAACAAACAAACAAATAAATAAATTTGTTGCAGAATGCTCTGCCTGGGTCCTAGTGCCTGCTTAGCCCCCATCCGTTTGAAAGTAAAAATACAATGAACTATAAATGCTCTTGTATCAAAGTACCATGTTCAAAAATCCAAAAAATAATGGTTTTGGCAAAGGCAGCGCATAAAAATGAATATTTCTCCTATTTGTTCGGGACTATATTCTAATGTGGAAGCATACCATTTTGTTGACCGCTGCACCTCAACTGACCATACTAACATCTTTATCTGAGATAGAGTATGCTGGCAGGGCAGGGTGGGTGTGCTGCCATGACAGCACCAGCACTGAGAAGGCTTCTGAGGCAGGAAGTCACCCTGACACAGGGACGGTTCATTCACCATCAGGTCTAGGCACAACAGAGCAGCCAGCAGGAGAGTCCAGAAAACAGAACCAAAACAGTCCAGGGAGTCAAATAACACAGAGTAGACCAGTGGTGGCAAACCTATGGCATGGGTGCCAGAGGTGGCACTCAGAGCATTCTCTGTGGACACGCGTGCACAGAGTTTGTCATGTGGGGGGGAAATCGCCCCCCTCCACACACACACATTTAGGCTGGCCTGGGCCACTGGACTTGATGTGGTGCACCTCAGCGAGCCGGGAGGCTGGCGGGCCTGTTGTCTGCGCTCCAGGTGGCTGCTGCCCAGGGGAGGGGGGCAGAGGCAGCAGAGATGCTAGAGAGGTGCACAGTGGCACATGTGGGACTTGCTGGGGGCTACAGCAGGCTGGCCCCTGCTCAAGGGGTTATTCAGGTTAAATTGCCGCGTTGGCACTTTGCGATAAATAAGTGGGTTTTGGGTTGCAATTTGGGCACTCGGTCTCGAAAAGGTTCGCCATCACGAGTAGACAAACCAGGAGGGAGCAGCCGAGAAGCGAGGTTGTGGAAAGTCAGTCAAAGCACAGTCCAAACACTCAGAACAGTGGCATACAGGAGTTGCTGAGAAACTCACACGTTGCATCCATAGCTGAAGCTCTTGCAGCTACAGGGAAACCTCAGTTTTCGTTGGTAATCCGTCCGAAAACAATCGGCAAAATTCGAAACCGACAAAAACCGAGGCAATGATTTCCATAGGAAATTATCAGCGAGGTCACATGGCACGGCAACAAAAGCGGCAAAATCCGACAAATTCCGAGGCAACCAACAAAAACCGAGACACTGCAGCCAAGAAAACGTGCTCCCCCCTGTATTTTTCTCTCCCATTTGAACGGGGCCACTTGGCACACTACCTGTATTGCCTAATAAACCCAGTTCAAAGGAGAGCCATAATGCTCGCCAGGTTTAATGTTATGCCTTCTGCCTTGTTACATGGCAGATTTAATAAGCAAGAAAAGGCTAAAAGATTGTGCCCATGTAATGATGGCTCAGTTGAATCTCTGGCCCACCAATTACTTCACTGTCTCAGATTCAAGGAAATCAGATCCAAGTATGTGAATCATCATTGATGTCCAGGCGACAGAGATCAGTTGCTCTTGAAGAAAATGGCTGGTTTGAAGAGTGGGTTCTATGGGGGCTCCATCCCTATTTTTTATTTCCTGCCTTCTCCAGGCATCACTCGCAAATTTTCAAACCTGGAGGTAGCCACATTTGGGTATAACACCAGACAGGCTGGGGAAGTGACCATAGAAAATTTCCTTCCCATTAGAGTACAGTGGATGCAAAAGGCCAGGAGGGGGAGCTTGTGGGTTGGCTAATTCGTGTTTGGAAGGGTGCCCGCGTTTCTGGAGTTCTCTTAATTGCAAGCTAATTTTTAAACAAACTATTTCTGTCCCTCCTTCTGGCTGCTTCCAAGTTTTGTTCGTAAGCCTTTGGTCTTTGCGCCACCGGCGAGCGCTTTCACCTCAGCCAGGGTCATGCGGAAATTAGGCCTTCGAGTGAAAAATCGGGAGCTGGAGCATAAAATCCCAGAAGGGGTATCCAACCCCATCCTTTTCTCTCTCTTCTTTGGGTGGGGGGATAAATGGTCTTAGGGAGGGGTGAACACTCCCCTCTTAGGTAGTCTCCTGGCTTTATTTAACAAAAATATTTCCACTGCCCTCCAAACTCCAGAGGATGATGTTCATATGAAGTAACCAGGGGACAGTTTAGGAGTTTGAGGGACCATTTTCAGAAATGCTACCAATCTTGATCCTCCTTGATCTCAGATTGCAAATGCCTTAACAGTCCAGGTGCTCGGGAGCAGCAGCCGCAGAAGGCCATTGCTTTCACATCCTGCAGGTGAGCTCCCAAAGGCACCTGGTGGGCCACTGCGAGTAGCAGAGAACTGGACTAGATGGACTCTGGTCTGATCCAGCTGGCTTGTTCTTATACTTTTAGAGAGCTTTTTTCTCGTGGATTTTTGTTGTTGCCAATTGTAGTTCCATATTGCTTTGGTTTGTTTTCTGATTTCTGCATGCGTTTTTGTGCCTTCGTTTCTGCTTCTCTGCACAACCCCTTCAGGGGGTTTTTCCCCGCAGTTCTTGTAAGATAACTTTCCCCCCAATCTTGGTCTGCAAGCCGATTTTGAGATGCTTTTTTCCTAGTGGGTAAAGTTTGTCAGTTTTCTGCATCCTGCCCGCTCTCACCACCTCCAGCCTACTTTTCCATGATTAAACTATTGGGATATCAGGCTCCCGGTGGAATCTGGGAAATTCTTGCAATTACAGCTCATCTCTACACTAGAAATCAGTTCCCCATGGAGACAACGGGTGCTCTGGAGAGTAGACTCCATGGCCTTGTACCCCACTCTGGGTCCTGGCTTCCCCAGGCTTTATCCCCAAATCCCCAGGAGTTTCCCAACCTGGATCTGGCAACTCTACACACACACACACACCATTGGTGGCCGGGGGGACTTGGCAACTCTATTAAACTGTTCTCATTGGCAAACCACCCCCTCTTGCCTACCCCACCCCACCCCGGAAGACAAGTGGGGTTTTTAAACAGCCTTAAAATATTGATATAGTAATGGTCAGTATAATGTTTCTGAGTTTCAAACTACAGACCAAACGAATGGGGAGTAGTTCTCTTGAAAAAATATATATTTATTTTACTCATGTAGACAACACAGACCAAAAAAGAAATGCACAACCAATCAGATGCCTTGCAGAACAAAAGCTCCACATAGCCCCACCCACTTCTAAAAACACTTGGCAGGAACCAGAAAAGGTGTCAGTGGTTGCCGTGGTGTCTATGGGCACTATGTCGGGGGTCCCTGAGCTACAGACTTGCTGGCTGATTATGCACAAGGTGTCAAAAGTGCGATAGGAGCAAATCACCCCAATATTTCTTGTACAGATGTTTTTTCCTCAAGCCCCACATTTACTTTCCATTCTCTCCACACTTCTAGCACAATTTTAATTTGCTTCACCACTGGGACAGATTTGCCAGTGAGCACGGCTTTGCATGGCCCCAGACATATTCCCTCCACCCACTGCCATCCATGCCTTCTCTCTCGCCCCCCTTCCACACTGCCAGCTCCTCTAGTCACAGAAAAAAAGCTCACTCACATGGACTTAGCCACAATATACTGACCTCTATATTCTCATACTGATGTATCGAGATATCAATACCATAATAACTGAGTGCTTGGAAATAACAACTCCCTCTGTCCTCCAGCGGCAGCAGCAGGAAGTGCCTGTGTGTGTGGGGAGGGGAGGGGAGGGGAGGGAGAGAATATCAGCTCCAGGACAGTCCCCTTCTTTAGCACCTTGCGGTCCAGGAAATTGCTTTGCCTCTTTCATTCAGGGAGAGAGGATTATTTCTGGAACAGTAATATCAATATAAGTGCAGCTTAAAGGGCTAAGTCAGCAGTTTTGACTACCGGGTGTAATGAGATCTGTGCCTTTAAGGATTACTTGATGGGCGAAGTTCAGGGAACCAGGCCCAGGAGAGTTCTCTGGAGAAAAGCTCTGTGGCAGGAGTGTCTCCTTGAATGTAAACAGAAACATGAGGAGAGCCCACTACAAACCCACTGTACACTCCAAGGTTCCATGCATAATGGGTCACTATTAATTTACTGGGAATTCAAGGGACCTGCTCAGCCTCTCATTGCAATGGTACATCAATTGTGTTTCAGACACAAAATGCAGCCATAATATTAATAAAAGCATGCACAAAATAGGGAGATTCTATGACGCTGCTGCTGACAGCAGCATTCTCCTTTGAAAAACCTGATTATTTAAGGCACGTGTGGAAGAAAATAAATTGACACCACAACTGTGAAAATGCACAGGGAGGGCAGACATGCGGAAGAACCCTGCCCAAACCAATTCCAGCGCTTGTGGATCGCCTGCCAAGAAAATCAGGAGTAAGCCAAGCGTGCCGAAAAGCCCAGAGTGCGGGAGGAAGGAACCCTTCAAAAATCTTTAAGTGTGTCACCAGACGCCAACTTTTTTTTGGGATGGGTGCTGTGTGGTTTCCGGGCTGTATGGCCGTGTTCTAGCAGCATTCTCTCCTGACGTTTCGCCTGCATCTGTGGCTGGCATCTTCAGAGGATCTTTTTTTTTTTTTTTTGTCACAGGCAAAATCCTATTTGTACCAAGGGGATGGGACCCAGAGGAATTTTTTTCCTGACAAACTCTTATTTGTGGCATTTCTTAAATTCCTTCTCGGTTTTGCCTGGAAAGAACCCCACTTCTGTGAAATTTCGGTGGTACCCTGTTTTCCTGAAAATAAGACCTACCCCGAAAATAAGCCCTAGCATGATTTCTCGGTATTTTTGCAGGATGCTTGAAATATAAGCCTTACTCCAAAAATAAGCCCTAGTTATGGATTCCCCGGCACAGCCCCTGCCTCTGGAACACCCCCGCCTGCCCCCAGAACACTCCTGTCCCCTGGGTGCTACGCCACTGGAGCGCAAAAAATAAGACATCCCCTGAAAAAAAGCCTTAATGCATCTTTTGCAGCAAAAATTAATATAAGACCCTGTCTTATTTTCGAGAAAACATGGTAGCCCAAGTTGAAAGCCATCAGGAGATTCAGGTGACAAATTTGGGGCCTCCTGTGCTGCCTATCTAACTGCTGTTCCTGACTTCCCAAGCCTTTTTAAAACGGTGCAGCAAGCTTTAAAAGGGGCTTGGACAGATTTATGGAGGAGAAGTCGATTTATGGCTACCAATCTTGATCCTCCTTGATCTGAGATTGCAAATGCCTCAACAGACCAGGTGATCAGGAGCAGCAGCAGCAGAAGGCCATTGCTTTCGCATCCTGCACGTGAGCTCCCAAAGGCACCTGGTGGGCCACTGCGAGTAGCAGAGAGCTGGACTAGATGGACTCTGGTCTGATCCAGCTGGCTTGTTCTTATGTTCTTAAGCACAGAATTGCCACCGATTCATGGCAACCCCAGGACCATGGGGCTTTGAAGGCAAGAGATGAGAAGTGATTGGTCACTGCCATCTTCTTCATAGCAACCCCAGTCTTCCTTGATGGATGTCCGGCCAAGTACTATCACTTAGTTTCTAAGCTCTGACAAGAGTGGGGTAGGCTGGGCTATCTGGTTGCTCGGACAACAGGCCATATCTTATCAGCAGAGTTTAAAGCGGGGTCACTCTGGTAAGATGAGAAGGTTTAGTAGTCTTCTTGCACTCACTGCATCCTCCTATCACACTTGGAAAAGAATACTCTCCACACAAGATGTTCTTTCCATAGGAAGGTTTTTACTTGAGCAGTTGCAAGGTTACACAAGTCTATACAAGACTATGTAACTATACAGAACTCTTCAGCAATAACCAAGTTCAACACACACAGAACTCAACTCAGTCTCTATCTCCTTAGCATAGCACATACAACACATACATCAGGGATTCTTTTCCCTGCCCAGGCCACAGCCTCTCATTGGTCTAGAATTACAGTTGAATTAACCAATCATGTTAAAGGTCAATCTTTGCTACTTTTGCCCCTAGACTGACTGTCTCCATCCTCTGGGTTTTGCAAGCCTCTGCTAACTCAGAAGATGATCTTTCTGTGAACTTTTACTCTCTTTTTTATATATCATGGCATATCCCACTTCCCAACAGCTCATGAGATTGACTGTTGTGGGTTTTCTGGGCCGTGGTCTGGTGGCTTTTGCTCCTAATGTTTCGCCCGCATCGATGACTGGCATCTTCAGAGATATGTCGCAGGGAGATGGGTTTCTTCCTCACTGTGACATGCCTCTGAAGATACTGGCCATAGATGCGGGCGAAAACGTTAGGAACAACAGGTACCAGACTACAGCCACCCAGACCACAAAACCCACAACAGCCAGTCAATTCTGGCTGTGAATTGCCTGTGACAATATATCTCATGCAGTGGCATAACTAGGGCAAATGAAGCCCAAGGCAGACTCCCAGTTTTCCTCTCCCCCATGCGCCCCCCGCGCCCCACTTACCTTAGCCAGCAGCAGGGCAAAGGGGGGGAGTGGGGGTTATTTTCTGCCCCCCACATGACCCCGACAGTGGCCGCCTGGGGCACCAAGTCCCATCCCACCCCGTGGTAGCTATGCCTATGATCTAATTAGATTATTTCTTCTACTGACTCTAGGGCTCATTCCGCACATGCAGAATAATGCACTTTCAAACTGCTTTCAGTGCTCTTTGAAGCTGTGCGGAATAGCAAAATCCACTTGCAAACAGTTGTGAAAGTGGTTTGAAAACGCATTATTTTGTGTGTGCGGAAGGGGCCTAGGATTCCCTCCCCCTATTTTGATGGGGACCAGACGTGCAGCAGGCTTTGGCTGTATCTGTTCTCCCTTGTTCCAAAACTTTCTCGGCCCAATCTCTGTCCCTCTTTAAAAGCTCAGGGACTTGAAGTCATATTCTGATTCCAGGTTCAGCCCTAGAACGTTCCTGCCACCCGAGCGAGCTCTGAAAGCCTGCCAACTTTTTCAACTCCTTTTGCGATACATTACAAAACCGCTCCGTGTTTCATAAGAGGTGTTTGGAGTACCGTCCTGACCCAGAATGTCTTGACATGGGGGAGTCGGAAGCCGATTCTAAAGCAAGCTTGCTTTCAACTGAGATTAGGAGAAAGGCATCAAAAGAACAACTTGGTGAAAGGCTGTTCTCTCTTCTCACACGCAGCTTGCTGCCTGAAATTTTATGGGGAGGGAACATAATGCTACACCGGGGATTGGGGGTGGGGGGGGGATCATAAGTCAACTGGCAACAGCCGAATTGCAAACACAAATGCAATATTCTTAACGGGACTTCATTTACTCATTTAAATTGAACTGGGGTTTTAGTGGCAAATGTTCACACCTAGATTCTAAGGTCTGATAGTCTATTCCAAACTGTGAGGAGACATCTGCCCAGGGTAGTTTTATCTGATGAAGCCCTTTTTGCACAGTACAAACAAAGAGCTACCACTTCATTAGTGACAGGGATAACATTTCATGATGTGGTCAGATTACTGAGTGACCTCTAAATGGTTACAGCGCCAGCGATCATGTGGTTAAGAGTAGCAGACGCTCATCTGGAGAACTGGGTTTGATTCCCCACTCCTCCACAGAGTTGTTTCCCCACTCCTACATCCCTCCCTCAGAAGGTGTCTGTTGTGGGGAGAAGAAGGGAAAGGAGTTTGTAGACTGCCTTGAGACAATTGAGAAAGGCAGGGTATAAATTCAGTCTTCCTCTTCTACCAGAGCAAGACTGATGGCAAATTTGGATTAGCCTCTGCGTCATGGTCGTGAAATACAACTAGTTGCTCAGGACTGCAAAATGCAAACAAATCCTGCAAATGAAGAATAAAATATACATGTATTTCAGATTTTTAACTAAAATGAGGCTGTTGTGTGTAATGACGGGTAGAGAAAGTAACATGGCGCTACTTCGCAAGTCGGTCCCCAAAAGGAAAATCAATTTGATAGAGGGTTCCACTTTGAGACTGCTTCTAAAAGCTTTGGAGGAACTCGTGTCGATTGGCTGAGGTGTGCTTATGCCTCAGAAGGCTCTGGTGCAGCCCGAGGGCTAGGGAAGGCAGAAGCATTCAGGGGGGCGGGGGGGGGGCATGGGAAGAAAGCTTGGGAATGTTGTGGAGGACAAGGGGGGGGGAAGTAGATAGAAGAAAGAAAAGCAGGGGAAGGAAGGGCCAGAAAGGAGAGCTGCATTCAGGCAAGAGCTGCAGAGGTGGAAAAAGACAGCAACCGTGATTTGATTTGGAATCATCCGTCTTGCACCAAAAAGAAAGAAGAAGAAGAGTTTGGATTTATATCCCCCCTTTCTCTCCTGCAGGAGACTCAAAGGGGCTTACAATCTCCTTGCCCATCCCCCCTCACAACAAACACCCTGTGAGGTGGGTGGGGCTGAGAGAGCTCCGAGAAGCTGTGACTAGCCCAAGGTCACCCAGCTGGCGTGTGTGGGAGTGTACAGGCTAATCTGAATTCCCCAGATAAGCCTCCACAGATCAGGCGGCAGAGCTGGGAATCAAACCCGGTTCCTCCAGATTCGATACACAAGCTCTTAACCTCCTACGCCACTTCTGGCGTAGGATATTATATTATACAAAAAGAATAATAATAATTCGGAGAGGCGGGGTGGCATATTTATAAGCATGGCATACATCCTACAGCAGTGGTGGCGAACCTATGGCACTCCAGATGTTCATGGACTACAATTCCCATCAGCCCCTGCTTCATTATGCTATTTATTATTGACAAGCAGGGGACCTACAAAACCCGGGGGGGGGGGATCCCATCCTCCCACCTCCCCACTTGCCTATCAGGCCAGCCACTCATCAGTCCGCCCGTCTACCAGCCGTCCTGC
The DNA here is from genome assembly GCF_021028975.2 of Sphaerodactylus townsendi. NCBI lineage: Eukaryota > Metazoa > Chordata > Lepidosauria > Squamata > Sphaerodactylidae > Sphaerodactylus > Sphaerodactylus townsendi. The sequence continues at coordinate 16,085,250 of NC_059425.1, read as the reverse complement.
GGCTGCTCCTGTTTCCCCTCTTCTGTCTGTCCACCTGGCTGATGTGATGTGGCAGCTGGGATGTTGATGGCTCCTGTTCATCCTCCCTTGCCCACTTACCTGCCTCCCTGCAGACAGGAGAGGCAATGGCAGAGCTGACTCCGATCCCTTCATTCTTCACTGCTCGCACGATCACCTCCTCCCCTCTGTTTTCGGGGAAGTTCACTGTTCTGCCCCGCAAGTGAATCTGTTAGAGGTGCCCTGTACTTGGCTAGGACAGAGTGGGGGAGACGCAAGCCAGGTTCAACAGTTCTTAGAATAGGTTTATTACTGGAGAGAAACAAGACCCTAACTCCTCCCTTGGGTCTACCTAAGTCAGAGTACTTGCTTGTCTTGAGCAGGTTTGAAGCTGTCTTGGTGACTTTAGGAAAGTCCACTGTCTTGCTTCCTTTCAGCTCTTTCAGTCTTTTCCCAGTTCTAACTGCTGCTAAATTTGACTTGTGCTCTTTGGACCACCGTATAATCATATGGACGTCACGAATATTCCGGTCTCCAACTACCCTTAACACCTCTCTCAGACTGACTGACTAGAACTAAAACAGGGGAATTTCAGGGTAAAGAAAGGAAACTGCCTACTGGGAAATGTCTTAAAGGGGCAGGGGCTAACTAAAATACCCTCCTTTAGAAGACCTAACAAAGAACTAAAACCATGCAAACTATGGGTAAACTAAAGCTTAATGGGGAAATAACAAAAGCCTCTGCGGGGGCACGACATTCACCTTTTTATTCAGATGTGGAAAGTCCTCAAGGTTTGCAGAATAATACCCCCTGGCCCTATTCTCTGAGTCTGTCGATCTGCAAGAGGGCCAAGGTTGTGAATAAGATATAGGATCTGTTTCTGTTTTGCCCACATTTCAGACTGCAAACTGGGCTCCTTTGGGCCATGGCAAGGAGAGGGGGTGGCGATGTACTGTTAGAGCCAACGGATTGCCAGCACACCTTCATCTCCTTGGCCCAACTGGCAGTGAGTCACCAATGGCACCCCCTCTGACCAGAGAGAGTTAGCCGCAGATGGTTTGTGGCAAGTCTTGGCAAAAGGACTGTTACATCTGTGTAGCCCTGGGGTCTCGGGGAGAGAGGCTCGCTGGTTTGTCAGTAAGATCAACGGGCAGCCTTCTCATTCCTCGCCTTTAGTCTTCAGCGAGCTAAAGCAAACTGACAGGCGTCCCTGTCTGCGAGAGAAACTTGTATATTTCCCCCCCCCCCTCCAGTCTCGTGTTGAGGCCCTGGGGGCTAGATTATCTCTAAAGTAGGCAGGTGACTGCAACGCCTGACTTGCAGGAGAGGAATGGGAGCCTGCTCAACTCTGTGCCTAAAATAACATTTCGAGGCCTGCAATGAAAAAAGGCCAACTGCTCTGCACGTGAGCGAAATTAAGGCAAAGTAACTAATTTAGGAATCACAAACCCTTCTTCGTATCACTGCTCACCTGTCAAGTCTGCTTTTCTGGAAAGGGGCATTGTGTGGAAAGTTACTTTCGCTTCAGCAGGTGCTTGGCTATCTTTGGTTTGGCCTTGGGAGTCTACTGCTGGGATGGGCCTCTTGTCCAAAACTTTCTGTGTTTCTCTGTTCCCCTGAGGGGGTTGGGAAATGCCCATGGTGGCGAACCTTTGACACTCCAGATGTTCTGGACTACAATTCCCATCAGCCCCTACCAGCATGATCAATTGGCCATGCTGACAGGGGCTGATGGGAATTGTAGTCCATAACATCTGGAGTGCCAAAGGTTCGCCACCACTGGGATATGCCAACTATATTATCAACTGCTTGGCGCCCTTTTGCCAGAATCATCTTTCCTTTATTCCTTGAAGTCTGTCAATAAAATCCTTGAAACTATCCAGTGGTTTTGCTGTCTGATCGAGGGAGCTGACTGTACAGCCCCGGGAGTCAGGCCAAGCAAGTAATTCTTTCTTCACACAACTCCTGTGAAGTTAAATTGCTCAGAGATCCTGGGATGGAGCATGACGGATGAGAAGAACCTAGGATGGAATCCGGTGACAACTGAGGCCAGGTGACAACTGAGCTCACAGGGGCTAGGATGGAATCTGGCAAGATAGGGGTGGAGCCTAAATGGAAACTGAGCACACGGGGGAGGAGCTAGGATGGAATCTGGCAAGATAGGGGTGGAGCCTAGATGGAAACTGAGCACACAGGGGAGGAGCTAGAATGGAATCTGGCAAGATGGGGGTGGAGCCTAGATGGAAACTGAGCACACAGGGGAGGAGCTAGGATGAAATCTGGAAATATAGGGGTGGACCTAGGTGGAAACTGAGCACACGGGGAGGAGCTAGGATGGAATCTGGAAATATAGGGGTGGAGCCTAGATGAAAACTGAGCTCACAGGGGAGGAGCTAGGATGGAATCTGGAAATATAGGGGTGGAGCCTAGATGGAAACTGAGCACACAGGGGAGGAGCTAGGATGGAATCTGGCAGGATAGGGGTGGAGCCTAGATGGAAACTGAGCACACAGGAGAGGAGCTAGGATGGAATCTGGCAGGATAGGGGTGGAGCCCAGATAGAAACTGAGCACACAGGGGAGGAGCTAGGATGGAATTCGGCAAGCCAGGGGTGGAGCCCAGGTGACAACTGAGCACCACCTGCTAAAGTAATAATGATAATAATAATAATTGTGGACCATTGAGTTGTACCTGACTCATAGCAACCGAAGGACTATGGGGGTTTGAAGACAAGAAGTCAGTAGAGATGGTTTGCCGTTGTCTTCCCTGGCAACCTTGGACTTCCTTGGTGGTCTCCCATGTAAGTACCAACTAGGACCAACCCTGTTTAGCAGTCAAGGTGTTAATGAAAAATATATATAGTTAGCAGAGGTGCTGCAGGTTAGTGTAAGATAAAGTTTACAAACAAAAATGGAAGAGAAGGGTTACGTAGTAGAAAACAACAGTAAAATAGTCTTCTCTAAGATGAGCTACATGCTGCTTCTGCATTGTGAAAAGTGGGATTCTCTCTGAGAACAAAGACAGGAAGTTATTGGGAAATACCTGTTGGCAAACCTACCATTCCCCCATGTAGGGGTGCGTTAGCGGACCCAGTAGAGCCTCAGAAAGTGCACAGGAATGCCTGCGCCATCTGTCCCCTCCTGGGCTCACACGTACGCACATCACGAGATCTCCCAGACACCCAGGTCACAAGATACCTGAAGGTGGATTTCTACCCAGACAGGAACGTGTCTCCCTGCACATACACAGCCCTCCGCTGAGTCATGAATTGCGCAACTTTCTCACATCCCCAAACTCTTAATAAAAGTTACTGGGGTTTAGCTCGACAGGTGTGGCCAGATCAGCCTGACCTGCCGCTGGCTTCTCTCCACCAGCTTCCTGATATCGCTGCGTCTCGCCTATTCCTTGCGTCGCCGTAACGACTTCACCCCCATTTCCCCCCACCAGTGTGTAAAGCAGTGGAAGGGAACCGGGCAATTGCTGGGAGGATCTCCCACTATACTTGGAAACCTAGTCCTCCTAGGGTTCTGTGATGTGGCAAATAATACCCCCGGGCCATTTTAGAGTGAGAAAACAGCACAGAATCGGAAGCAGGGCTGAAATCCCTTCTTCCCACATTACAGTCCTGATGAAATCCCCTGCCGTTCCTGTCTGGCTGTGGGGAAAACAAGTCAAACCGGCGTCCGGACAAATCCATCGCGAGGCTGTAGAGGAATCAAGGTGCCTGAACTCCGAGGAGCTGTGAGAAGAGGAGAGGAAGGCCAAGCGGTTCCTTTGCCAAGCAGACCTCTAAGCACTGACTGACTTTGTTGCGGGAGAAACAAGAAAGCAGCTTAGCAGCAATATTACTGACTCTTAACTTCTCCTACTTGAGCTGTGTCCTCAGCCAGCTCAGGGCTAAGAGGGTGCCAAGGAAAGGTTGTGACGTACAGAGGCCGGGGCAGGCCGGGCTTTTCCACCCACTGCTAAAGGTCCCTGGGGGTCACCCACCACGGCCTGGCCTTTAAAACCTCTTTGGGAATCAAGGAGCCCCTCCCATATCCATTTCATAAGAACATAAGAACATAAGAACTAGCCTGCTGGATCAGACCAGAGTCCATCTAGTCCAGCATTCTGCTACTCGCAGTGGCCCACCAGGTGCCTTTGGGAGCTCACATGCAGGATGTGAAAGCAATGGCCTTCTGCTGCTGCTGCTCCTGAGCACCTGGTCTGCTAAGGCATTAGCAATCTGAGATCAAGGAGGATCAAGATTGGTAGCCATAGATTGACTTCTCCTCCATAAATCTGTCCAAGCCCTTTTTAAAGCTATCCAGGTTAGTGGCCATCACCACCTCCTGTGGCAGCATATTCCAAACACCAATCACACGTTGCGTGAAGAAGTGTTTCCTTTTATTAGTCCTAATTCTTCCCCCCAGCATTTTCAATGAATGCCCCCTGGTTCTAGTATTGTGAGAAAGAGAGAAAAATTTCTCTCTGTCAACATTTTCTACCCCATGCATAATTTTATAGACTTCAATCATATCCCCCCTCAGACGTCTCCTCTCCAAACTAAAGAGTCCCAAACGCTGCAGCCTCTCCTCATAAGGAAGGTGCTCCAATCCTTCAATCATCCTCGTTGCCCTTCTCTGCACTTTTTCTATCTCTTCGATATCCTTTTTGAGATGCGGCGACCAGAACTGAACACAGTACTCCAAGTGCGGTCGCACCACGGCTTTATATAAGGGCATGACAATCTTTGCAGTTTTATTCTCAATTCCTTTCCTAATTATCCCCAGCATAGAGTTTGCCTTTTTCACCGCTGCCATGCATTGAGTTGACATTCCCATGGAACTATCAACTAAGACGCCCAAATCCCTTTCCTGGTCTGTGACTGATAGCACTGACCCCTGTAGCGTGTATGTGAAGTTTGGATTTTTTGCCCCTACGTGCATCACTTTACATTTCGCTACATTGAACTGCATTTGCCATTTCTTAGCCCACTCACCTAATTTATCAAGGTCCGCTTGGAGCTCTTCGCAATCCTTTGTGGTTCTTACCACCCTACATAATTTGGTATCATCTGCAAACTTGGCCACCACACTACCCACCCCTACTTCCAGGTCATTTATGAATAAGTTAAAGAGCACTGGTCCCAAAACGGATCCTTGGGGGACACCACTCCCTACATCTCTCCATTGTGAGAACTTCCCATTTATACCCACCCTTTGTTTCCTGTTCCTCAACCAGTTTTTAATCCATAGGAGGACTTCCCCTCTTATTCCTTCATTGCTGAGTTTTCTCAACAGTCTCTGGTGAGGAACTTTGTCAAAAGCCTTTTGGAAATCCAAGTAGACAATGTCCACTGGTTCCCCCTTATCCACATGTCTGTTTACACCCTCAAAGAACTCTAGTAAGTTTGTAAGACAGGACTTGCCTCTACAAAAGCCATGCTGACTCTTCCTCAGCAGGTCTTGCTTTTCTACATGTTTAATAATTTTATCTTTAATGATAGATTCTACTAATTTACCAGGAACAGATGTCAAACTGACTGGCCTGTAATTTCCCGGGTCCCCCCTAGACCCTTTCTTAAAGATTGGTGTGACATTGGCCATCTTCCAGTCTTCAGGGATGGAGCCTGATTTCAGGGATAAGTTGCATATTAATGTGAGAACATCAGCAATTTCATGCTTGAGCTCTTTAAGAACTCTTGGATGAATGCAATCTGGGCCAGGGGATTTGGTAGCAAATCTCATCTGGGCCAGAAATTCACTTTGTAGCCTGCGGCAAACTGTGCTGCTCTTGGCTTCGGTCTTCTAAACTACTTGCAAAATGATACTCGATACTGGCCTACCGTACAGGGTCGTTGTAGGAATTGCTGAGGTGGCGTGAGGGAAGGGTTGTCGTTCAGTGGTACAGCATCTGCTTGGCACACAGAAAGTCCGGTTAAAAGGATCAGGTAGTAGGTAAAGTCCGAGAACCTGGAGAGACGCTGCCAGTAACATTTGATGATTTTGTTTATTTATTTAGAATATTCATATGCCCTCCTTTCTCCTGAGGAACACAGGATGATATGGGATAAAACTGTGCCGAGCATGCAGGGGGTGAATGAAGAGAACTTTTTTCTCTATCCCCTATACTAAAACTTTTAGGCCCCTTCTCCACATGCAGAATAATGCACTTTCAATGCACTTTGCAGCTGGATTTTACTGGGCAGAATAGCAGAATCCACTTGCGAACAATTGTGAAAGTGGACTGAAAGTGCATTATCTTGCATGTGTGGAAGAGAACTTAGAGGCAACCAATGAAGCTGATTGGCAGTAGATTAAGGATCTTACTTTTTCGACACGAGGCATAATCAATTTATAGAATCCAGTAATACAGGATACAATAATAACAATAATGGTCCAGGCTATACTCTGTCTCAGAAAAAGGTGTTAGTAGGGTTTTATATTCCTCATCCACAGAACTCAACATGGCGGACCTTCTTTGTTGTAAAATGCTCTGCCTCCTAGGTCCGTGGTGGCAAACCTTTGGCACTCCAGATGTTATGGACTACAATTCCCATCAGCCCCTATAGCATGGCGTAGTGTAGGAGCGTGATGGGAATTCAACAATCCATAACATCTGGAGTGCCAAAGGTTATCTCAATATCCTAGATCCTGGGTCGCCTACCTAGCTCTGCTTCCCCCCACCCTCATGCATTTGAAAGTTTGAAAGTGGTGGTGATAGTCGTTCAGTGAACTATAAAGGCGCTTGTATCAATGTGCCATGTTCAATAATGCAGAAAATAATGGTTTTGACAAAGGTGGCGTGTAAAAATGAATAATTCTCATGTCCGTTCAGGACTATATTCTAATGTGGAAGCATACCATTTTCTTGACTGCTAAACGCAACTGACCGTACTAATATATTTTGCTGAGAAAGAGTATAGATCTCATCATATCGTGGAAGCTAAGCAGGGTTGGCCTTGTTAGTACGGGATGGGAGACCACCAAGGAAGTCCAGGGTTGCTATACAGAGGCAGGCAATGGTAAACCACCTCTGTCTCTTGCTTCGAAAACCCTACAGGGTTACCGTGCGTCAGCTGCAACTTGACAGCACTTTTCACAACCACCAGCAGGACCGGAGCTAGGAGGAACTGCGCCCAGGGCATGTGTATGTCCTGCACCCCCACCACACCCCGCCACGCTCCCGCACCACGCACGCCCCCACCCCCTTGGCGCTATGTCCCCTTGGCTCTACGCCACTGACCATGTGTTCCTTTTGACTTGCAGGTCAAGATTAGGGTCCTTAGTTTCTACTCTTAGGTTCATACAGCAGAGATGGGTGCACTAAAATCAAATCAAGCCCAAACTGTCCCTAGAAGCTAAAATGTCTAAACTGGGCCTGTTGTTCTTTGGTCACATAATGAGAAGACAAAAAGACAATAATGCTAGGAAAAGTTGAAGGTAGCATACGGTGACCAGACGTCCCGCTTTTGGCGGGACAGTCCCGCCTTAAAACAATTTGTCCCGCGTCCCGCGGGGTTTTTTGAAGTGTCCTGATTTTTGGAAGGCTGCCGCACTGCCTTCTGGGGCGCGCCCCAGAAGGCGAGGCAGTGCGGCAGCCTCCCGCGCATGCAGCCACAGGAGCACTGCCTTCTGGGGCGCTCCCGTTTCCCGCCCTGTCACAGTGTGCTCCTGCGGCTGCGCGTGCATGCGCGTGCATGCATGGCCAGCTGCCCGCCCGCCCGCTTACCCATTCGTCCAGGTTTACAAAGGTGACCATCTGGTTACCTTAAGGTAGCAGGAAAAGAGGAAGACCCAACATGAGATGAATTGACTCAATCAAGGAAGACACTGCCGTTAGTTTGCAAGACCTTAGAAAGGCTGTTAACCGGAGGATGTTTTGGAGGACATTGAGTCTGAGGCAACTTGATGGCACTTAACACACACACACAGGACCGAGATAGCTGTGACAGATCTTATTGGTGACCTCTGGCTGAATACAGACAAAGGCTATGCCTCTTAGTAGCTCCCGTTGGGTTTATTTGCCACCTTTGACCCAGTGAATCATCCCATCTTGTTGAGGCATTTGTAGGCAGAGGAAGATATCCAGGCATGCTTGGTTCAAATTATTCCTCATGGGCCAGACTCTAAGGGTTGTTCTTCCAGACCATTTATCATTTGTGCGAGACCAATCCTGCGAGGTTCCACAGGGCCTAATCTAACACTCCATGTTACTCAACCTCTATGTAATGCCTTTAGGACAAATGACTCAGTTTGAGAATTGGTGTGGATCAATATGCTGACTTTATAGTTAGCAAACTCATAAATAAAAAACACAACTGAGAATCTGTCTTTTCTGTTCTACTCTGTTTTAAATATATATATACATACAGAGATACATACATACAGAGAGAGAGAGAGAGAGAACAGAAGAGACAGATTCTCAGTTGTTTTTTATTTATGAGTTTGCTAACTATAAAGGGAGGGTTGCGTGGAGATAAAATAAGAAATCCCTTCTTTCCTGTTACACATCTACATTACTGTACGTTTGGTTGCATCCAGTGGTGGGATCCAAACATTTTAGTAACAGGTTCCCATGGTGGATTGGGAAGTTCAAAACCAAATTAGTGTCACCATTAAACCAATGGGGGCTGGTGAGGAGCATGATGGGGGTGTGGTCAGGCATTCCAGGGGTGGGGCATTGCTGGGCGGGGCTGTGGCAGGGCGCTTGGCAGCTGCTTGCAGTCATGTAGGCAGGAAGCGAATGCCACGCAGGCGCAGGCTGCCGCGCCGCGTCAGTGCACGCACTCCTCTGCTAGACTGGCTTCAAGTTCTGCTGGCAGCTGCTGCTGGAGGAGGAGGAGGCGGTAACCTCGAGAGCAAAATCACGTGGCAAAATCACCAATTAGTAACCCCCTCTCGGCACACACAAATAATTAGTAACCTACTCTCGGGAACCTGTGAGAACCTGCTGGATCCCACGTCTGGTTGCATCTTACTACCTACCCTGCTCTCTCACGTGATGTCTTCTACCTTGTATCTCCTCTCTTTGTGCTCAAATAAAAGAGTGAACTTTGTAACTTCAGACGCAAGTGCTCGCTAACATGTAAGCAATGGCTACCTGACTAACCAATAGCTAATCAGTGGTGGCGAACCTTTGGCACCCCAGATGTTATGGAAAAGTTAATTTTTAAGTTGAGAACTTCTTTCTCAAGTACAGCGGGCATCTGATTTGAATTGGCACTGCCATGCAGGGCTCAGGGGCCAGCACAGCTTAACCTCCTCTCCTTTGCACTGCACCTGAGATTGAAATGGCTGAACTTTGGCATTCAGCTGACAGGCAGATATCTGGATTTCGGCATAAATCAGAAGCTTTATTGGAATGGACACTTTGAACCTGGCTTTGCAAAAGCCAGTTCTGACCCGGCTCTCAATTCCCCACAGTATAACCCCTCTGTTACCACCACCCCCGTCCTGCCCCTTCCCACGTAGGGCAAGAGCAGGAAAAGCAGAGGTGGGATCCAGCAGGTTCTCACCAGTTCCCGAGAGTGGGTTACTAATTATTTGTGTGTGCCGAGAGGGGGCTACTAATGGGGTCTGCTTTTCCGTTAGAAATTCCATTAGGTCCAAAAATCATAAAGTCCTGTTGTTTCCTATGTGGCTGGTTAGCGAAGGTAGAAAACGGGATAATTCTCCCTGTTGGGCTGTTTTAAAAACATATTTTTGAAATATGGTAAAGTTCCTTGTTTAAGGAAAGTATCCTTCTTTTGATTTCTAGAAACAAAATTAAGTATTTGAAACTATTAAGTATTTGACAGGCAGAGGAGAAATAGTTGTTTCTGTTGGCAGCAGATGATAGGACTTGCTATAATGAGTTTAAATTGTGGACAGAAAGATACCAGCTGGAAATTAGGGACTTTTTTTTACAGTAAGAGTTTTTTACAGTAACAGAGAAATTATTAATGCCCCGCCCCCAGATTGTCCGGCCATGCCCCTGTCGTGCCCCACCCAGCCCCATTGGCGCTATGCCACTGTTTGAATCCCACCATCATGGGAACCGTTTACTAAAATTTTTGGATCCCACCACCGAGGAAAAGTGTATGAAAGCAAAAGTCTCCCCCCAAGGTCAGGTGGGAGATAGAAAGCCATCTGGCCCAGGAGGCCAAAGATGCCTCTGTTATCTATAGTTCCAAACAGACAGGAGAGAAGGGAGGAATAGCAAAGAGGTGATCACTCCTTTCAGGGTGATCAGGAGGCCAGCATGAAGAACCCACAGGCACCCTGACAGAGACCCCATCAACCTCCAAGGCAGTGTAATCCACTGTTGAACAGCCCTTACCATAAGGAAGTTCTTCCTGATGTTTAGGTGGAATCTCTTTCCCCGTTGTTTGAATCCATTACTCCTGGTCCTAGTCTCTAGAGTAGCAGAAAACAAACTTGTTCCTTCTTCAACACGACATCCCTTCAAACATTTAAACATGGCTATCTTGTCACCCTTTCGCCTTCTCGTCTCAAGGCTAAGGATACTCAGCTCCCTAAGCCACTCCTGATAGGCCATGGGACCCAGACCTTTCACGGTTAATGGTCGCCCTCCTCTTGTCAACATCCTTCTTGAATTGTAGTGCCCAGAAATGAACACCGCTGATATTCGGTGAGGTCCTGACCATTATTCTAGAATAAGAGTGATGCTATTACCACTTCCTTTGATCTACTCCCTATTGATTTTGCATTCCAGTACGCCATTGGCTGTTCAAGAAAAGCGATGCTCCCCCCTGTATTTTTCTCCCATTTGAGCGGAGGCACTTGGCACACTACCTGTATTAGCAAATAAACCCTGTTCAAAGGAGAGCCATAATCTTGCTGCATCCAGGTTTAATGTTATGCCTTCCTTAACGCCTTGTTACATGGCAGATTTAATAACCAAGAAAAGGCTAAAAGATTGTGCCCATGCTCAGCGATGGCTCCAGTTGAATCTCTGGCCACCAATTACATCTTTGTCTCCAGATTCAAAGGAAAATCAAGATCAAAGTATGCCAGAATCTTACTCCTTTACATTTACCCCATCTCCCCGATTTAATTAGATTACACTACTTGTTGGACAACCCTGATCCTTCTCTCTGTATGATGGTGGCAGACTTTCTCCTGGAAATTACTAAACGCCAGTAGATTTCCTTCAACCTAACATTTATTTCCTGTATTGTATATGCTTTTTAATCCGTTTTTTATTATTGTTGTACTGTTGTCTATGCCAATAAAGGCTTGCTGTTTTGGCTGCCACAACACACTGCTGACTCATGTTCAGTTTGTGGTCAAATTCTTATTTCTTCTTCGACTGCTACCAGGCTGGTGTTGGGTGGTATGGCCTGGAGCCATACCAGATTCAGCAATAGGAGGAAGTTGGAATCCTGCCCCCCACCCTGAGTCTCATAGGCTGTATTACCCTACTATATAATTTCTGTGTTGTTTACCATGTTGTTAATCTATATGCTTTGTTTCATGTTTGTCTTAGATTTCTCCTTAGTTTCAGATTTCATGGATCCTAATCCTGTTACATTGCTTCTTGGATGTCCCAACCTGTGGATTGTATGGATTTAAACAGTCATCTGCCTTGGGTCTTAGCGAGAAAGGCAAACTATAAATAACGTAAATAAAAAATACTTTTAAAAATAATAAATATAACACAATTTATCACTAATATAAATGTAGACAAAGATAATGTAGACAAATGTAGACACTGAAGGCCAGTGGGGTAAAAATTTATTAACAAAGATGGCTCAACTGAACCTCCATGTTCAGGAGAAGTAAAAGTGCTTTATGCCTTGCTTCTGGATTCCCCTGCAGTATCTGGTTGTAAGAAAGAGGACATTGGGTCTTGGGTCTCATTCCACAAACTCTCCTTAATTTAGAACACAATTCATATAATATCTTTTATTATAGTCTGTCTCAGAAAACGATCTATATAGGATAGTATGCAGTGGTAGGGTCTGCGGCGATTTTACGTAACAGGTTTTATGGTTGTTGGATTCAAAACGTTGGCGTAGCAGCCAATGGAAGCTGGGCGGAGCGTCGATGGTAGGGGGCATTCAGGGCGTGGTAGTACTGGGCAAGGCTGTACTTGAAGGACGCCAGCCACTCGCGCCCCTGATCCATAAGGCAGGAAGCGAATGCTGCGCGAAGCCGCGGGCTGCCATACGCCGGTGCACCCCTCCTGCTAGACTGCTTCAGGATTCTCGCGCTCACTGCTGAGAGGAGGGGCGTAACTAAGGCAAAAATCACGTGGCAAAATCACCCATTAGTAACCCCCTCTCGGCACACACAAATAATTAGTAACCTACTCTCGGGAACCTGTGAGAACCTGCTGGATCCCACCTCTGATTGTATGTTCCTCCACCACAGAACTCAACCTGTAGAATGCTCTGCCTGGGTCCTATTGCCTACCTAGCCCTGTTCTCCCCCCATTCATTTGAAGGTAAAAATACATTTTGGTAATTCAATAGTTCAACGAACTATAAATGCTCTTGTATCAAAGTGCCATGTTCAGTAATGCACAAAATAATGTTGTTTGGCAAGGCAGTGTGTAAAAATGAATGATAATTCTCACATTTGTTTAGGACTATATTCTAATGCGGAAGCCTGCAATTTTCTCGACCACTGCATTTTAACTGACCGTACTAACATCTTTTTCTGAGACAGAGTATAGATACAACAAAATGATACATAACGGCATGCCAACTTCTTTCAGGCTCTTCTTCAGGCTGCAGATTACAAAACAATAAAAAAGCGTTTTAAAAGCGAAAGAACAATTCTTCAGGCTATGATGATGAATCTGCGTTGTGCGCCGAGCGGCTGCCGGCTCCAAGTTACGTCCTTTTTTGAGCAAGAGGCAATAAATCAAACTCCACAGGCGTTAACAAATCATTACAATTGCCTCTAATTACTCTCTAAACCAGGGATGCTCAAAATCTCTTTCTGGAAGAGGACATAGAAAAAAACAGCCGTCTTTGTATTTACTTTCTGAGGTAAAGATGCTGCTGAACGCAGTATAGAGTCAGTCAGGCCAAATCCTGTATTTTACCTCATGTTTTATTTCCCTTCTTCGGGAAGTAGTCCTGTTATCCTCCATTCATCATATTCCTCTCTTGATCAGCTGAATTGAGTTATCATGAGCACAGAGCTGTTAGGAGCCTTGTCAAAGTATAATAAAACAAACATCAGAGCACAATCTTTCACTGCAGTTTCCTGTACTTTATTTCGGACCCAAAGGCCTGCTATGAACTTTGTAGGCTGGGATTTGACCAGGGTGTTTCAAGTCACTGTTTGGTCATGAATCTCACTGGATGACCTTCAGTCTGCCTGAATCTGCTTGGCCTATCTAATAAGGCTGGATATTATGATGGTATAACTGGATATTATGGATGGTATAACTGGATGTCTTATGCAAGATTTGGGAGTGGAGCCTCAAGAGGCCAGGGATTTCAATGAGGTAAAATAGCATACGATCTACTCTGTTTCCTCCAAGGGAATTGATCTTTGTAGACTGACATCAGCTATAATTCTAGGAGGTCTTCAAGCCCTGCGTAGAGTTGCCATATCCAGCTTGGGAAACTCCTAGAGCTACTAAGAACATAAGAACATAAGAACGAGCCTGCTGGATCAGACCAGAGTCCATCTAGTCCAGCACTCTGCTACTCGCAGTGGCCCACCAGGTGCCTTTGGGAGCTCACATGCAGGAGGTGAAAGCAATGGCCTTAAGAACATAAGAAAGAGCCTGCTGGATCAGACCAGAGTCCATCTAGTCCAGCACTCTGCTACTCGCAGTGGCCCACCAGGTGCCTTGGGGAGCTCACATGCAGGATGTGAAAGCAAATGGCCTTCTGCTGCTGCTGCTGCTCCTGAGCACCTGGTCTGCTAAGGCATTTGCAATCTGAGATCAAGGAGGATCAAGATTGGTAGCCATAAATCTGAGCTTCTCCTCCACTAAATCCACTGTCCAAGCCCTTTTTTAAAGCTATCCAGGTTGAAGTGGCCTGTCACCACCTCCTGTGGTACCACTTATATTCCAAACACCAATCACACGTTGGTAGTGAAGAAGTGTTTCAACTTTTTATTAGTCCTAATTCTTCCCCAGCATTTTCCAATATGAATGCCCCCTGGTTTCTAGTATTGTGAGAAAGAGAGAAAAATTTCTCTCTGTCAACATTCATTCTACCCATGCATAATTTTATAGACTTCAATCATGTATCCCCCTCAGATGTCTCCTCTCCAAACTAAAGAGCCCCAAACGCTGCAGCCTCTCCTCATAAGGAAGGTGCTCCAATCCTTCAATCATCCTCGTTGCCCTTCTCTGCACTTTTTCTATCTCTTCGATATCCTTTTTTTGCAGAATCACGGCTGACCAAGAACTGAACACAGGACTCCAGAATGCTGATGCGTGCCCTTGTGTTTTATATAAGGGCATGACAATCCTTGCAGTTTTATTATCAACTCCTTTCCTAATTATCCCCAGCATAAAGTTTGCCTTTTTCACTAGGATGGTGTTTGGGGAGGTCAGAATTTGGGAAGGGAGCTCAGCAGGGATATAATTCCATTGAGTCCACCCTATGAAAGTGGCCATTTCCTTCAGGGAACCTGATCTGGGTAGTTCGGAGATCATTTGCAATTCCGCAGGAACTCCAAGCCCTTCCTAATGTCCCTACCCAACTGGTGGTGGCCTCATGCCATTCACATCTAGGGGTGCCAACCTCCAGGCGGGACCTGGGGATCCCCCAGAATTACAGTTAATCTCCACACTACGTAGATCAGTTCCCCGGGAGAAAATGGATGCTCTGGGGAGTGGACTCTATGGCACTATATCCCCAAGGGCCCTGTCCTCCCCAAATCTCCAGAAGTTTCCAAACCTGAATCTAGAACCACCACCCCACCCCCAGTGGTGGGATCCAAAAATTTTAGTAACAGGTTCCCACGGTGGTGGGATTCAAACTGTGGCGTAGCGCCAATGGGGCTGGGCGGGGCACCACGGGGGCGTGGCTGGGAATTCCGGGGGCGGGGCATTCCTGGGCGGGGCTGTGGCAAGGACGCAGCCACTGCGCCGGTCCTTGGACGGGAAACGAATGCACGCAGGCGCAGGCTGCCACGCACGCACGCCGGTGCACCTCCTGCTAGACTGCTTCAAGTTCTGCGCGCTACTGCTGAGAGGAGGGGCGTAACTAAGGCAAAAATCACGTGGCAAAATCAACAATTAGTAACCCCCTCTCGGCACACACAAATAATTAGTAACCTACTCTCGGGAACCTGTGAGAACCTGCTGGATCCCACCTCTGACCCCAAATAAAGCTTACCCAGGAGTAGGCGGGGGGGGGGGATCTGGCAAGTCTAACCACATCCGACTCCCGTGACATCTAAAGAACATTAAATAAAACCAAATACTCTTTCTAAATGACATATGAAAGAGCCTCGTCTGCATATAATTATGCTAGCGGACTGTTTTGAGAATGCAGCTAAGGATCTGAGAGCCTGTTCGCATTTCCCAAATCACCCTACTGAACCCCTGTTCATGCTTCATCTCATCCTCCTTGATTGGCAGTTGTCAGTACAGACCCACCTTCTGGGGGCTCAGTTGGCCCTAGCAACTGCCCCTTGGTGAATCTGAATGGAAAGCCTTGCAAACGGGATCTCCCCCTCCTCCAGACGAAACAAGACTCTCCCCTGTTCCCATGTACACGGAGGGGGCTTGGGTGGGAATCTGATTCCTGTCCAAACGCCCTTCTGCAACGGGAAATATAAGAGCCGGATCGGCAGAACAAGGGGAGGCCTCGCAGTTTTTTGCAAGCCCAGACAGGTATTTCCAGCTCTGCCGCCGCGCCGAGAGAGATCAGATGTCTCCTGCGCTCAGACCCAGATTAGATTAAAGGGAACGTCAAACAATATCTCTTGTTACAGCCCCTCTGAGGTAGTGATTAGAAAAAAGAAAAATAATCCATCCGTCACGCACCTGCTGCCTTGCTTGGCTAGGATGCCGGCTTTTGGCATCTATGAGGCTTGCTTTGTGCCTAAAGGGGTAGTGAAGATGGAGGGTAGTCAGGTTTAAGGAGTATTGGAAGGTGGGGGAGAGAGAGGGGCAATTTGGGGACTCTGATGGGAGATTCAGCTTGCCACATGACATGTCGGATCAGATTTAATAGCACACCTGCACGGCTCGGCTCTTGGAAAGGAACGTTGACAAGGTGGAACTTGCTATATTTATTTTGACAGCTCCGTACTTTCCGGAGGCCTAGACTGACAGGTTTTCATAAGGTAGCTGTGATCACTCTTTTCCAAACCAAGGGAGTCCTTCAGAGAGTAGAGAGATTTCGGAAACGTTCCTCATCCTAATTTCTCTCTAGATTGTGGAGTTCTGGATTACCTGGGGGAATTTCCAAAATGGAACCAATGCGTCTGGAATTCTCCGTTTTGTTTTTCGTTTGGCTGTTGTGGGTTTTCTCGGCTGTGGTTCGGTAGTTTTTGCCCACATCTATGGCTAGCATCTTACTTACAGCGATGCGGGCAAGACATTAGGAGCAAAAACTAACAGACCACAGCCTGGAAAACCCACAACAGCCAGGTGATTCCGGCCAATACATTTGTTTCCATTTGCTTTTAATTTTCAAATTTTGTACAGCGTTGCGTATGTGTGGCTCAACACAGCTTTGTGTCGTTCCTCTATCCACACATTATTAAAATGCAGTGATAAAACGCAGCATTAAAACAGTACTTATTTAGTAGCTTGTTTATTTTATTTAAAACATTTCTACATCTTTTCCACCCAGTTATGGAGCCCAGGGCAGCAAACAGTAAAAATATTAAAACAAACTTAAAACAAACACATAGACACATGACGGGCAGGAAAGGTCAGCGAAATTCAATGAGGAAATGCTAAACAAAAGGGAAAAATCTTCACCTACTGGCAGAAGACAACAATAGAGCAACTCTACTGCATCAAGTTTGTTTTTGTGGAGTGCTTTATTCATACACTGGAACACATGGGAGCGTTAGTGAACACCACATAACAAAAATCCTGGGAGCAAACATATTTAGAAGAAGGTGAGTTTGGATTTATATCCCACCTTTATCTCCTGTAAGGATACTCAAGGTAGCTTACAAGCTCCTTTTCATTCCTCTCCCCATAACAGACACCTGGTGAGATAGATAGGGCTGAGAGAGTGCCTAGCCCAAGGTCACTCAGCAGGAGTGTAGGAGTGCAGGAAAACATCTGGCTCACCAGATAAGCCTCTGCCATTCAGGTGGAGGAGTGGAGAATCAAACCCGGTTCTCCAGATTAGAATCCATCTGCTCTTAACCACTTCACCATGCTGGCTCTCACAGTTAAATGCTTTAGTAATGCAGTTGAAGAAGAAGAAGAAGAAGAAGAAGAAGAAGAAGAAGAAGAAGAAGAAGAAGAAGAAGAAGAAGAAGAAGAAGAAGAAGAAGAAGAAGAAGAGCCCTTCGGGGGAGGGGCGGTATATAAAATTAATTATAAATAAAATTTAAAAAATAAAGAAGAAGATTTATATCCCCCCTTTCTCTCCTGCAGGATACTCAAAGGGGCTTACAATCTTCTTGTCCTTCCCCCCACAACAAACACCCTATGAGGCAGGTGGGGCTGAGAGAGCTCCGAGAAGCTGTGACTAGCCCAAGGTCACCCAGCTGGTGTGCGTGGGAGTGTACAGGCTAATCTGAATTCCCCAGATAAGCCTCCACCTCAGGCGGCAGAGCTGGGAATCAAACCCGGTTCCTCCAGATTAGATACACGAGCTCTTAACCTCCTACGCCATACTGCTAGAGAGAATTAAAATGTCCCCATGTTTCATCTCTGGAAATTAATTTTGGAAATCATCCTGGTTAAGTCAGAATCCAGGAGACGCAGAAGGCAGGACCTATCTACCGGAATTACAACGGATCTCTGAACTGGAGGGATCTGCTCCCCTGTACTTGGATAGTGGACTCTGAAGCATTATACTGGAGATGGTCACTGTACAATATCCAGTGGTGGGATCCAAAAATTTTAGTAACAGGTTCCCATGGTGGTGGGATTCAAACAGTGAAAGTACGTCAGTGCCAATGAGGAGCTGGAAGGGGCACTGACAGGGGTGCTGGCAACCTGGGCATTCGAGAGTGGGGCATTCCTGGGCGGGGCTGTGGCTTTTTAAAAAATAAACAATAAATACATATTTATTTAGTTTTTCTCGCCCCCCACCCCCAACTCCAGCTGAATAGTATGGGATGCAAGAATGGTACCAGATTTCATCTCTGCCTTCTCCACTTTAAAGGCTCACTAAGTAACTGAAAGTAACTGGGAATTTTTTCTCTCTGCTGAAATACTTCTGCCAGGAGACCATACTGAGCTGGCAAGACAGGGTTTTTTATTTGTCGCCATATTTTCCTTCTTAAAATAATCTGCTTAAACCCCAGCCCCACGATGTCAGAAGCCTTTGTTTGTGTTAGGCAATAGGGACTAGATAAATGCTCTCAGCACATGCTCAGGTTTTCTTGCTTTCATCACCAGCCCTTCGTGCTAGCTGGACTTGGATCAAGAGACCTGGGTCTGAATGTGCTGAATATCCATTTGTCACTGATTTATTTTTTCACTTGCTTCTTTGACAGCCTGTCTTATCAATGGGGGCCCATCGTTCTGTTATCTTCCATTTTATGCTCACAACAACCCAATTGAGAGTTGTGTGACCACCGCAAAATTACCAGTGAGCTTCTGTTGCAGAGTGGAGATTCGAACCTGCATCCTCCCAAACCTCATCAGCCACTCTAACTGGTATTCTATCCTGGGTTGTCCTCAGATTGGCCAGGAATCCTGGAAGATTCCTGGAAGAAGGGACTGCTGAGGGAGTGTGGTGTGCAGAAAGTAGTTGTGAATTCCCTGCGTTGTGCAGGGGGTTGAGCTAGATGACCTTTGGAGTCCCTTCCAGCTCTAGGTTTCTATTATTAATAGATTCTCACGGAAATATATTGTCTCAGTAAACTTTTCAGACTAGGATTCAAGTCTGGATTTCAGGATTTCAGATCTGGATTCAAATCCCACCCAGTCAGGAAAAGGAGCCTCCTCCCCTTCTAACTTGCAGAAAACCCCATTCCGCTAGGAGGCGCGTCAGTTCAACACATCAATCGCCCGGTTTCAAGGAGAAACTACAATTCCCAGAATCCTTTGCAAACCCACCCTCCAGTGATCCACGGGGCCGCACACCTCTTTAAAGCGCTCCGGGCTCGCCTTTCGGTGCCCGCGGATTGGAGGGTTTGGAAGGTGCAAGGGGGACTTCTGGACCCCCGATTGGCTGTCCCTGTGGCAACAAAGAGGCTTGGGGCGGGGACGCGGTGGGGAAGCCCCGCCTCTCTATTGTGTTCCAAGTTCTGGCCAAAAGCTTGGCTAGGCGAGTGAAAGAGGCGCTGGGGCCGGTGCGCGCAGCAGACTTGCGCGCATCCTATGGGGATTTGGGGGAAGGTGGAAAAACTGCAAATTTCTTGCAAGGGGGTGAAAAATGCAAGGAGGTATTGAGGGTGCAAACTGAGTTGCGCGTTGCAAAAAGACACGATCTCTGGATCCCAGTGGCGCGAAGGAGCCCCGTTCCAAGGTCCCAGGTGGGAAAGTGAGCTCCGGAGCGGAGGGCGAGCAAGACGCGCGGTTGCAGCCGGCGGCGGGCTGGTTGGGGCACCTGTTGATGGAGCCGGCTACCGGAGCGCAGAGCCTGGCCGGGAAAGCGGAGACCTCCCGGGGAGAGGGCATAGCAGAGCGGAATCCGTGCGCAGGTAAAGCTCTCCGGACGCCTGGGTCGCCCCCCTGGAGTGGGTCGGAGAGCCAGAGCTTTTCTTGTCGGGTCGCGTCACTTCCTAGCTCCGAGGAAGTGTTGCCTAGTGGTTGGAGCAGCCCAGGTTTCTTGGCGTCCCGGACTGATACATTGCAGGAGTTATCGGGGAGGGAGTGTTGGAAAATCGCTGGCTTTCTTTCTCGTTTCGGGCGGGATTGCGAACGGGATCTTGGGGCCCAAATACCAGGACTGTGGCGGGGGGGGGGGGGTCCCTTTGCCTACTCTCAGGGGAGGCAGAAAGAATGCAGCAGTTTGGGTCAGAATGCAACTGCAACTCTGCCCGGGAGTTTTTAGAAAAAAAGAAAAACCAAAAGCTCCCTGGCTACTTTTTCCAGGAACAATGTGCAGGCAGTGGAGTCTAGTGGTGAGAACTAGGAGGTCTCTGGCCCGGATTCTGGCCTCTGGGACAGGCCCTTATTCCATCTTAGAGCAAAATAACTGGATCTTGGGAGTTGCTCGGCTGGACACTTTTGCAGGGATGGAAGGGAAGACGGAGAGCTGTATTGGAGATGCCTCGAAGCAAACTGGGACTTGGTAACCCAGGGCTAAACTGTTCCCAGGACGTTTAGGACAGTCAGCAGTTGGGGGCACACTGCTGATTGTTTAGGACAGTCAGCAGTGCGTCCCCAGGAGGTGGCGCCCAGGGCTCCAGCCCCCCTGTACACCCCCTAGCTACACCACTATCAGAACAGAGACTTGTCTGGGTCTTGACGCTGTATCTAATTTGTGATGCAATACACTGGCTCATACCCAGTGTCCCAGTGTGGTGCTTTGGCCGTTTGACAGAGCGAGACACAAAATGGATCGTTCATCGTAATCTTTATTAGCCTCAGCGGTCATTCTCATTGCCTATTTTTTCCCTCTTGGCCAGAGAAGGTGGAGGAAGTGGTAATTCGTCCGTTAAGCCAGCGCATGAAGAGTGCTGGCGCATCTGCTAAAAGAATCAAAAAGAGGCATCTGAGGCGGGAGGTTTGGAACTTTTCCAGTTGTAGCCCGCGAAAGCAGATGGAACCGTGGAGTAGGCTGGATGTTTTCCCGCGGGGATCAGCCAGAGGGAAGCAGGATAGGCTGCGCTCTAGTCTGGAGGGATTTCACTGCTCCGAGAATCGTTTGATTTGTTTTCATCCCAAGTGCCTGAGTAGAAATCTTGTCCCCTGCCAAGTATTGGGTTTGGCAGTTTGGAGGTGTGGTTTGCATGCAAAGAGAGGGTGGTCTGCTCTTTCAGACAGTCATCAGCGATTTTAAAAAAGAAATCCCCTGAGCCGAATCATCAAAGCTATTATAGGCTGCCGTTCTCCCCTTGCAAATCAAGTTACTTGCCAGTGCAAACTTTTTAAACTAGTCTCCCCAGCAGAACGTTATCCCTTTTTTTATGTATTTCTTCATTTTGCTTCATTTATTGTTCACTTCCCTTGCTGAGACTCAAGACGGGTAACAAAATCATTAAAGCGTGTAAAAAGGACCAGTATAAATATCAGCGTATATGCCCACCCTTGTACTTTAGTCACATCATGAGAAAACAAGACTCACTAGAAAAGACAATAATGCCAGGAAAAATAGAAGGCAACAGGAAGAGAGGAATCATAGAATCATAGAGTTGTAAGAGACCCCGAGGGCCATCAAGCCAACCCCTACAGGGCAGGAACACACAACCAAAGCACTCCAAACAGATGGCCATCCAGCCTCTGTTTAAAAACCTCCAAAGAAGGAGACTCCACTACACAAGACAAGACCCAACATGAGATGGATTGACTCTATACAGGAAGCCACGACCCTCAGTTTGCAAAACTTGAGCTGAGCTGTTGGCGATAAAATGTTTTGGAGGCCATTAAGTCATAGACTCGCCGTGAGCTGGAAGCAAGCTGGTGGCACTTAAAATGCACACAATATGTGCAATAATAATAATAATAGCTGGTATTATCCCCTGCTTTTCTGTCCTATATGGAGTCTCAAAGTGGCCTATAATTGCCTCCCCCCCCCCAATAGCAGACAGCTTGCAAGTTGGGTGGGAATGAGAGAGTTCAGAGAGAACTGTGACTGGCCCAAAGTCTCCCTGCAGGCTTCGTGCGGTGGAGTGGGGAAATGAACCCAGTTCTCCAGGTTAAAGTCCACTGCTCTTAACCACTTCCCCGTGCTGACTCTGTCATGTAATAAAAATGGATCACACTGCTTGATAACAATGTAGAAGATATTACAGTATATCTACTGAATATTTTTCATGGATAGTTAAAGCTGCATGAAGCCTGAGAAAAGGAGAGACCACTCACCCCCCCCCCCCTTCCAAGTTCATGAAATATCCCTGCCGGGTCACCAGGAGGGGATCCTTTACTGGCCCCAAGCAAACAGGTGACCAAGCCTGAATTTTTCTTAAATTACATAGTACAGACAACAGAACTGAATGGGAACCTTTGAGAAGTGAATCCTCTAATATGCATTTGTGAAAACCCCACCTTGGCTGTTGTAGCTGCTGACAGCACAGTGGCTAGAAAAGCCACCGATGCAGTATAAGAAAGAGAGAGGTCTCTGCCCCAAAGAGCTCACATTCTAAATTTCTAAACAAATTGGAAGGGGAGGTGGACTCAAAGTCAGCTTTGGGTTTGTTTCGCTTTTGGGCTACGCTGCTTTTCGCCTCCCAAAAAATTGGCTAGCAAGGGGATTTTTAAGTGCTGCAAACTAGTGCAAATACCCAAAATATGATGTTGGTGAAAATTCTGGTCCAGGCATGATGGAAGAATGTGGAAGAGAGCTCAGCTGAAGTTTGACCCAGCCAAGATGGAGGAGTCCTTGGCTGCCACCCCTTCTCCTTCCAGCCTTATCAGTTGGTAGAGAGAAGGAGCGTTTCCACACGTGAGGCTTCCATTTTGTTCCCCATTTCCCAGAATTCTGTGTTTCTAATGAAATGTATGTGGTACGGTTTGATCCTCCTTTCCTTCCCAGAGCTCAAGGCAGCGTGCATGATTTTTCTCATCTCCATCATCCTTACCACAACCCTGTGAGGTTGGCAGAGAAAGAGATTGCTCTGTAGCCATCCAGCAGGCTTCCCGGATAGAGTAGGGGTAGAAACCTGGGCCTCCCAAATCCTAGTCTGAGCCTCCAAGTCAGGGATGCTCGACATTTTTGAGCCTGTGAGCACATATGGAATTCTAAGGCACGGCAATAAAATGGCTGCCACAAAATGGCTGCTGGAGGAGGCGGAGCCAGCCACAGAATGATTGCCATGGCTTAAGGAGCAGCAGTGGCGTAGTGGCTAAGAGCAGGTGCATGCTGATCTGGAGGAACCGGGTTTGATTCCCCGCTCTGCCACTTGAGTTGTGGAGGCTTATCTGGGGAATTCAGATTAGCCTTCGCACTCCCACACATGCCAGCTGGGTGACCTTGGGCTAGTCACAGCTTCCCGGAGCTCTCTCAGCCCCACTCACCTCACAGGGTGTTTGTTGTGAGGGGGGAAGGGAAAGGAGATTGTCAGCCCCTTTGAATCTCCTACAGGAGAGAAAGGGGGAATATAAATCCAAACTCCTCCTCCTCCTCCTCCTCCTCCTCCTCCTCCTTCTTCTTCTTCTTAACTTTAGTTTTGCTGCTGGATTGTGCACACCTTTCCCCTTAAATATTTACAAGGAGCGCCTTGTGTTAATCCGACTGTGAACAAGACCCCAGATATTTCAGAACAACCGGGCTCAACAGAGAAACCTAGTTATGGATCAGGGAGAGGGGATCAGCTAAATTCTGAGGGGACTGGGTACCATTATTGGTTCCTGCAGCATGGCCTTTTCATTGATTTATTTGACATGTCACCCCGCCCCGTCCCAGTCAATCCAAAGGAATGAGACTTTGCTCTTTAGACAAATACCCCGGCACCAGCAACTGTCAGCCAGGCCAAATGTTGCCGGCTGAGATCCATCTGAGAGTTACAGACCGCCCGAGGGAGTCTGTCACCTACCCTGAGTCTCAATACGAAAGGCAGATGAGAAATGAAGTAAGCGAATCAGTCAGTCAATCGAAAGGTCCTTCAGGGACACCCGACAGAAGAATAAATTTGGCACCTGAGCGATGCGATCGGAAAGGGTTTTCTACAATCTGGCCACCGTGGCCCTCACAGCCACGTGCCCTGTGGATGACAACCCCCCCCCCCCGCCCTTCTGAAGAGTACCCAAAATAAGGCCACGCCATCTGTCCTTCCTGGTGTCACTTTTGCCTGCAGTGCAAGACGACCCAAGACGTGTTGGCGTGTGGAAGGCAAAAGGGGCCTTTCTTGATGGAGAAAATGAAAGTATTGGGTTGTTGAACTTTAATCAGAAGGAACGGTTTCGCTCTGCCTCGAACTGCTCCAGATCTACCAGAATCCCAGCACCAGCTATGGTTTTGGTATTCATTTGAGTTGCCCCGTGGAGCCCGATAAATATTTTCAGCTGGTGTGCTCAGGCTTTGAAGAAAAAGACGCCCCTTCCGCACACGCAAAATAATGCGTTTTCAAACCACTTTCACAACTGTTTGCAAGTGGATTTTGCCATTCCGCACAGCTTCAAAGAGCATTGAAAGCAGTTTGAAAGTGCATTATTCTGCATGTGCAAAATGAGCCTAGCTTTCCCTCTTTCTCTTTAACCTGAATAGACTTCAGGTCCATGGAAGATAGGTCTCAAAGTGACCACTAGAAGAGCTGGATTGATACCCCTCCACACTTTTATCTCCTGTAAGGAGACTCAAAGGGGCTTACAAACCCCTTTCCCTTCCTCTCCCCGCTACAGACACTTTGTGAGGTAAGTCAAACTGAAGAAGTTCTGAAAAACTGTGACCGGCCCAGTCACCCAAATAAGGCTCATTCCGCACATGCAGAATAATGCACTTTCAAACTGCTTTCAGTGCTCTTTGAAGCTGTGCGGAATGGCAAAATCCACTTGCAAACAGTTGTGAAAGTGGTTTGAAAGCGCATTATTCTGCGTGTGCGGAAGGGGCCTAAGATGTAGGAGTGGGGAAACAAATTAGGTTCATCAGATAAGACTCTGCCTCTCATGTGGGGGATCGGGGGATCAAGCCCGGTTCTCCAGATTAGATCCTCCTCCTCTTAACCACTCCACCACGCTGCTCTTAACCACTATACCACTAGCAATGATACCCAAAGGGAAGTTCTGCATTCAGAGACGGGAAACCTTTGAATTGCCTGAGTTTGGAGGCAACATCAAGAGAAGGACCGCTGACCAGATATAGTGCTCTTTTTATGTTCTTAAGGCTTGCCTGCCTTAAATTAAAGCCAATTTAACAAGAAGAAAAACGCACACCCAAATTGCTGCCTTCCCCGAGGTCTCTCCAGCAGTGGGTTTTGCACACACCAAATGGGATGAAACAGGCAGAGAGAACCACCCATGTCAGCGTGAGTTTCAGCCGCCTGGAATCTGCGTGGAGTATATTTCCAGGACACGTGTGTGTTTTTAGTTTACACACACTGTAAAAATTGGATGTGACAGCAGGAGGAAAGAAGTCACGTTCTCTGAAGGTGAAAAGAGATGGTGGAGGAGAGTCTCTTGGTCTTGCTTTCATAGGGGAGTCTCAGATTAAGAGGGGAAACCCTGTATGTCAGGAAGGTGAGAAGGGGTGTGTGTCTTTGCTCCAAATGAGGGGCAGTAGCTCAGTGGCAGAAATTCAGCTTGGCATCCTTGAAGGTCCCAGGCTCGATTCCCAGCATCTACAATTAAAAAGGAGTAGAAGAAGATGAGTTTGGATTTATAACCTGCTTTTCCCAATTGAAAGGAGCTTCAAAGCGACTTCCAAACTCCTTTCCTTTCCCTTGAAGTAAGTGGGGCTGAGAGAGTTTGGAGAGAGCAAAGGCCAAAGGTCACCCAGCAGGCTTCATGTGGAGGAGTGGGGAATCAAACCCTGTTCTCCAGGTTAGAGCGAACTACTATATCTTGCTGGCTCTCTAGAAGAAGAAGAAGAGTTTGGATTTATATCCCCCCTTTCTCTCCTGCAGGAGACTCAAAGGGGCTTACAATCTCCTTGCCCTTCCCCCCTCACAACAAACACCCTGTGAGGTAGGTGGGGCTGAGAGAGCTCCGAGAAGCTGTGACTAGCCCAAGGTCCCCCCGCTGGCGTTTGTGGGAGAGTACAGGCTAATCTGAATTCCCCAGATAAGCCTCCACAGCTCAGGCGGCAGAGCTGGGAATCAAACCCGGTTCCTCCAGATTAGATACACAAGCTCTTAACCTCCTACGCCACTGCTGCTCCTAGTAGGTGGTAGATGTTGTGAAAGACATCAGCCTGAAACCCAAGATAGCCAGTGCCCATCTGAGAAGGCATTATTGGCCTTGATGGACCACAGGTCTGTATCAGTATAAGGTGGCTTACGTGTGTTCATGTGAACACCTTTGCCAGCGCTTCCAGATGGGTCCAAGAAAGGGCTAAGTTTCCTGGGACCTTGTATTTCCAAAGACATGTGAGAAAAATGAGGTTGAAGTGATGGTGAGAAAGGGGAAGGCAAGGGCCGGTTTTAAAAAAAGCTTTCTTGTCAAGTGGAAGCTCTCTCGACGTAGCAATTTGCCGCAGCCTTGCTCCAAAAGCCCAAGAGTGTGTCCATTAATGCGCCGGTATAGAAGAAGCATTAGCGAGAGCCAGGCAGATGGATTCGCAGGAAAAGTGGGACGTCTATGTGATGGTTTGGGAATGATGGTCAGAGATTGGTTGGGATGTTATGTATTTTTTAAAAACTCCCATCAATTTCTCTGGCTTTTTGAGATTCAGATTTGAGCTGTGATTCAGATTAGCCTGAACACTCCCACACACGCCAGCTGGGTGACCTTGGGCTAGTCACAGCTTCTCGGAGCTCTCTCAACCCCACCTACCTCACAGGTGTGGCAGCTGTTGCCTTGAAGGGGGAAGAGGAGGCAAGAGGAGATTGTCAGCCCGCTTTGAGTCTCCTGCAGGAGAGAAAGGGGATCATAATCCAAACTCTCTCCTCTTCCTTCCTCTTCCTCTTCTTCAATTCTTGCTTCTTAACTTGACTAGCAACAGTGGCGTGGGAGGGTTAAGAGTACTCGTGTATCTAATCTGGAGAACCGGGTTTTGATTCCCCAACACTGCCACCTGAGCTGTGGAGGCTTATCTGGGGAATTTCAGATTAGCCTGCATGCCTCCCACACACGCCAGCTGGGTGACCTTGGAGCTAGTCACAGCTTCCTTGGGAGCTCTCTCCCAGCCCCACCCACCTCCCACTGGGTTTTTTTTTTGTTGTGAGGGGAAGGGGCAAGGAGATTGTAAAGCCCCTTTGAGTCTCCTGCAGGAGAGAGAAAGGGGGGGGGATACTGCAAATCCCAAACTCATGCCTATGCGCCTGCTTCCTTCCTCTTCCTCTTCTTCTTCTGCTTCTTAACTGACTAGCACAGCAGCAGTGGCTAGGAGATTAGAGCTCAACTCTAATCTGGAGGAACGGGGTTTGGATTCAATGCTCTCACCACCACTGAGCTGTGGAGGCTCCTCCTGGGGAGTCAGGGCAACCTGTCCTGTCACACATGCAAGCTGGGTGACCTTGAGCTAAATGTCCTCTGCTTCCTCGGAGCTCTCTTAGCCCCTGCCACCTCACTGCAGGTGTTTGTTACAGGGAAGAACGGGGGTGCCAAGCCTTGAGTCTCCTGGGGAGAGAAAGGGGGGATATAAATCAAATACTTCATGCTGCTAGCCTAGCAAAAACTCTCTTCCTAAGAAAAGCTTTATCTTCTTTCCTGTCTTTTAATTTTTCCATTCCCTCACAACATTAACTGAGGCTTGGATGTCCCCTTCCCTAACATTTCACTTTTTTTTTTTTTTTGCAAAGCTGGAACTTCCTCAATAGTCCTGTCTGTGATCCAATGCATACAATTATTTATGTATAAACCATTTTATAAAACCTATCCAAGGGAGGAGCCATTGTGGTGTAGTGGTTAAGAGCAGCGGATTCTCGAACCAGGTTCGATTCCCCTCTCCTCCACATGAAGCCTGCTGGGTGTCTTTTGACCAGTCATGGTTCTCTCTGAACTCTCTCAGCCCACGCAGAGGCAAGCAGTGACAAATCGCCTCCCATGATCTCTTGCCTTGAAAACCCCCTGACCTCTCAACTGTGACTTTCTGGCACTTCCCACCATCACAGCTGAGGGAACCTACCCGAGTTGTTGCCTGATATTGCAGAGAACGTGCATGCATACATACGTGGCATCCAGAAGTATTTTAAAACGTGCGCATTGCAGTGCTCTAGTTCTAATTGAGGAAGCGACCCGGTGTCATTTTAGATTGCGTCTGAGGGTTGCATGTGGAAATACTCTGTCAAGTGGGGCCCAGGCCCTGCCGGACTTCACAGTTTCACAGGGCTTGTAAGATGGATCTCTTCTGCCAGACTTATGGTCAGAGGTGGGATCCAGCAGGTTCTCACAGGTTCCCGAGAGTAGGTTCCTAATTATTTGTGTGGGCCGAGAGGGGGTTACTAATTGGTGATTTTGCCACGTGATTTTTTGCCTTACGTTCGCCCCTCCTCTCAGCGCATGGGAACTTGAAGCAGTTCTAGCAGGAGGTGCACTGCGCGCATACAGCCTGCGCCTGCGTGCATCTCGCTTTCCCACCTGCAAAGGACTCAACGCGCGGCTTGGCTGCGTCACTCTTATACAGCTGGCCGCCGCAGGAATGCCCTCCTGCCCCCCGTCATGCCCCGCCCAGCCCCCGTCGTGCCCCACTGTTTGAATCCCACCACCATGGGAACCTGTTACTAAAATTTATGGATCCCACCACTGCCTATGGTTGAGAACTACACCATTTCCCCTTACTTTTCCTCTTCCCTATTTCCCTTCTCTCCCCCCCCCCCTTTCCTCTTCCCTTCTCTCCTTTATCTTCCCCTCTATTTTGGTTTTATGGGGCTTCTTGAGTTTGTTCCATCTCCCTCCGGTTGTTTTGGAGAGCATGGATATGTTGAGTAGAAAACACTGTTGTTGGTTTTAATGTTTTATTACGTGGATTTAATGTTTTATTATTTGGGTTTAATGTTTTATTATGTGTTTTATTATGTGCAAGATGTCCTTGTCCCTCATGGGGAAGCGTGACCTAGAAGCCAAATAAAATAAATAAAATAATTCATTTTGTTTTCCTTTATAGCTGGTATGTTGGGGACAAGTCTTCCTCCAAGGCCCCTTCTGCACATGCAGAATTAATGCACAATCAACCCACTTTCGCAACTGTTTGCAAGTGGATTTTGCTATTCCGCACAGTAAAATCCAGCTGCAAAGTGCACTGAAAGTGGATTGAAAGTGCATTATTCTGCATGTGCGGAAGGGGCCCATGACAGGCAGATTTTTCCATGTGTGTATATTCTGGTGGAAGCACAGACAACTGTATTATGATCCCAGCCTGGTGTAGTGGTTAAGAGTAGGCGGACTTTAATTTGGAGAACTGGGGTTGATTCCCTGCTACTCCACAGGAGTGGTGGTCTCTTATCTGGCGAACTAGGTTTGATTCCTCACTCCTCCACATGAAGCCTGCTGGGTCACCTTGGGCTAGTCACGGTTCTCTCAGAACTCTCTCAGCCTGACCTACCTCACAGGGTGTCTGTTGGACAAGGAGCTTGTAAACCGCCTTGAGTCTCCTTACAGGAGAGAAAGGTGGGTCAGGTATAAATCCAAACTCTTCTTCCTCTGTGATGTGGTACAGCCCAGACTCACATTGAACCCCCTCAGTGCCAGACAGGGTATAGCCTGGCATGTCCCAAGCGTAATTCTGGGAGGCAAATCTTGAGTTAGTCTCTTTGGCCGGCGTAATATGTGAAACGGCGCTGAATATGTGAACTGACGGATCCTGAGCTGGCTTATTCACGCTTGCACATTCTCTCATTTGAGGCAGCAGCTGTCTAGTGAGAAACTAGTTGGCTGTGGGAGATTTGAGAATTTTGACCAATTCCTTTTGCTTTACTTCTCCTGGCTTTGGTCGGACCAGGTTGATTACGCTGAGGGTTGGAGCAGCAGTGACGTAGTGGTGAAGAGCAGGTGCACTCTAATCTGGAGAACCAGGTTTGATTCCCTGCTCTGCCACTTGAGCTGTGGAGGCTTATCTTGGGAACTAGATTAGTCTGTGCACTCCCAACACATGCCAGCTGGGTGACCTTGGGAGAGTCACAGTTCTTCGGAGCTCTCTCAGCCCCACCCACCTCGCAGGGTGTCTGTTGTGGGGAGAGGAAGGGAAAGGAGCTTGTAAGCCACCTTGAGTCTCCTTACAGGAGAGAAAGGGGGGATATAAATCCATATTACCCTGTTTCCCCGAATATAAGACATCCCGTGAAAATAAGACGTAGTAGAGGTTTTGCTGAAGTGCAAAATATAAGGCATCCCCCGAAAGTAAGACATAGCAAAGTTTTTGTTTGGAAGCATGCCCAACGAACAGAACACAGAAAAATAAGACATCCCCTGAAAATAAGACATAGCACATCTTTGGGAGCAAAAATTAATATAAGACACTGTCTTATATTCGGGGAAACACGGTACTACTCTCCTTCTTTTCCTCCTCCTCTTTCTTCTGGGGAGTGCTTTGAAAACCTTGGACTTCTTTCTTGTGAGAAATTCATTGAGCTGGTGAAAGAGTAACTGGGCATATGTGGTGAACCCGCGGGGAAGCAAATGTACATATGGGCTCCTGTGGGCAGGTCCATCTGGACTTTTCATAATTCTTCCATTTTTGACATTCTGCTCTACAGACTTTGGCTCGTGCTGAGGCCGACTGTGGCGGGAGAGTGTGGCTGCCGGATCTTCTGTCTCCAAAAAGGCATTTTCTCTCTGGGAGCCCCGGAATCTATACTTTTCAAAGGGCGCTGCGGGGATGAGAAATAGAGGCTGGGCTTCAAGCTACCGTCGCCGGAGGCCTCGAACACTGACCAAGATCTTCCAAACGGCAACCATCTCGAGTCTCACAGCCAACCCGAGTTTGCGTTCCATCCCGGCACTACCGCATGTGTAGGACTTGACGGCTCCGTGGATCAGCAAAGGGACGCATCTGGGCCGGGCGGTGCTGTGCAGGGTCTTGCGTTGGCAGCTGTGCTATGAATTGGTGTTTATGGACTGTCTACCTCGGCCTGGTCTGCAGCAGTTTCGCTGAGGGTAAGGCCGTGTGTCTGGGGTGTCACTCGCGGTGTGGGGGTGTATATAAAAAAATGCCCAAGCATAAGGTGACCAGATGGTCACCTTTGTGAACCGGGACGGGGGTAGGCAGCTGCGTGCGCACAGCCGCAGGAGCGCACGGCCTTCTGGGGCGCTGCCATTTCCCGCCCTATCACAGGGCGGAAAACAGCAAGGCCCAGAAAGCCGTGCTCCTGTGGCCGCACACGGGGGAGGCTGCCGCACTGCCTTGCACCCCAGAAGGCAGTGCGGCAGCCTCCCAAAAAGCAGGACAATTGAAATAACCCGCGGGACGCGGGACAAATTGTTTGAAGGCGGGACTGTCCCGCCAAAAACGAGACGTCTGGTCAGCCTGCCCATGCAGCTGTATATGATTCTGCTCCCATGATAACGATTGGTTTCAGTTTCACTCATACTGGTGATTACTCCTTCGCCCTGTTCTTTGGTTTCTGTCTCTCCTTTCACAGCTCAAAAACACGAGCATTCCCTCGCTCTTGTTCTTTAGCCTTTGGCGAGGCTCTGTTAGAATTGTGCACATTTCGCTGTCTGAGAGCTTTCAGTAGGTCCCAGTGGTTATGTAGTGGTTAAGAGCAGGCGGATTGTAATCTGGAGAACTGGGTTTGATTCCCCACTGCTCCACCTGAGTGGCGGAGGCTTATCTGGTGAACCAGATGTGTTTCCGCACTCCTGTGTTCCCGCTGGGTGACCTTGGGCTAGTCACAGTTCTTCGGAACTCTCTCAGCCCCACCTGCCTCACGAGGTGTCTGTTGTGGGTAGAGGAAGGGAAAGGAGTTTGTAAGCCATTTTGAGTTTCATCACAGGTGAGGAAGGTGGGGTATAAATCCAAACTCCTCCTCCTCCTCCTTCTGTTGCAGTTCAGCTGTGTGCCAAGGGCTGCAGTTGAAACCTGTGGCTCCTCTTGTCTGAGCCTTTCTTGGCACCTGCCAAATTGTCTTGCAAATTGAACACAGCCAAGTGGAGCTTTTGTTGCCCAGCAAGATTTCTGATTGGCCACTGGAGGTCTGATTGGTTGTGGGCACTTTTAAAAATGGCTTCGCTTGCAGCTGCTGCTACAGGGCAAGATCCTCACTGTGTGACTGAAGGCAAGCCTTATTTTCAACCAATATGTTCATTTTAATCAGAACTTCTTCCTGAAACAGTGAAGAGTCACTTTTACAGTTTATTTTATTTATTTATTTTATTTATTAAATTTGTAGGCCGCCTCATCCCCGAAGGGCTCGAGGCGGCTTCCAACACGGCTGTTCCCGACAGCAAATAATATAACATAAAAATTAAACCATTAAAACTCAGCAGCAATCAATAAATACATTTTAAAAAGCCAGATTGTGTAAACACGTATATACACAGGCGCCCGATCTAAGGCCAGGACTAATAAAAAAAGGAAAAGAAGGGAAATGAAGGGGAGGAGCTAGGCAGGGCCCATGCATCACCTCACTCCCTGATAGTTTGAGGTTGGCTCCACCTCTTTGGGCAGCCATTTTGAGATGGCGCTCACCACCCTGGGTCAGAATTCCAGAGGTTTCCCACAGGCTCAGAAAGGTTGGAGACCCGCCCTCCATTTTCTTCACTGGACATTCTTCCCTTCCAAGCAGATAATTGCAGTCCTGAGGGCTACAGACTTTTATTTTTTTTAAATATAAAATCGAGAGCCAAATTTTGAATTTACCAGCGCAACCTCTCGGCCTATGCAGAGCCCCAAATGTAAGAGATTGTTTGCTCACACTGGAAACTCAGAAGTCAGATTTGCCACTGAGAAATATTATCTCGTGTGCTCCACTGATTTTCTTCACCAGTTGCTGCCAGCCCCTCGGCGATGGGAGCTGTCAATGTAACTTTCTTGCGCGCTCAGCCTACATGAGCAACCGAGTGTGTGACTTCCCAGTTTTCTTAGGAATTTCTGCAACTTTTAACTTTCCACTCGTTTGATTTCCCCGTCTAGTTGCAGTAATACACGAGCTTATATTGCCAGCGTAAATCTTCTTGGCAGGGCTCCTAGTGCCTTTAATGGCATGTGAACCGAGCCCCTGTCACAGAGGTATGCAAACATGCCCGAGGGATCTTCGATCCTCCTCCTCCTCTCCTGTTCAGCAGACTAATTAGAGACTTCCACTTTCCCAAGGAACCGTGGAAGTTTGTTCTTTCCTTGGCCGATGAAAACTGAATCAGTCTTGGAATCCTAGTTTGAGGGAAACTGCAAAGCGTCGGCAGAAGTTGTGGCGCACTGTGGAGTGTCTCAAACCTTGGCAAAATCTAAGCTGTGTGTGAGAAGATGTGGAAAAGTGTACATGTAAGATGTATTGTCGAAGGCTTTCACGGCCGGAATCACTTGGGTGCTGTGTGGTTTCCGGGCTGTATGGCCCGGAATGATCCTTTGTATGATCCTCTGAAGATGCCAGCCACAGATGCAGGCGAACCGTCAGGAGAGAATGCTGCTAGAACACGGCCATACAGCCCGGAAACCACACAGCACCCAAATGTACGTGTAAGGTCGCACATGTTCGTTCACTTCTTAACCAAACCCATGTTTCAGCAGGCAAAGATTTCCCCTTCTGCTTGCTGCAGAACGCTTTGCTTAGTGGAATCTCAGTGATGGTTGCACACCCTTCTGCTAATCCTGAGAACATCTGCCTTTTGTGTGAACGTTCCCATCCAACGCTTGAAAATGCTCGAGGGGCATTTGCGAGTGTGGTGCCTGCCCGATCGCAAGATACGTGCGAGCACACCCACGTAATTTCTTCCCCGACAGTCTCTGTACAATCCAAGGCATGAACCTTAACTTCCCAAAAGACAGGAAGCAACCTGCTGCGATAATTGTTGTTTAAACTGGCGGGGCCCGGTTGGATTTCATGCAAATTGCTCTTTCTAGCATGACTTTTCGCCTAGGGTGGTGGGAATTAATTAATTAATTTGTTTGTTTGTTTATATACCGCCCTCCCCAAAGGCTCAGGGCGGTGTCCATCAATGATAAAACAATTTAAAACATCATAGTATATAATTTACATAAAATGATACATAAAATACCCAGACTACGGATGGCTTCAACCCGTCCCTCCCCCCCTTTATATACCCACGGGAGGCCAGATGTTCTTATGGCAAAGTTGACATCATCCCGGCTGGCCAAACGCCTGGTGGAACAGGTCCGTTTTACAGGCCCTGCGGAAACTTTGTAAGTCCCGCAGGGCCCTGATCTCACCGGGAAGCCTGTTCCACCAGGTAGGGGCCAGAGCCGTAAAAGCCCTGGCCCTTGTAGAGGCCAGCCGGATCGCCTTGGGGCCAGGGATCACCAGTAGGTCCGCCTCCGATGAGCAGAAGGGCCTAGAAGGGCGATATAGGGAGAGACGGTCCCTCAGATAAGCAGGGCCAAGGCTGCGAATGGCTTTGAAGGTCAATTCCAAAACTTTAAACATGACCCGGTACTCGATTGGCAGCCAATGCAGTTGGTATAGGACCGGCGTAATCCGGTCCCTAGCTGTTGCCCCAGAGAGGAGCCTGGAGAGGTATTTGGAGTGGGGTTGCACTGTCTTCCAAACAATTGTGGTGTTTGGGTTTGATTCCCCACTGCACTCCCAACACATGCCAGCTGGGTGACCTTGGGCTAGTCGCAGTTCTCTGAACTCTCAGCCCACTTACCTCACAGGGTGTAGGTTGTGGGGAGAGGAAATGAAAGGAGTTTGTAAGCCCCTTTGAGACTCCTTCTAGTTGAGAAAAGTGGGGTATAAATCCAAACTCTTCATCTTTTCTGTTGTCTCTTGAAACTGGTATAGGTCTTTCACATCACCCGTTCCCTGGTACTTCTGACTGGAGATGCCAGAGACTGAACTTAGATCATTCTGCATGGAAAACACAGGCTCTGCCATTGAGCTGTAGCCCCTCCGTTGGGTGAAGTTGGGCCAGTCACCTTTCAGCCTAGTCTCCCTCACAGAGTTGTTGTATGGATAAAATAGAGAAGAGGAGAATGTTGTAAGCCCAAAGCGACCTGCATCTCTCCTCTCTTTCATTTAAGGCAGGAGTGGCCAACCTATGGTGCTCCAGATGTTCATGGACTACAATTCCCATCAGCTCCTGCCAGCATGGCCAATTGGCCATGCTGGCAGAGGCTGATGGGAATTGTAGTCCATGAACATCTGGAGCACCATGACGTGTTTCCCCAAAAATAAGACAGTGTCTTATATTAATTTTTGCTCCCAAAGATGTGCTATGTCTTATTTTCAGGGAATGTCTTATTTTTCTGTGTTCTGTTTGTCGGGCATGCTTCCAAACAAAAACTTTGCTACGTCGTACTTTCGGGGGATGCCTTATATTTCGCACTTCAGCAAAACCTCCACTACATCTTATTTTCAGGGGATGTCTTATATTCAGGGAAACAGGGTAGGTTGGCCACTCCTAATTTAAGGTTTCCATCTCTAAGTTGGGAAATATTTGGAGATTTTAAAGGTGCTGCCGGAGACGGATGAAATTTGGGGAGGAACTTCCATGTCCACCTTCCCAAATAGCTATTTTCTCCAGGTGAACTGGTCTCAGTTGCCTGGAGATCAGTTGTAATCCCAGAAAATTGCTAGCTACAACCTGAAGGTCGGAAGTCCTTCCGCCATTTTGTTCTTACAGTAACCCTGTGAGGCAGGTTAGACTAAGAGTGTCTCTCTGTCCCAAGACCACCTAGTGAACTTCTGTGGCAAAACTGGGGATTCGAACTTGCTTCTTCCAGAGCTTAGTCTCACTCTCACACATTCTGACTACTAAACATGCTGCCCAAAACTGTGGGAGAACAGCCCGAGACATGGAACAAAAATGCCGCCCTCTGTGCCTGCCATGGGCATGTACGGAAATGTACTAACACTCACAATGGATCATGTTCTGCTTCCTGTTGTTCCTCTTCATTTTACTTCATTTATTTGGTGCAGATTGGTCTGTTGCCCACTTTCCTACTCTTAATGCTGCCCCAAATCTTGTCTTTTGAGGTCTCCTTTTGCTCTTCACCATCTCTTCTGCCTCACAGCCAGTGTAACTCAAGTCTCTTTTATAATAATTGTTTTGTGACAAAAAATGTAAGCATACAATAATGGGGTGGAGGGGACTTGAACCCTCTGAGCCTCATTGTTTCTTTCTGTCAATTGACTACCAGCAGGTAACGGTGACGCAGAGCCCCACGCTGTGGTAGGCCGGACAGGTGAGAGCATTATCTTGGCCTGTGATCTCCTCAAGCCGCACGAGGCGAGTCCCCCTCTCTATGTCATCGAGTGGGTGCGCTTCGGCTTCCTCCTGCCCATTTTCATCAAGTTTGGCCTCTACTCCCCGCGTGTGGATCCGGAGTACGTCGGTAAGTCTGTCCTCTGCTACCCGAAACGGGACCACAGATCTGTCCGGTAAAACTGTCGAAGAGGCAAGCTAAAATGGTTTTGCAGTGGACGGGGAGGTATGTTGTTGATATTCCTAAAAACGTGGCCAGAGAAGTTTGAGTCTTTGGTTATCAAGTTTATGAGGTCTCTATAAACCGCTGGACACCATTACTGTGACCCCCCTGGCCTTAATTTTGGTAAGAAGCTGGCCGTAATAGAGAGAATAAAAGTCTCTCATTTTGCTCATCGGTTGTCTGTCAGTGCCAGTTTTTCAGTTCACCTGGAACACCTCTGCACCAAATGCATGCACCAACCTCAAACAACTGAGGGGCAACTTAGGGCGATTCCGCACACGATTAAAATAGGTTCGACCCAGTTCCCTGAGAAGGGTACTGACCTAGGTCGAAGCCATTGTTGTTCCCCACTGCAACCAGCTTGATCCCAGCTCGGAGGGCGGGATCATCCTGTGCCTCTTCGCCGCTCTGTTCCGATTGGCTACTGTTCTATGGCCATGTTCCGTCTATCCCCACACACGTTATTAAAAAAAAACGCCACAGGAATGGAGGGACGAAGGTGGTGTTTTTTGATTGGCCAGCTGTATGCATGCCCGAAACACTCAGCTGTGATTGGCTGAAGGGGGGACTCCTGGCACCAGAGATTCTGCACTTTACTGGAATTGAGCTGAGTTCGAGCGTGGTTCCCTGAAAAAGTAGTAGTTCCCAACTGGAGTCGGAAATTTGACCGTTACACGGGGCAAAGCTGGTACAAAACCACGTTGATCCCAGTGGTTGTGCGGAGCACTTAGGTCGAACGCAGCTCGAACTTAGGTTGATAATGCAAGTGCAGAATCGACCTTAGAATCAGTCTCAAAACAATTGGATCAAAACAAGAATCGTTTCAAAATCACCTCTACATAAATCTGGGCAAAAATGTACAACAGAAGGGATGTGACGTACATATTCACAGATATCTCGACAATAGAAAGACTACCAGGTTTTGTGGGGAAACCAAAACTCTGCACCAAGGTTTGCTGCAAATCCAAATGTCTTTGATTCACCCGACATCGAGGGGAGGAGCGTGTAACTGGCAAATTGCTCTTTGTTGTGGTGTCGAAATAATACCAAAGGTGGCTGGGGGTGGGGGGTGGGGATCTGTGCAAATACCGTTTTAATTTCTGTTCGGGAGAGAGGACTGGGGTTGCCAACACTGTGTTGGGAAATTCTTGGAGTTCGGGGGTTGGAGCCTGAGGATAGTGGGGTTTGGGGGAGTGGAAGTATCTCAGCAGGTCGTAAATTATGACTCCTAATGCCAAGGAGTCCACCCCTGAAAGGAGATATTTTCTCCAGGGCAACTGATCTCTGTCTTCTTGAGGTCAGTTGTAATTCCAGGTGATCTCCAAGCCTCACCTGGGGCTGGAGACCCTCAGGAGAACAAAAAGGATGTAGGCCAGGGGTCTTCAAACTATGGCCCTCCAGATGTTCATGGACTACAATTCCCATCAGCCTCTGACAGCATGGCCAAGTGGTAGGGCTCATGGGAATTGTAGTCTATGAACATCTGGAGAGCCATAGTTTGAAGACCCCTGATGTAGGCAGAAGTTTCTTTTCCTTGATTTGGTTTGTTGGGCAGCTGATAAAGGAGCACAGCTGGATTTTGGAAGCTTGCAATAATGCCAATGTACTACCTTGGTATAGGTGAATTTGAGGATGTCTCTGGTATTTATCAGTTAAATGTTTTGCTGTGCCATGTGATTGTCTTTCTGGGGTGGGATAAATTGCCTGTGCCAAATCTTTTCTTCTTAGCTGACATACCGGTATAAGCCCCAGTTCCATTCACTATCCCGAAATTCCAGATAACCCCTGCTAAGTCATTACTATTTTAATACGGTCTTATGAACTGTGATTTCTCTGTGTTGGGAAATACCTGGACATTTTTGGATGCAGGGTGGGATTTGGGAGGATTTCACCGGGGTGTTATTCCACTGAGTCCACCTTCCGTGGCGGCCGTTTTCTCCAGATGAATTGATCTCTGTTGCCCAGATATCAGTTTTAATCCCAGCTATCGCCACAGGGTTGGCTGACCTATGATAATATCCATCTTTGCTCTTTTGTCGTGAACCGGTTGGAATCCCATTTGTGGGGAAGGAAGGGAGAATTACTTTTTAATTGGAAAAAATAAGCCCCGCTCCAAAAGGGTTCGTGATGCACACGGACCCCTGCAGGATTTTGGCTCACCGGACTCGGCGGGATGTCAGGACTCCCCTGATGCGAGTCGCCCACCGCGCACTGTCAGATCTGATCAGAGCGGAAACCAGCTAGCCTCCAATCGCCCCAGGCTGTGCGGGGACGGGCAGCGGAGTGTGGGACAGGCTGTGGAGCAGGCAGGCCGGTTCCCAGAGGAAGCGGGACTTTGTACACATCAATGGGCACCCGTTCAAGCAAGACAGGAAGAGCTCAGGAAGAGCCCCAGAGCAGAGCCGGGTTTCTCACCCCACTTTAATTGACGGGCTGGTGGCTGGCTGGCTTTCTGACTTGGGGGGGCGGGGGGGGGGAGACTGGGCTTCTTCCCTTTAGGCTTAGAAACAAGCCATGCTCGGGACTGTGTGAACCTGGCTGAACTTAATACAGCCATAATAATAATATGGGCCCTGCTGGATCAGACCAGTGGTCCATCTAGTCTCACAGTGGCCTCCCAGTTCCTCTGGAAGAGATAGAGGCCCATGGAAGCTTCCAGATGTTTGTTACGTTTCTGTCAGTGGCCTCATGATGTCTGTTCTTGTGTGTCCTCTGCATGTTTGAATGAGCAATAATGTTCATAATAATGAACAATAATGTTGGTGTGGTCGTGGTTAAGAGCAGGTGGATTCTAATCTGGAGGACCGGGTTTGATTCCCCACTCCTCCACCTGAGTGGCGGAGGCTTATCTGGTGAACCAGATGTTTTTCTGCACTCCTACACTCCTGCTGGGTGACTCTGTGCTAGTCACTCTCTCAGCCCCACCTACCTCACCAGGTGTCTGTTGTGGGGAGAGAGGGGGAAAGGAGTTTGTAAGCCCCCTTGAGTCTCCTTACAGGAGAGAAAGGTGGGATATAAATCCAAACTATTCATCTTATAAATCTACTTACATACGAAAAATATCATATTTGTGTCATACAAGTGATCATCATAGCAAAGTCTTTTCTCACATGTGTGTGAGACCAGAGGAACACCTCTTGGAAGACAGTGGTTGCTGCCTCTGTTATTCTTAAGTGCACATTTATTAGAAAGCGTATAAAATATTTTAAAATACTTT
Organism: Sphaerodactylus townsendi; assembly: GCF_021028975.2. NCBI lineage: Eukaryota > Metazoa > Chordata > Lepidosauria > Squamata > Sphaerodactylidae > Sphaerodactylus > Sphaerodactylus townsendi. Next base: position 16,045,681 of record NC_059425.1, on the reverse strand, counting down.
GGTTAATGGGGAGTGGGGAGCTTTGAAGTCAATGGAAGAGTTTTTCTTTTGATTGCTGTTTTTTTTTAATCTGTTGAAACATTCCCTCCCTAGTGGTAACACGGAAGTGTGTTTTGTTGGCATTTTTCTTACAGGTACTCTTTTAGGCTTTGGGGGAGTGACTCATTGAAACCAGGGTAGGGAAAATAGACAGGCAAAACATTAATTTCATGAGAGATGGGAGCTTTATTTCTCATATGAAGTTGAATCGATCACGTGAAAATAAAACCAACGGGAAGATTATTCATGTGATAATGATTAATGTATAAAAGACTGACTGGTAAAGACGTTGTAGAGTTGGTGGACAGAAGATAGTGAATTGAAGATTTCATGATGGTTTCTCTGATAATGTTAGAATTGTCACATTGGGCACCACTGTGTTATGATCATATTAGTGCAGTTTGGGATAGATGCCCTGTGTTTCTTTTTTGCTGTGTTTCTATCTGTTTGGAACTATTTTTGTTTCATATCTTTTTTTTGTCTGTCAATTATACTGTGAAAATTAATTTTAAAAAATTAATTAAAAAAATCAGGGTAGGAGAAAAATCAGTTACCTTTATTGCTTTTATCTCTCCCGCACCCCCTCCCCCCCAAATTTAGTTGCTTTTGGCCTGGTCATAAGAACATAAGAACAAGCCAGCTGGATCAGACCAGAGTCCATCTAGTCCAGCTCTCTGCTACTCGCAGTGGCCCACCAGGTGCCTTTGGGAGCTCACATGCAGGATGTGAAAGCAATGGCCTTCTGCTGCTGCTGTTGCTCCCGAGCACCTGGACTGTTAAGGCATTTGCAATCTCAGATCAAAGAGGATCAAGATTGGTAGCCATAAATCAACTTCATAAATCTGTCCAAGCCCCTTTTAAAGCTATGCAGGTTAGTGGCCATCACCACCTCCTGTGGCAGCATATTCCAAACACCAATCACACGTTGCGTGAAGAAGTGTTTCCTTTTATTAGTCCTAATTCTTCCCCCCAGCATTTTCAGAGCTTTTTGAGAGTTAGATCCTGCCTATGTCATGTTTCCAGACCTTAGGGCGGTTGACTGTGCCATACAGTGGCGTAGCGCCAAGTGGGAACGTGGGGCACGACACACCAGGCCCGTGCCCCTGCGGGGACGTGGCGAAATCGTTCCGGGGGTGTTCCAGGGTGGGCAGGGGCGTAGGGCGCATGCGTGTCCCGGGCGCAGTTCCCCCTCGCTCCGCCCCTGGTGCCAGATATTTCCACCCTTTACCATTAATGTTGGACTTCCCTTCCTTCTTGAAGCATTGCATGACTTTAAGAGGGATTTTTGACATTGGATCCTCCTTTGGCCCCTCCTTCTCTCCGTTCTGCCCGCCCGCCCCACCATCACAACCGAGACACTGCAATCCAGTGGCTATATGAGCAACTCTTGAAGCACCAGAAATGCAGGTCAGAGGCCCGGGTGGAAGAGAGGCGGGAGTATCCCCTTTACAGCCGCTGCCCCTGGGGAAGCCATAGAATGGAGTCTCTGCCGAGGCCAGTACAAAGAGCTTTTCTCAGCAGGGGCACCATTGCTGGGTCGATGCTGCTGGCAGGCCCTTTGTTTCGTGCCTAATCTCCTGATGGAGGGGCGGGGCTTTGGCTCAGTCAGAGAGCCCCTGCGTTGCATGGAGAAGGTCCCAGGTTCAAGCCCTGGCAGCTCCAGTTAAAAAGGACTAGGCAGTAGGTGTTATGAAAGACCTCCGCCTGAGTGTCTGGAGCGAGGCTTGTCAACTTCCAGGGGGCGGCTGGAGATTTTTCACCATGTTTACAACTGATCTCCGATGTCAGAGAAGAAGAAGAGTTTGGATTTATACCCCACCTGTCTCTCCTGTAGGGAGACTCAAGGTGGCTTACAAGCTCCTTTCCCTACCTCTCCCCACAACAGACACTTTGTGAGGTAGGTGGGGCTGAGAGAGTCCTGAGAGAACTGTGGCTAGACCAGGGTCACCCAGCAGGAACGTAGGAGTGTGGAAACACATCTGGTTCACCAGATAAGCCTCCGCCACTCAGGTGGAGGAGTGGGGAGTCAAACCTGGTTCTCCAGATTAGAATCCACCTGCTCTTAACCACACCACCATGCTGGCTCTCAATCAGTTCATTTGGAGAAAATGGCCACTTTGGAAGGTAGACTCTATGGCACTGTATCCCACTGAAGTCTTTTAACTACCTAAACCCAACCTTCCTATGGATCTGCCCTCCCCGCCCCCCAATCTCTACCTATTACCCAACCCACAGCTGGGAATCCTATCTGGAAAGCCACTGCCTGTCTAAGTTGACAGTTCTGATCTTGAGGCACCAAAGATCTGATGATTATTATCATTATGGTTGATTTCACAGCTGCCAGTTCTTTAGCTGGTTTATTGGCCGTCTATTAAAATTCGAGCCTCACCCAGAGGCCTGGGCAGTTGTAATATATCTACGTCGTATTCGTGCGGATCCCAGCAGGGCTGCCTTTCGAATCTGACAGATGTTGATTTTGTTGATTGGAAGATGTTTCAAGTGCAGCCCCAGTGTTTTTGGAGTGGTTCCCAGGGTGCCGATTACCGCTGGGATTACTTCAGCTGGTTGGTGCCAGAGTCACTGAATCTCAATTTTCAAATTGTGGTATTTAGTGACCTTCTCATGTTCTTTTTCATCTATCCTGCTATCCCCAGGTATTGCTGTGTCGATGATGTTCTCTTTCTTAATCCTAATCGCTGTCTGTCCCGTGTGTTATATTACAACATTTTGTCCATTTCGTTATTATTATTGTTTCATTTTGTTTATTATCACAGTTGTCTGTTCTTTAACCGGTTGTTGGCCTCTCATTACTATTCAGACCCCACCCGGCGGCCTTGGATATTGTAATGTATGAGCGTAGTATCCGTGTGAATCCCAGCAGGGCTGTCCTTTGCAGACACCCCCTTGTCGTGGGGAAGGGGCTTGCATGTTTTGATGATGTTGAGAAGAAGAAGAAGAAGAAGAGAAGAAGAGTTTGGATTTATATCCCCCCTTTCTCTCCTGCAGGAGACTCAAAGGGGCTTACAATCTCCTTGCCCTTCCCCCCTCACAACAAGCACCCTCTGAGGTGGGTGGGGCTGAGAGAGCTCCGAGAAGCTGTGACTAGCCCAAGGTCACCCAGCTGGCATGTGTGGGAGTGTACAGGCTAATCTGAATTCCCCAGATAAGCCTCCACAGCTCAGGCAGCAGAGCTGGGAATCAAACCCGGTTCCTCCCGATTAGATACACGAGCTCTTAACCTCCTACGCCACTGCTATTCTGGAGGTAGTGCTGGAGGTAGTGTATACTACCAGAAGGGTCTCCCGAGCCAGACAGGTCTTGGCCGAGAAACCAGACTAAGGCCCCTTCCGCACATGCAGAATAATTCACTTTCAATCCACTTTCAATCCACTTTGCAGCTGGATTTTACTGTGCCGTATAGCAAAATCCACTTTCAAGCAATTGTGGAAGTGGATTGTTCTGCATGTGTGAAAGGAGTGTCCACCAACCCATATAATATGGTGAAACAAATACAAAAGAGTCCTATTCTGCATTGATCGTCGCACAGGTTAACAAGCACCACGTCGCATGCTGAGGTCCCTGGGCATGCGTCAGCAAGTGGACTACAAGTGGACCAATCATCAAAAAGACGGAAGTATAGGGCGCAAGAAAATCGTGCCACCATGGCCTGTTGCCAAGAGCCAGAAAAAAAGAGGATACTCAAAGCGAACGTTCGAACTGTGGAAATAATATCCGGATTCGAATATCTCCTGGAGTGATAACCGATGCTCAAATGACAGAGATTGCTTCCCCCGGAGAAAATGGAGGAGAAGAGAACGCTCCTTTTCTGTGGAGTTTTGTGATTGCTTGCACTGAGGACCCTCTCTTTTTCGTACTCCTCCGGCAGTTTTGGAGGCTGAACTCTATGGCATTATGAGGTCCTTTCCCAAAATCCAAACATCTGGGGATTTTGCAACCCGGAGTTAGCAATCCTCCCACAGATATCTGGACCAGGTTATCTGTATCTGGAAAAAAAACAAAATAAGCAGTCTTGCCATTTTGAAGTACTGTATACTGTGCGTGTACAGGGCCCTCAAGTCACAGCCAACTTTGGATAACCCAGTAGGGTTTTCAGGGCAAGAGGTGGTTTGCCATTGCCTGCCTAACTGAGGTGGTTTGCCATTGCCTGTCTCTGCACAGCCACCCCACACTTCCTTCAAGTCCTCCCGTCCAGATATTAATGGGACTGACCCTGCTTAGCTTCTGAGATCTGACGAGATCAGGCTAGCCTGGGGTATTGCCCAGTGTAAAAGTGAGTGGCACCCCAAGAGAGAGAATATTCTGCCCTCAAAGATCTTTCTTTAAATCCAGACTTTTGTAGTTCCTGCATTAAATAATTCAGCTCAATTCAGCCTTTAATGGCATACATCATTAAATAATAACATGTTAATAATAATCGGAATGGTACTGCCATCGTGGAATTACGTGCAAGATCCCAGAGTAGAATTTTTATTTAGATCTATTTTAGTTCAATAAATATCCAGGGTAGTGGGCAGTAATGGATCTGGGTCTCTCTCCCTCTTTCCTTTCCTGTCCTTTGCTTTCCTTCCTCCTGTCCTGTCCTTTGCTTTCCCTTTCCCTTGCTTTGCTTTTTCCTTTCTCCTGTCCTTCGCTTTCCTTCTGTCCTGTCCTTTGCTTTCCCTTTCCCTTGCTTTGCTTTTTCCTTTCTCCTGTCCTTCGCTTTCCTTTTTACTGTCCTTTGCTTCCCCTTTCCCTTGCTTTGCTTTTTCCTTTCTCCTGTCCTTTGCTTTCCTTCCCCCTGTCCTGTCCTTTGCTTTCCCTTTCCCTTTCCCTTGCTTTGCTTTTTCCTTTCTCCTGTCCTTTGCTTTCCTTCCTCCTGTCCTTTGCTTTCCTTCCTCCTGTCCTTTGCTTTCCTTCCTCCTGTCCTGTCCTTTGCTTCCCCTTTCCCTTGCTTTGCTTTTTCCTTTCTCCTATCCTTTGCTTTCCTTCCTCCTGTCCTGTCCTTTGCTTTCCCTTTCCATTGCTTTGCTTTTTCCTTCCTCCTGTTCTTTGCTTTCCTTTCTCCTGTCCTTTGCTTTCCCTTTCCCTTGCTTTGCTTTTTCCTTCCTCCTGTCCTTTGCTTACCTTTCTCCTGTCCTTTGCTTTCCCTTTCCCTTGCTTTGCTTTTTCCTTTCTCCTGTCCTTTTTTCCTTTCCTTTTTCCTTTCTTCAAGGCCCAAGAACTTTTCTTGGATGGCGGGGGAAGCATGATTGTTCACAGCCACCTTAGCAAGGTGGGGTGAGTAGGTAGGGTTGTGCAACATAAACGAAGGCTTGTACGCGCCGGCAGCTTCTGTAAGCCGCAGTCATGTTTAGCCTTGTGGCCAGGGAGTCGCTTCAAGGTTGTTCTCAGGGAGGGAGGGATTTTCAGCCCAGCTATTAATTGGCGACGCTGGGGATTTGAAGACGGGCCTTCAGCAGCCGCGGCGTAGGCGGGGATGTTCTTCTTGTTATCGGGTAATTAAAGTGGGCCACGGGTGGATTCCCCAAGGAGCCCTGTTGGCCGTTCACAAAAAATTGGCCAAGTGGGCCGTAGGATCTTCTTTGTCGTTAGGAGAGGAGAGGGGCGTCTTGCCTTTTTCATAAAGGGCAGCATTGAGGAATTAAGGATTTTGTTGACACTGTCCCTGTAGGCGCAGGGATTTTCAACCTTTTTGAGTCTTCGGGCCCCTTTGGGATTCTGACTTGGAGTGATGGGGGCAGCCTCAAAATGGCCGCCACTGAAAGTGGAGCTAAGCTCAAAATGTCAGGGATGAAAGTTATGCGTAACTCTTAACAGTAAAGCTGTGTTTAATCTGCACTGCCTTGCTGGGCAAATGCAGAGGTGGGATCCAGCAGGTTCTCACAGGTTCCTGAGAGTAGGTTACTAATTATTTGTGTGTGCCGAGAGGGGGTTACTAATTGGTAATTTTGCCACCTGATTTTTGCCTTAGTTACGCCCCTCCTCTCAGCGGTAGCGCGCAGAACTTGAAGCAGTCTAGCAGGAGGTGCACCGGCGTGCGTGGCAGCCTGCGCCTACGCCTGCGTGCATTCGTTTCCCACCCAAGGACCGGCGCAACGGCTGCATCCTTGCCACAGCCCCGCTCAGGAATGCCCCGCCTCCGGAATGCCCAACCATTCCCCCGTCGTGCCCCACCCAGCCCCATTGGCGCTACGCCACAGTTTGAATCCCACCACCATGGGAACCTGTTACTAAAATTTTTTGATCCCACCACTGGGCAAATGCCTCTGATTGCCGTCTGCAGGTTGGAAAATACCTGGAGGTTTTGCAGGTGGAGACTGAGGAGGGCGGGGTTTGGGGAGGCGAGGGGCCTCAGGTGGATATAATGCCATAGAGTCCACCTTCCAGAGTGGCCATTTTTTCCAGTTGGGCTGATCTCTGTCACCTGGAGATCAGTTGTATTAGCAGGAAGTCTCCAGCCGCCATCTGGGGGTTGGCAGCCCTACAAATGCCCCACCTGCCCTCTTCCTGGAAGCACTTGGTGGGCATCTTGGTGCCCATGGGCACAATCAGAGGTGGGATCCAGCAGGTTCTCACAGGTTCCCGAGAGTAGGTTACTAATTATTTGTGTGTGCCGAGAGGGGGTTACTAATTGGTGATTTTGCCACGTGATTTTTGCCTTAGTTACGCCCCTCCTCTCAGCAGTAGCGCGCAGAACTTGAAGCAGTCTAGCAGGAGGTGCACCGGCGTGTGTGGCAGCCTGCACCTGCGTGCATTCGTTTCCTGCCCAAGGACCGGCGCAGCGGCTGCGTCCTTGCCACAGCCCCGCCCCCAGAATGCCCGGCCACGTCCCTGTCGTGCCCCACCCAGCCCCATTGGTGCTACGCCACAGTTTGAATCCCACCACCATGGGAACCTGTTACTAAAATTTTTGGATCCCACCGCTGGGCACGATGTTGAGGACCCTTGCTGTAGGCCAGCGTGGAGGTGCTTCCTTGCCCTCCAGTTCTCATTGGTGTGGCTTGCCTTGAAATTTAGCCTTCTTTCTCAGTCCAGGTTTATAATTCTCCCAGTAGCAAGAAGGACCAAGGAAAGTTGTAAAAGGCGGAAGCCAAGAAGGAGCTAAACGAAGAAGCCAGAGGTTCACTTCTGATATCGTGTGAAACTTGTGTCGTGTGATTTGCTTTACGCATGGCTGGTGTAATTGTCGGGAACAGAGGATGCTCTCCTAACTAAGGTTGCTCAAACCAGGGTCTGAAACCATGGTTTGAAGATGGTGGATTTACAGCAGCTTGGAGCGTTTCTGCAGATGGAACGATTTCTGCCCATGGAGTGTGGTGTTCTTGCCTCTCCTGTCCTGCTGCATCCCCCCCCCCCCCCAATGCTGTTCCTGGGGAATATGGATCTCAAAGGGACAACATTTCAGGGGTGGGGGACACTGTAGGCTTCGAGTTGAGATGGTCAGAAAGCTTCACTTCTCTTGCAGGCTCAGGGCATCTTGGTGGGTGATTCTCCACCACATTTCAGGGAGGCAGGAACAAGAATTTCGTCACTTCCTGTCCAGCTTGGCATCCATCTTAGCCAGTATTTTTCCTGCCTAGACAGGGAGTGCACGGAATTCTTGGTTGCTGGTACCCAATTCCTTAAATATTGCCTTTTTGTCCTTCCTTCCTACTTCTCTTTATTGTAAACTGTCCTACCTCGTTACCTGTGTCTGTCTCACTATCTCTGTTCCTTTTTTGTTATCAGTGTTGTGTGTTTGTGGTAGTCAGGGCTCCCGACACGGACTCTTCCCGCCAAATTCTAAAATGGCTGACGGTCGTTTTTCTCCCCAACCGGGATACCACCGTTTGGCAGCTGAAGCCACCAGAGCCTCCTCTAGTAGCCTTCCCAAAACCCTACAGGGTTTAACTGGGTCATCTAAAACCCACTCCTGCCCCTCGAAATCAAGCAAACCGCAGGAGCTGTGGGGGACACTGTAGGCTTCGAGTTGAGATGGTGTGAGAAAGCTTCACTTCTCTCTGGTGAGTCCATGGTTTACAATTTTGTGTTCTGTAGGTTCCTGGACGTCTTGGCTTCATCCCGACTTGGTCCTTGGCACCACTCTGACGTGTTCCCAAACTCAGGGGTGTGCAGTTTGAGCCTAGGGATGCCAGCCTCCAGGTGGGAGCTTGAGATTCCCTTGGAATTGCTGATCATCTCCAGACTACAGAGATATTTTCTCTAGAAAAAATGGATGCTTTGGAAGGTGGGCTTCAAGTCACTGTGCCCCACATAGGTCCGTGTCCTTCCCTGGCTCCGCCCCAAAAGCTCCATGAGCTCCCAAATCTGGATTGGCAAATTTACCCCTCATCCTCTGGTGGTGACCTGTGGGGAACCTGGCAACTCTATCTGAGTCACAGAATGAAATCTGTAGGATTGGAGTGATCCACAAGCCAAGTTCTGGTTTCATAAACTGTATGCCGGGGCGGAGCAAAGGGGAACTGCGCCTGAGGCACACGTCGCCCTACGCCCCCGCCACACCCCCGCCGGGACACACGCCCAGTGCGTCACGCACCCCCTGTCCCCTTGGCGCTACACCACTGACTGTATGTGTTGGTGCTGTCAGGTTGCTTCCAAATTACAATGACTTGCTGAATTAAAGACCTCCAAAGCATTTTACTGTCAACAGCCTTACTCAAGTCTTACAAACTGAAGGGTGGGGCTGCCTTTATTGAGTTGATCCATAATGGATCTACCTCTTTTCCTCACGCCTTATCTTCTCACGGTGTGACCGAAGGATGATAGCTTCCATTTAATCATTTTAGCTTCTAGAAAGAATGCAGATTTGATTTGATCTGGAACGCTCCTATTTGTTACTTCAGCCGTCTACGATATCCATAAAACTCTCAAACGAAGCCATCCTTTAAATAAACTGTGATTTCATGCCTGTGTGTGAACTGAGGGCGATTTTCCTCAGAGCGATTTCCCCTGCAGTTATCTTGACTCATCAGGTGAATTATCATATGTGCTGACGGTTAACCTGTCTTTCATGAATTTGTGTAATCTTCTTTTGTCTTCATCTCCTGTCTGGCTTTTATAGACGCACGCACCAATTGCGATTATTTCTCTTCTGTGGCACTCCTGCGCACCCTTTCGCTCAGTCCGCTTCATTCTTGGCATGAGGGAACTGGTTTTTTTAAATAATATTTTTATTAATTTTCACAGGATAATTGACAAACAAAATAGAGAAATATGAAATGGGGAAAAAAAGAAAAGTTTCAAGACAAAGACAAGATATAAAAAGATGACATATCTTCCCAAGAACTGTATAGATATTAGCTGAAACATGTCAAATCCTAAAATAACCAATCTAGTATTATCAGAGAAACTTTTACAAAGTCTTAAAATTCACTGCCATCTAGCCACTGGCTTTGCAGCATCATTACAAAACAACAGTGGTGCAGTGGTTAAGAGCAGGTGTACTCTAATCTGGAGGAACCGGGTTTGATTCCCCGCACTGCCGCTTGAGCTGTGGAGGCTTATCTGGGGAATTCAGATTAGCCTGTGCACTCCTAACACACGCCAGCTGGATGACCTTGGGCTAGTCATAGTTCTTCTGAGCTCTCTCAGCCCCACCCACCTCACAGGGTGTTTGTTGTGAGGGGGGAAGGGAAAGGAGTTTGTAAGCCCCTTTGAGTCTCCTTGCAGGAGAGAAAGGGGGGATGTAAATGCAATTCTTCTTCTTAATCATTAGCGAGTTAATAATCTTCCAGTTACTATTATTATTTTTACATAACCGATTCAGCTTCAAACAAGAAATAAAGTTCTCATTTCTCATCAAATTCGTGTTTTGATCGTCTGCTTGCAGGTTTGTTAGTTTAGACATTATAGAATATTCTGATTTTGGGAACGGGGTTTCTAGTCGATCAGGAAGGGGATACTTGACATCCCCTTCCTCATCTCAAGGTCCCAGTGAGCAGCAGTGGCGTAGGAGGTTAAGAGCTCATGTATCTAATCTGGAGGAACCGGGTTTGATTCCCAGCTCTGCCGCCTGAGCTGTGGAGGCTTATCTGGGGAATTCAGATTAGCCTGTACACTCCCACACACGCCAGCTGGGTGACCTTGGGCTAGTCACAGCTTCTCGGAGCTCTCTCAGCCCCACCTACCTCGCAGGGTGTTAGTTGTGAGGGGGGAAGGGCAAGGAGATTGTAAGCCCCTTTGAGTCTCCTGCAGGAGAGAAAGGGGGGATATAAATCCAAACTCCTCCTCCTCCTCCTCTTATGACACCCCAGCTTGGACGCTGTTTGCTATGAAGGTGGTGCAAAGTTTTGGTGTGTGCACATTTGCACCGTCTGGAGTGGTGCCAGCGAAGGCAATCCCTTCGTGCTTTGATGACTGTACATTTGTCAAGCAGCTCTTTGGGGTCCTGTGGTGTAGAAGGCCGGGATGGGGGCGGAGAGGGAGAGACACCGTATTTCAGAGGTTCCCATGGCAGCAGGCTGTACATTTTTTAACACTCCCTCATGGCCTGGGGTGGGGAGTTGAAGGAGAGGCCCGGGCCGGGGCTGGCAAGAGTGAAAGAGGTGGGTGGGTTGGCTGAGTGAGTGAGATAGCACCCCCCCCCCCATGCCATAAATGCTTTTGAAACTGTCCAAGGTTATTAGAGGGATTTTAAAATGGCGTTATAGCATCAGTTCCCAGGTGGCCCTTTTCAAATGCTTCGTCAGCCGTTGGTGGGAGAGGCCCAGGCATGCTCTGGCACAGATTCGGGTGCAGAGGGTCCTCGCAAAATCAGCTTATTTTGCCCCAGTGAAAACCTGTATACAAATTTCCAACTCCAGCCTTCCGCGGCTCAGCCCCTGAACGCCTTCTCTCCCCAGGAACGTCGGCTGCTTTCCCACGAGCTTACTCAACCCGTTGTTAGTCCTCCACATGCTCGGGTTGGTTGTGCAAGCTGGTCCAACGCGTCTTTTCTCCGATAAGAATGCTCCCAGGCGTGAGAAAGACTCGAAGGCTGTCTGTTGGTGTTATGCACAAAAGCGTGCTTTGCTCTAAGATGCAGGGAGTAGCCAATGAGTGAAAAGGAGTGTCTTTTCTTCTGTGCGGAGAGAACACGATCGTTGACAGCTTCAGCGTAAACTTTCAGGCCCGCATGTTTCTTCGGATACGCTGAAACAGCGTAATGGTTGGTGACTTCTGTTTCGGTGTCCCTGAAGAAGCGCACATTCGCACGAAAGCTTCTCTCAAGAATAAAACATGGTTGATCGTAAAGGTGCCACCAGACTCAAAACTTTTCAGTCCGCCGCTTCACACCGACGTGGCTACTCCTCAGAATTTGTTGACAACTTCGTAAAAGAAGATGAAAGGGAAAAGACTCCCAAGTGATGAGTTGCGTTTGGACGCTGCCCAGAGCCCCCAGACTTCTCATAATTATGGATTAAATGCTGCCAAGATTGTTTTACTTATCCACAAGCCCCCACCCCACCCCCTGCCAAATGCCATGTTCTCCACCAACCTGTCTGCACACCTCGTTGCCTGCTAGTGGTATTAAAGTTCTGTTCTATCTTACGGCTTCATTGACAAACTCATATCTATTTCAAATGTTTTGTGGGGACTTGGCCAGTGGTGGGATCCAAAAATTTTAGTAACAGGTTCCCATGGTGGTGGGATTCAAACAGTGGCGTAGCGCCAATGGGGCGGGGCATGACAGGGGCGTGGCCGGGCATTCCGGGGGCGGGGCAGTAATAATTTCTCTGTTACTGTAAAAAACTCTTACTGTTAAAAAAAAAGTTCCTAATTTCCAGCTGGTATCTTTCTGTCCATAATTTAAACTCATTCTAGCAAGTCCTATCGTCTACTGCCAACAGAAACAACTACTTTTCCTCTAATTGACTGCCTGTCAAATACTGAATACTTTCAAATACTTAGTTTTGTTTCTAGAAATCAAAAGAAGGATACTTTCCTTAAACAAGGAACTTTACCATATTTCTAAAACATGTTTTTAAAACAGGCCTACAGGGAGAATTATCCCGTTTTCTACCTTCGCTAACCAGCCACATAGGAAACAACAGGACTTGATGATTTTTGGGCCTAATGGAATTTCTAACGGAAAAGCAGACCCAATTAGTAACCCCCTCTTGGCACACACAAATAATTAGTAACCCACTCTCGGGAACTGGTGAGAACCTGCTGGATCCCACCTCTGTACTTGGCCAGTTCTGGGATGAGGAGCGCCTTATTCAGTGCCCTCTTAGGCCCCTTGTGCACATGCAGAATAACGCACTTTCCGTCCACTTTCACAACTGTTTGCAAGTGGATGTTGCTGTTCCGCACAGTGAAATCCAGCTGCAAAGTGCATTGAAAGTGGATTGAATGTGCATTATTCTGCAGGTGTGGGCCTTAATGTGAAGAATTCTGGGGTTACAAACCCAAGTTCTCTCATGCTCCTGAAACATGGTGGTTCTGTTTAGTAGTCATCATGGTTAATAGCTTTTTCTTCATGAATTTGTCTAATCCTCTTTGAAAGCCATCCATGCTGGTGACCATTGCTACAACCAGTGGCAGAGAGTTACACAGGCTATTATCTTTGAGTGAAGACATACGTCCTTTTAACTGTCCTGAATCTATGCCTATTGACTTCACCGGGTGCCTGCAAATTCTAGTGTATGGCACAAAATCTGACTGCCCACAAATTCTAGATTAATTGCGTGTTCAGCTTTGGTTTGGACTGGGAAACTCATTGGCCCCTTCCGCACATTCTGAATTGTGCACTTTCAATCCACTTTCAATCCACTTTGCAGCTGTACGGAATTGCAAACAATTGTGAAAGTGGATTGAAAGTGCATTATTTGGCATATGTGGAAAGAGCCATAGACATTGACAGGAGAGTTCTTTAGCCCTCACTTGTAAGCGGCAATCCTTTATGGTAAAACCTTTATGGTAAAAACAGCCCCCACCATAGAGTTTTTGCCCAAATACCAGAGTGTCTCATAACATAATGACATCACTTCCCAAAGTGATACCATCATTTTAAGCCTGGTGAGATCCCCATTGGCCATTGGGCAGCCATTCTTGGAATGAGAATTGGGGTGTTTGAAACCTGTGTCTGTTTTCATCTGTGAAATGGTAGAGGGTCTGAAACTAGACCCCAGGAGCACTGCTGGCGGTTCCCAGACATTCCTTTGCTGCTGGGCTTCCGCGGATTGTGCTCTTTCGTGTCTATGCACTGTAGCAAGAATTGCTAGAGTTAGCAGTTTGAGAGCTCTCCATTGTTTGCCCAGCTAGTCCCAGAGATCAGAGTCGGTATTTATAACCAAGCGCTTTTATTTGATTTGAGCATTTGATCTCCCACACGCATACTTCCCGGTGAGGGAGTGTAAAGTTATCAGGGGTGTGGAGAAACATTTCACTGCTTTGCTCAGAACGTGAGAGCTGGGGAGAGGGAGCCGGGGGGGGGGGGGCGCCCAGTAAAACGGGTGGTCTCGGATTGGACTAACAAAGCGCTCCTGGTGGGCCACGAGATGTGGACTAATGGCCACAGGTGTAGATGACTGTGAAAGAGGATTCAAGGAATTCAGGGAAGAAGAAGAGAAGAAGAGTTTGGATTTATATCCCCCCTTTCTCTCCTGTAGGAGACTTAAAGGGGCTTACAATCTCCTTGCCCTTCCCCCCTCACAACAAACACCCTGTGAGGTAGGTGGGGCAGAGAGGGCTCCGAGAAGCTGTGAGTAGCCCAAGGTCACCCAGCTGGCGTGTGTGGGAGTGCACAGCCTAATCTGAATTCCCCAGATAAGCCTCCACAGCTCAGGCGGCAGAGCTGGGAATCAAACCCGGCTCCTCCAGATTAGATACAGGAGCTCTTAACCTCCTACGCCACTGCTGCTAGTCAGTTAGGGTTGTCGGTTAGGGTTGCTACTTGCAGGGTGGGGCTAAAGATCTCCGGAAATTACAGTTGATCTCTAGATGACTGAGAGCATTTCCCCGGAGAAAAATGGCTGTCTGAGAGGGTAGACTCTATGGCAGTGGTGGCGAACCTTTGGCACTCCAGATGTTAAGAACTACAATTCCCATAAGCCCCTGCCAGCAGGCCAATTGGCCATGCTGGCAGGGGCTATGGGAATTGTAGTCCATAACATCTGGAGTGCCAAAGGTTCGCCACCACGGCTCTATGGCATGACACCCTACCAAAATCCCCACTCTTCCTAAAAGCTTCCCTCCTCAAGCCGCCTCCCTCAAATTGTCAGGTATTTCTCAAGTGTGAGAAGGCTCACCTATGTGCCAGTCTGCTCTTGAAGTCTAGACTTGCCAACTCCAGATTGTGAAATTCCTGGAGATGTTGGGAGTGGGACCTGTGAAGGTGGAGTTTGAGGAGAGGCGGACCTTCAGCAAAGTATAATGCTATAGAGTCCACCCTCCAAAGTAGCTGTTTTCTCTAGGAGAGCTGACCTCCGGCTGGAGATAATTTGTAATTCCAGGAGATCCACAGGCCCCGCCTGGAGGTTGGCAACCCTGGATTATCTGGAAAAGTTATTGTGTGGGAACCCATGATAGTAGAGGTTGCCAACTCCAGGTTGAGAAATTGCTGGGGATTTGGGTCGAGGGGGTGGAACCTAAGGAATTTGGGGATCTCAACAGGAAATAATGCTATACAATCTACCCCCAAAACAACTATTTCTCAAGGGGAACACATCTCTGTTGTTTAGAGATCAGCAATAATTACTGGAGATCTATGGGCCCTGCCTGGAGGTTGGCAACTCTAGCTGCAAAGCATCAGACATTCGGCCTTTCTTCGTCACTGCCCCATTATCTTTGAAACTCCCCAGTCCAGGGGTCCCTGACCTTCTTGACCCTGCAGGCACCTTCCGAATTCAGGAACTGGACGCGCAATTGCAAATGGCTGCCATAGCAGGTGGAGCCAATCACAAAATGGCTGCTGCAGGAGGCGGAGCCAATGACAAAAGGTCAAGGATCCCAAGTTATATATAACTTTAATAGTCACTCTTCAACATTTCAGGCAGAAATTCTGTTTAACGGTTGTCTTTTCATCTACGCCGCTAATTGGAAACCCTGTGGGGCAAAAGCTTCATCTAGCCCAGCTAACTTTCTAAAAGCACTCGGTGGGCACCCAGAAAGGCTTTATATCGTGCCCAAGGGCATCACGTCGGAAGACCTCTGCCATAGCTTGTGGGTTGCATTAAATCCCACAGAACAGGCCCTCTGCAGACTATTAAAACATTTTCATTTTGAAGGGCCATTTAGAACTAATTTTATACCCTGGTTTTGGAATTGTGGATTTATGGTTCTTAGTTTTTTAATGTCTTGTTTTTATGGCTTTACATGTGTACCAATTGTACACTACCCCGGGCAGTTCTCTAACTGGAAATAACTTAGGGTTTTAAAAAAAAAGCTGTGAAAATGAAATGGAACCTGTCTGTTTGCCAGGGCTTCTGAGGCAATCTGAATTGCCAGGTATTTTTAAGGAGGGAGGAGAGATTTCGGGTTTATTTTACTTTTTGTTTGAAACGGAAAATATTTTAACTGCTATTGTAAGCTGCCTTGAACCCCGAAGAAAGGTGACCTATTTGTGTTTTAATAAACAAATAAAAGCTCTAGGCTCAGAGGCAGTCTACCTCTGAATTGCAGATGCTGGGGATAAAGCCTTCTGGAAGTGTTTGGCTGACAACTGTTAGGGTTGGATCTTGCAGAAGTGAACAGTGATTCTTTTCCTCTCATGCGAGGAACCTTTCCCTCAGACAGGAAGTTCTTCTGTCAGAAGGACTGCCGCCTTTAGGGAAACAGAACCGCAGGGTCCCGCTCAGTAAGCTGAATTAGATGGATAAACTTATGATAGACTGGTCTATCAATAACTATTCACTGTGACAGTTAAATGGAACCTCCATATGCAGGGGCAGCAAACCTCTGCTAGATAGGGTTGCCAAATCTCCTAGGTAGAACATAGAATCATAGAGTTGGAAGAGACCACGGGGCCATCAAGTCCAACCCCCTGCAATGCAGGAACACACAATCAAAGTACTCCTGACAGATGGCCATTGAGCCTTTGTTTAAAAACCTCCAAAGAAGGAGACTCCACCACACTCCCAGGTAGTGCATTCCACTGTTGAACAGCCCTTACTGTCAGGAAGTTTTTCTTGATGTTTAGGTGGAATCTCTTTTCCTTCACCTTGAATGCAGTACTCCGTGTCCTAGGCCCTTTCCGCACGGGCCATAAATGCCGTCCCTAGGGAGCTGTTTGCATGGGAGGCCCTCACTCCTCCCTAGTGGCACAAAGACGCTGCTTTCGAAGGGAGCAAGGTTTTTCGGAAGCAGCGTCTTCCAACCGCTGCCGTGCCAACGGCAGCAGCTGGAAGGCACCATCCCCCCCCCTTTCCCAAACGCCTTACCGTCCCCTCCGGCCTTCCGGCGCGTCACACAGGCCAGGGGACACGCCCCCCACCCTGCGACTCCAGAGCTGTTGCGCAGGGCAGGGGAGGCATGTCCCCTGGCCTGTGCAACGCGCCGGAAGGCCGGAGGGGACGGTAAGGCGTTCGGGGAACGGCACAGCCTCTGCGCAGGCTGCGCCGTCTTCCCCACCCCTACCGGGACCACCTGTGCGAACGGTCCCGGGGTGTGTGTGTGTCGCGTCGGAATGCATTTGTGCCGGCGCTTGCTCCCTGGCGATGGCCGTGCGGAAAGCGGCCCTGAATCTCGCGGAGCATTGAAAACGAGCACTCCCTCACCAACATGACATCCCTTCGAATATCTAAACATGTGGCCATCTGTGAGGTACGATGCTTAGATTCAATCCTCCAGACTTCAAAGCATCCTATTTTGTCAGGGAAAACCATCTCTGTAGTCTGGAGATGGGCTGTAATTCCAAAGAATCCCTAGGCCCCACCTGGAGGCTGGCATCCCTACTACTAGAGGAAGTATTTATAGGCTTCCTGGAGGTTTCTGGTTTACAGTTGTTGGAAAGAGGATCATAGACTCTCAATGGATCATCTTTGAACCTGTTGCAGCGGTGAGCTCTTCCTCTTGGCCTATGTTTTGTCATTTTTCTCTTATACACAGGGGCAAAAAACAAACTATAAATGCTTTCGCACAACTGCCCCGTCATTGCAAGGCAAGAGCGCTAAAATACAAAAGAGAGAGAGAAAATAACCAAATTATGACTTCCCGCTGTCTCATTATTTAATTCTAATACATTCTACGTTCGTGCATCTAGTTAAAACGAAACAACTTATAAGCTCCACGTTTTATAATTTCTAACATTCTATTTCAGCCTGCTGTTCTCTTTTAAATCTCAAATCCTGCGATTGTTTCTCTTCTGCCGTGTTTTCCCAATAGGTGATCCGTAAAAGGTTTCCAGTTTTCTACAAACTTTCCTGCATTACTGTCCTTTAATAAGGTTGTTAATTTTGCTGTTTCTGAATATTCAGTGATCTTCTGGATCCAGTCTTGCTCGGTTGGCACTTTTTCCTCTCTCCATTTCTGGGCGTATGCATGCAGCAATTCACGTATACATGAAAAGCAGTCTATATTGATTTGGGATATCATCTCCTATTAATCCCAGTAGAAAAATATTAAGGCTTTTTCTTCATTGTTATTTTCAGAATTTAGCCCCTGTACGTAACCACCACACCGCCCAGGGTTCTTCTGATGATGCTTTGTTCTGCCCAAGGTTCAAAAGTTGCCTGAGTCTTAAAAAAGGGTTTGTTGACATCTTGGAAGGGTCAACGTTGGGATACCTCTAGCCCAGTGGTGGCGAACCTATGACACGGGTGCCAGAGGTGGCACTCAGAGCCCTTTCTGTGGGCACGCGCAAACAGAGCCCCCCCCCCCCCCCCCGACACACCTAGGCTGGCCTGGGCTGCTGGGCTCGATGCTTAGCATTAAACCTAAGACCTAGTTTTGGGGAAGCAGTGTAGGTAACCCTATTGGCTAGCTGTTGAGCTGCTGGGTTTTCACGCAATGAGCTAAAAATTGAGTTTACAGGAGTAAAGCTCAGTTGACAGCAATGGGGCTTGCTTCTGATAAAACCCTCCTAGGGTGCGTTCACCCATTGGAAGAAGTTGTATGGATTGCTTAAAAGCAAAGCCATCAGGCTGCCACTGGTATACTCCTGAGTAACGCACGCCTTTCAGAGCCAACCCGTTTTCTAAACAAAAACCTCAGTATTCAGGTTAGAATTGCCATTATTGGCCACTTTACTATAAATAGAAGTGGGTTTTGGGTTGCAATTTGGGCACTCGGTCTCGAAAAGGTTCGCCATCGCTGCTCTAGCCTCTAATTTTATGCCATCCCCTAGCTCAGAAGATGGTGGTGATCAGTAAGTGGCTTTTTAAAAGGCCCGGACCACAAGTTCTGAGAAAGATCTACCAGCAGATCTTCTTCAGAAAAAAAACTTCCATGTATACAGGCAGGTACCTGATGGGGACAAATTGCTGGCGGGATTTTGACGGTCCTACTGTAATTAATGGGTGTTCAGCTACGGCGAGGCGTGGGTTGGGCTCAGTTAGGCCCCTTCCGCACGTGCAGAATAATGCACTTTCAATCCACTTTCAGTGCACTTTGCAGCTGGATTTTACTGTGCGGAATAGCAAAATCCACTTGCAAACAGTTGTGAAAGTGGATTGAATGCAGAGGTGGAATCCAGCAGGCTCTCACAGGTTCCTGAGAGTAGGTTACTAATTATTTGTGTGTGCCGAGAGGGGGTTACTAATTGATGATTTTGCCACGTGATTTTTGCCTTAGTTACGCCCCTCCTCTCAGCAGAATTTGAAGCAGCCTAGCAGGAGGTGCACCGGCGTGCGTGGCAGCCCTGCGCCCTCACGATGCATTCGTGAACCCATGGGACCGGCACAGCAGCTGTGTCCTTGCCACAGCCCTGCCCAGGAATGCCCCGCCCCCCGAATGCCCGGCCACGCCCCCGTCGTGCCCCACCCAGCCCCATTAGCGCTACGCCACAGTTTTGAATCCCACCACCATGGGAACCTGTTACTAAAAATTTTGGATCCCACCACTGATTGAATGTGCATTAATTCTGCATGTGCGGAAGGGGCTTAGATAGTACTGATAAGAGGCCGTTCTTGTGCACTTTGAGAGAGGTAAATGGGGATTTTTCATGCTTGTGGAGCCACATAACTGGGACTTAGGAAATCATTTGAGGCCCTTTACGTTGTTTGTGCAGTAAACTTGGACTGGCTGCGCCTTGTCTTAAATCATAAAACTCTTAAATAGGTTCATTTGGCGGACAGGAAGCTTCAGATGGGATGGGATGGTTTTTACAAGTGTAGGCAAGCATATAAATGTCATATTCCTGCTTTCTTCCCTCTCGAAACCTCACCTCCCTGAGACTCCACCCCCAAAACCTCCAGGTATCCCCCAGCCCAGAGGTAGCAGCCCTAACCATCATGAAATTCTGTGCTTTCTCACAACTCTGGGCCTTTCCACACAAATCTCCTAAGATATTTGTAAAATGTTTGTAAAACATTTGCAACCCCCCCTTTTTTTTGTCCATGCTCACCCCTTTCGAAATTATTCCTGGGTGCCATTACATGATTTCCTCTCTTTTTGGGGGCGGGGGCAGTTTGTCGTAGAATTGATGCTTCGATTCTTCGTAGCCTTGTGCTGCAATTCCCTGCGCCTTGTATACTCGATGCGTCAAAGATTACTCCCCAGAATTAAAAGAAATTAAAGAAATGATGTGATAAACAGGTGAGGGGGAACGGAGAATCAGCTTATAAAATGCGCCGAAGAGGAAGTGTGGCGACGGCAGAGAGGCTCGTAAAAAGTTTTGAAGACATATGCACAGCAAGTGAAAATGTTTCCGCTCAAGAATCATTTTAAAAGGGGATTAATTTAAAATGTTTTGAGGCTGGAAATAAAACGTTTCGGGGTAAAAACAATGCGGAACTCCATGGAGGAAACGTTTTATTTCCTGCCTCTTTCATTTTGAAACCCAACTGAACATTGAAACATTCTCCCCACTTCCTACCATTTGAAAGTGGTACGGTCATTTCTGCCATTTCAGGACTCTACCACTCTTTCTGCTGCTGATAATATTCTGCAAGGACGTATCTACCAACATTTCACAGTTGGCAAAAGGAGCCTACTTACGAACGTCCCCCTATTTTCGTCTCAAGGACCACTAAATATGCCACCTCCCCTTCCTTCCCTCATTTGTGACTTCTTGTCAAAGGCTCTTCTCCGAGGCAATTTGTTCATCCCGTGCATCCCAGTATATGTTTTCTCTGAAGTCTCCTCCTCTCAAGTAGTCTGTCGCCCAAGAGGACGTTTGTTCATTTACGAATTATTTTGCAATATGCTATCAGTTGTTCAAAATATATCTTGGCCTCTGCAGGAGGTGAAGAGTCAGACCGTGCGCTGCGTGCCGGTTTAATGCTTGCGCACAAGCGTTTTCATGGGTCGCTATCAGAGAGACAAGATGCCTGCACTGAGAGATGTAATTTCTAGAGACCCCGGGGAGGGAATGGAACTATGAAGAATGATAACTCCAACATCAAGGAAGCTCAGGGTTCCTGTTCCGCTTTTTATCTTGGGATTACGCCCAAGAAGCTGTGCTTAGCTAGTTACATACACCAACTCCCAGGCCATAATCTTAGATGGGCTTTCACAAGGACAAGATGTAACTCACTTCCCTCATCCCTTCTTCAAGGGCAATTTGACAACATTCCGAAATCCCAACAACTGTGTTCATTTTGCTCAATCCATGAAGATTCGATTGAGCATATTTGGCTTATATGCCCGAAATTTAATGGTGTTAGACCCAAATTTTCTTCATTGTTTTCAAATTTATGTTCTGTGCCTCCCTTGGAGTTTTTTCTTAACAACAGTGAGATTGTAGTAACTGAACTGATTGCAAACTTTCTGTTATGTGTGCTTGGAAAACTTTGATTTCCTTTTTGTCTTTGGTTCCACCTGTACTAAATTTGTTGACTTTGTTAATGCCTAATAAAGGTGATCTGATAATTCCAACATTTTTAAACAATAACAAGAAGAATTGGATTTATATCCCCCCTTCTCTCCTGTAAGGAGACTTAAAGGGGCTTACAAATTCCTTTCCTTGCCCCCCTCACAACAAACACCTTGTGAGGTAGGTGGGGCTGAGAGAGCTCCAAAGGACTGTGACTAGGCCAAGATCACCCAGCTGGCATGTGTTGGAGTGCACAAGCTAATCTAGTTCACCAGATAAGCCTCCACAGCTCAAGTGGCAGAGCAGGGAATCAAACTCAATTCTCCAGATTAGAGTGCACCTGCTCTTAGCCACTACACCATGCTAGCTCTCCAAGACATCCCCAAAAGGCAAAACAAGGGGGCTGTGGTTTTCAAAGACCAGAAAATAAGATCTGTTCTTGGTCAGTGGGGACAGCGGAAGCATATAGAAACATCTAGTGAAATTTCCCTGCTTTATTTTCTCTTACAAGTACCAAAAAAGTGTGGGTATCTCCTTCCCACATACAGGGCTTGCCATAAACCTTTGAACCCCTTTTAACACAAATGAGGTGGTTCTATTCTCCAGTCAGAGTTACTTGCCTTGTGGCAATTCACCCATAGATGTTTTTAGATCACTGGAACTTTAAAAAATCCCAGCTACTCATTATTCCACTGCTGACCTCTAAAGATGGGAGTGGTTAGCAGTAAATTTTTATGGATAGTCACGTTGCCTTAGTTACACCTTTACAGCAGAGAAGCCCATCCCGGTGAAATAACTTTCAGCTCCCGTTGCCATCTTTCTAATCAAAATGTTGCTGAATATGCACAGAGGGTTTGGGGTGTATTTCTTAAACTTCGTCATAACTTTACATAGCACAAGATCAAGACAAAATCTGAGACGCAAGATTGGCCGATGAGCTGGGCTTGAGTCCAGTAGCACCTTAAACTCCAACAAGGTTTTTGAAGCATAAGCTTTCGAGAGTCGAAGCTCCCGTTGTGAATACAAGGATCTAGCACTAAAGTAATAATTGAGGATTCCGGAATCTAGGTGGGTGAGTCTGGCAGGCAAATCCCATAATGCACATAGAATATATTTAACCAGCAAGAAACGGGAAGAGACATCGAGTAATATTGTCAGGGATCTTGAACATGAAGCTCATGATCTTTGGGTGGCTTCACAACGTTTGAAGCTGACTTATCCAGATAATCTATGAACAGGAACCAAAGTCTAGCATATATATTCAGAAAAAGTTTCTCTCTTTCGTTCTTGTTCATGGAAATCTTTCTGTTCGCTGTTATTGTGTGTGTGTCTGGCGGGGGGGGGGGGGAAACGGGACACGGAGAGGACCTGATATTTCTCCCATACTAAACCAACCACGTGCTAATGAGGCCCCTTCCACACATGCAGAATAATGCACTTTGAAGAAGAAGAAGAAGAAGAAGAAGAGTTTGGATTTATATCCCCCCTTTCTCTCCTGTAGGAGACTCAAAGGGGCTTACAATCTCCTTTCCCTTTCCCTCTCACAACAAACACCCTGTGAGGTGGGTGGGGCTGAGAGAGCTCCGAGAAGCTGTGACTAGCCAAAGGTCACCCAGCTGGCGTGTGTGGGAGTGCACAGGCTAATCTGAATTCCCCAGATAAGCCTCCACAGCTCAGGCGGCAGAGCTGGGAATCAAACCCGGTTCCTCCAGATTAGATACATGAGCTCTTAACCTCCTACGCCACTTTCAATCTACTTTCAATGCAATTTGCAGCTGTGCGGAACTGCAAAATCCACTTGCAAACAATTGTGAAAGTGGATTGAAAGTGCATTATTCTGCAAGTGCGGAAGGGGCTTGAGCAAACCACTGTTAGCAAAACCATTTTGACTCACTCGTAGCAATGTCTGGTGAAGCTGGGTCTGGTCTTCCTCGCTAGATTTAGCAGTGACCTGCCCAGTTGGAGCCTTCCCCAATGAAATGAGGTTTGTGTATGTGTCAACGTTTAGGTAGGTGCTGGTTCCTGGTAATGTTAATGGGGCTGCTGGACTGAAGTGGCCGGCCATCTCTGCTTTGAGTTCACCCCCTCCCCTTATGCCCTTTAAATCTATTTATTTATTTTTATTGATCTGTGTACTACTTTCCCGCCCATCACTGATGTAAATACCTTGCCGCACTTGGTGTATTTTTAAGCAGAACTCTAAATAAAAACAAGTGTTCTTCAAATGAAAGCTGTCTATATTGTAGCATAAAAATCTAATTTTTAACAAATCTGAAGTGTGGCGTTAGGGTTGCCGAACAGGGCCCCGCTATTACAACTGATCTCAAGGAAGCAGAGACCAGTTGGTACAAATGGCAGCTTTGGTCGGCGGACTCTGTGGCATTATTCCCTGCTAAGGTCTCCCCTCTCCCCAAATTCTACTTCTCCAGCGTGAGAACCGCCGTGGTGTCGTGGTTGAGACCAGGTGGATTCTCATCTGGAGAAACGGGTTTGATTCCCCACTCCTCCACCTGAGTGGCAGAGGCTTATCTGGTGAACCAGATGTGTTTCCGCACTCCTACATTCCTGCTGGGTGACCTTGGGCTGGTCGCAGCTCTCTCTGAACTCTCTCGGCCCCACCTGCCTCACAGGGTGTCTGTTGTGGGGAGAGGGAGGGAAAGGAGTTTGTAAGCCCCCTTGAGTCTCCTCGCAGGAGAGAAAGGTGGGCTATAAATCCCCATTCTTCTAATTCTTTTCCCAGACTCCATGCACAAATTTGCCACAAATTTATCAAGGCCCTTCATGATAGTCCTCCAGCACTCCCTCCAGTCATTTCATTAATAGATGCCTTTTCTCTGACTGATGAGATTGGATCTATGGGGAGGGTGGGGGGAGTGTCAGTAGCTTTCCCCAGGCTCAGAGGAATGACGGCTGAGACCACACTTTGTAGTCTAGGACCCCACTGAACCTTTCGCTCAGCTACTGTGGCGAACCGTTGGGGCCGCCCTTCCCTCCTCCGTCTTCCTTTTTCTGGGTCACCGGCTTTGAAGAGAGGCGTCTCTGCCCGGCTGTCTGGACCACCCTTTTGAACCCTTCCTTGTTCGCAGCTGCTTGCGGGAAGCCGTGTCGTCTTGACGGAGCCCCGGGGCTTTGCCAAGATCTGCCGTGCTTTCTCGCGCCAAGACGGTGCGGGCGAAACACGGCCTCGGTCTTTTCCCACCGCCCGTCCTCCTTCCATCCGAGAAAGTCCCAGGAATATTTGTTCATTTGGCTTGGCAAAGAGCCCAAATCTTGCACACAACAGGAATTTGCCAGCAGAATGTGATGTTTTGTGGAACGGGGATTGAGAATTCAGATTAGGGGTGAAAGACGGCCTGTTGCCCGCCGTTTTGTACTGGGATACTGGCGTGCCCCTTGGGTCTGGCATCGTGTGCCAGTAAGAGAGCAGAAAGAGAAACGCCAAGTCAAAGCGCTGCTTGGCTTTAAGTTGACAGTTTTAAATCAAAATAATGGTAGGGGCGTGTTGTGCTTGTGAATCAGTTTGAATTTACCACCATGAGCTGTGCTTTCAACTGTTGAAAGATTTCTGTCTACTTTATCTGGCAGTCAGCCCTGCTGAGGACAGTGTCGTATAGCGGTTAGAGTTTCAGAATAAGTCTGGAGAGGCCCGGGTTCGAATCCCTACTCTGCTAAATGAAGGCTGGGAGTCTGCCACTTTCGGTGCCCATTAGTTCACATAACTCTGTCTCAGAAAAAGATGTTAGTAAGATCAGTTGAGGTGCAGGGGTCAAGAAAATGGTATGCTTCCGTATTAGAATATAATCCCAAACTCATATGAGAATTATCATTCATTTTTACGTGCTGCCTTTGTCAAAACCATTATTTTGGGTATTGGGGAGAAGAAGGGAAGAAGTATGTACGCCACTTTGAGACAATACACTTTGGCCCCTTCCGCACGCGCAAAATAATGCGTTTTCAAACCACTTTCACAACTGTTTGCAAGTGGATTTTGCCATTCCGCACAGCTTCAAAGAGCATTGAAAGCAGTTTGAAAGTGCATTATTCTGCATGTGCGGAATGAGCCTTTGAGACTCCTTATGGGAAAAAAAGGCGGGGTATAAATCCAAACTCTTCTTCTTCTTCTGGATACACCTGAGATTGAACCTGGGACTTTCTGCGATGCTCTGCCATCGAGGTACGGCCTCTTCCCTATTGCTATATGTAATTTATACACCCCCAGAAGTCACACTAATCCACCATTTTCTCGTTCCATGGATTTTAATGGCTCTTGGTCCAACTCAATTGAAGTCTTATTTATTGGGGGAGGGGGTGGGCATGAAATTTCAGAAGGGAAAGTCTGGAATATCCCAGTTTGCCAACACCTAGTTTAGGTCAGGGGAAACAAAGTGAGATCATGCATTATACCGCAGGCATTATACCGCATGATGCTGGCAAGGGATGATGGGAACTGTAGTCCATAACATCTGGAGGGTGACCAAAGGCCAAAGATTTTTATGCCGATTTCCAGTTTGTGGGGAGGGGTGCTTCTAACACTCGCAGTGTGGAAGGGACAGTGGTGTAGCACTAACAGGACAGGGGGCACAATTACCTGGGTGCGCTCTAGTGGGGGGCGTGGCGGGGGTGTGGCAGGGACATGGGGCGCTCGTGCCCCGGGTGCAGTTCCCCCTCGCTCTGCCCCTGGGAAGGGATAATTGTAGTTCATTCAAAGTCAAGCATTAAATTGCAGGGGCTGTTTGAGAAAATTTTTCCTGGTTGGGGGTAGCGTGATACATAATTTTGGATGATACAGGACGACCTCCTTGCACTGAAGATATGCAGAGACAGGATCTGCCCAGTATTTGGGTGGGAGGTTAAACCAGAATCTCATGTGTGCCATTTTGGTCTCCTTCCTTCGCCAAGAGAGCTGAATATCAGTGTAACAATAGCTACAGAAAAATTAACTAGCATCCCCGGGCAGAGACTGAACTCGAGCCAGACAACCTAGTGTTTTTGCAAGATTTTTGAGGCCCGTCCAAGAGACCGAGGCAACGAACAATTTCCAGCTCTCCTCCTTTTGATGAGCTAAGCCTTGTTTGAGTTTCAAGGAGGAGAGACCATAACCCTGAACGTGGGAGGCCTTGTCCTCTTTAAGATTGCCCAAATGGAAACAGGGAGGGTCTCATACGTTTGTTATAATACACCCTGTTTGCAAACTGAACGTCCTAGTCAGAGCCAGTGCGATGGTTAAAGTGTCAGACTAGGGCCCCTTCCGCATGTGGAGAATAATGCACTTTTAATCCACTTTCAATGCACTTTGCAGCTGGATTTTGCGACGGAGAATAGCAAACAGTTGTGAAAGTGGATTGAAAGTGCATTATTCTGCATGTGCCCCCTAAGGATTTGAGAGACCTGAATTCAGATCCCCGCTCTGCCACAGAAACTCACTGGATGACCCAGGGCCAATCGCTTACTCTTAGTCTAACCTGCCTCATAGGGTTGTTGTGCGATTAAAATGGCGGCGAGGAGACTGATAGAAGCTGTTTGGGGTCCCCATTGGGAAGAAAGGCAGGGTATAATTAAAATAAGTCTGAGGCCCCCCCACCCCCTCCTTCCACTGGGGAAGTTTCACTTTGGCTTCCTGTATATTCACATAAATGCAGTTATTGACTTGTTTTAATCCAGTGCTGGATTTCACAATGGATCTTGTTATTATTAACTGAGACGCTCATGTCGCTGAAAGGCTTTGCTCTTCTTCCTGTGTCCGTGGCCCTGCTCAGAGCTGACAGTGCTGGCCTACATGAACGCAAGGCCTAACTCAGTTTGCGCCAAGTGCTTGAGCGCTCGAGGTGAGATTCCTGCTTTCCCATGCAGAAATGTATTTTATTTTATTATATTTCTGTCCTGCCCGCCCCCTGCTATAGAAATGGAGGGAAGAGAGTTCATACCTGGGAAATGTCGCTGGCTAGCTGATCTCACTAGCAGTTTTAATAAGCCAAAAGACACAAAACAAGGGGCAGAATTGTTTAGCAGGGCTAGAAAATAGGGACTGTCACATAAATAGGAATTTTTGAACCACAGGGATCCATGCAAGACTGTAATTATAGTCATTGACGAGAGCCAGCGTGGTGCAGTGGTTAAGAGCAGGTGGATTCTAATCTGGAGAACCAGGTTTGATTCCCCACTCCTCCACCTGAGTGGCAGAGGCTTATCTGGTGAACTAGATGTGTTTCTACACTCCTACATTCCTGTGGGGTGACCTTGGGCTAGTCACAGTTCTTCAGAACTCTCTCAGCCCCGCCTGCCACAAGGTGTCTGTTGTGGGGAGGGGAAGGGAAAGGAACTTGTAAGCCACCTTGAGTCTCCTTAAAGGAGAGAGAGGTGGGTTATAAATCCAAACTCTTCTTCTTCTTAGGCAGTGTTTAGTTGAGCTAGGACCGGGAAGAGCTGGGTTCAAATCGTGACACTGCTTGTCGTGACACTTTCTCGGTGACTTTGCCCCAGTAGTTCTGTCCCTGCCTCCCATGGCTATCCTGAAGATCAAATGGAGAAAGGAGAAACTTGGTGGGCTGCCCTACTGTGGGTCAGTTGGAAAAATGTTCCCGCGAACTTCCGTTGGCTGCATTTCCCGCCCCTTGAGGGAGAGCATCTATCATTTCATATCCCCCGCCGGCTTTCCCACTTATCTGTGGAATGGTATTTTTATTTATTTGAAATATTTTAATGCCACCTTCCTACCTGATCAGGGTTCCTCCAAAGGGGGCAAACGTAAAAACCTCTGAACAATTAACAACAACATTTAAAATGATAAAATATCGCAGTAAAAACACATACGCTGGGCCACTGTGCATGCTTTTGTTTGTTAGCGGCCTAGGTGGCCCTCCCGAGGGCAAGAAAGGTGGGGTATAAATATTGCAAAATCAATAAAATAAATCTCTCCCATGCACGCTTCGTTTTCTTTCCCCAGAGACTTCCTTTGCCCCTGTCCCCCCCCCCCCCCCCCGCTCCTCCACGGCAGCCTGGTCTGGCCATGGGTAGAGGGGGCAGCTTTTGAATACCTTTGAAAGGGGTGGTTGCTAAGCGATGGGAGGCTGCCTGTTGCTATGGTCACTTGACGGGGTTTTGTTTGGGGGGAGGCCCTCCTCTTGTGAATGAAGGGGGTTGGTGATGGGGCAGGCTAGCCTGGGGCTTAGACGGGGAAGAAGGGCCAGTCGCTCCCCCCCCCTCCAATTAAACCGTCAACTGGATTTAATCGACTGTGGCTCAGGCCTCTTTGTGCTAGGAGCGAGGGACCCGTTCTCCGGGTGGGATGGATCCGGGAGTTCCAGTCGTAGGCCTTTCTTCCCCATCAGATGCTTGGAAGCGCAGGGTTTCCCGAATTCCTGGACCGGTTTCCTCAAGAAGAGAGCCCCCCCTCCACCCACCCACCCCCCCCCCGAGTCTGAGTTACTGTCTTCATTCAACACTGTATCAATTCCAGATTGAGAAGGAGTGGAAACCTCAAATGTTTCCATTCTGCATGTTGGAAGACCCAACAGCCGCCGACATGCCTTTCTGGGTTAATAAGGCGTTCGCGGCACGTTTCGGTTGTTCCCGTGAGGTCCTCCGCGGGTGTTTGGTTAGCCAGCCTCGAACTAAATCTCCCTCTAAATGCCCCTGCAGATAATGAGCCAAACGTCTGGGGAATTAATTTAATATCTGTAGTTTATCCCCCGTGCCTCTTGGGTCTTTTCCTGCAGGCGGTGGATGAAAGTCCCTCTTTTGCTCTTTGCTGGTCTTCATCCGGTTAGGGTAGGGGTGCCAACTCCAGATGGGAAAATTCCTTGAGATTGGGGGGAGGGCTGTGCCTTAGGGGAGCTGAATTTGGAGAAGGACAAGACCTCACCAGGTTATAATGCCATACAGTCCACCGCCTGAAGCATCCAACTATCTCCAGGAAATTGATCTATTTTCTGAGGATCCGTTGTAAAACTGGGAGATCTGCAGTTGGAATCATAGAATCATAGAGTTGGAAGAGACCACAAGGGCCATCAAGTCCATGCAGGAACACACAATCAAAGCACTCCTGAGAGATGGCCATCCAGCCTTTGCGCCGAGGCAGAGAATTCCACTGTCGAACAGCCCTGACAGTCAGGAAGTTCTTCCTAATGTTTAGGTGGAATCTCTTTTCTTGCACCTTGAACCCATTACTCCATGTTCTAGTTTCTGAACCTCTAGGTGGCTCCTAAAGATTGAAAACCCTAAATCAGGGTGACATCAGCATCCGTTTGGCTGCCCCTAAAGCTCCTGTTAGCTGAGCCTCCCCCAATTAAAATAGGTTGCACATTTCATTTTTACCCCCCCCCCCCCCCCCCGCAAGAAAGAAGATGGTAAGAATTCCCTGCTCCTCTACGTTGTGTTTCCACTGGAGTTACCAATGAAGAATGCTTTTTGTTGGAGGAAACCATTCTGGGATATAGCAGTCTGGGTGTGGGATTGGAGGTTAGCGTTGCTGTGTCCTAGATCTCCCAGAATTACAAACTGCAGAGAACAGATCCCCTGGAGAAAATGGTTCCTTCGGAGGGTGGATCCTGAGCCTTATACTCCGCTGAGGTCTCTCCCCTCCCCCAAACCCTTCCCCCTCTGGCTCCAGCCCCACATCGCCAGGAATTTCCCAAACCCAGAGTTTAAATCTCCTGCCTGTCATGACATTCACTGGCTATCTTTGGGCTTCTTTCACCCTAACCTACCTGCATGCCAGCTCTGAATTGGGAAATACCTGGTCATTTTCAGGGTGGAGCCTAAGGAGGCTGGGTTTGGGGAGGAGCATCATTCCATAGAGTCCCCTTTCCAGAGCGGCCGTTTTCTCCAGGTGAATTTATCTCTGTCCCCTGGAGAGCAGATATAATCCCATAAGGGATTTGGAAATGTTCAGTCTGGGAAAGAGGAGGTTGAGGAGGGTCTTGATGGTTCTCTTGAAATATTTGAAAGACTGGGCCTTAGAAGAAGGCAGGGAGCTGTTCCTTTTGGGCGCAGAGGACAGGACTCTCAAGAGTGGGTTTAAATTACGGGCAGAAAGGTTCGAACTGGACATTAGGGAGAAAGTTTACAGTAAGAATAGTTGAGCAGTGGAATCAGCTGCCTAGGGAGGTGGTGAGCTCTCTCGCTCTGGCAGCCTTCAAGCAGCAGTTGGGCAAACACTTGTCAAGAATGTTCTAGGGTGGCTGAACCCACATTGAGCAGGGGGTTGGACTAGATGGTCTCTATGGTCCCCTCCAACTCTACAAGCCGAAGAAGAAGGAGGAGGAGTTTGGATTTATACCCCACCTTTCTCTCCTGTAAGCAAACTCAAGGTGGCTTACAAGCTCCTTTCCCTTCCTCTCCCCATAACAGACATCTGACGAGGCACGTGGGACTGAGAGAGTTCTGTGCCTAGCCCAGGGGTAGGGAACCTGCGGTTCTCCAGATGTTCAGGAACTACAATTCCCATCAGCCTCTATCAGCATGGCCAATTGGCCATGCTGGTAGGGGCTGATGGGAATTGTAGTTCCTGAACATCTGGAGAGCCGCAGGTTCCCTACCCCTGGCCTAGCCCAAGGTCCCCCAGCAGGAATGTAGGAGTGCGGAAACACATCTGGTTCACCAGATAAGCCTCTGCCACTCAGGTGGAGGAGTGGGGAATCAAACCCGGTTCTCCAGATTAGAATCCACCTCCTCTTAACCACTGCACCACTTCTCTGTGGTCTGTGAGATCTCCAACCACAGTCTAGAGGCTGCCAACCCTACTAGCTTCTGACCCCATGGGAAAGGAGGCGCAAACCAGCCCTGCCGGACCAGGGCAAGTATGGAAGGAGGGGGAACGGTAATATTTGCTAGGATCAGCTTTTATGATCTCTACTAACCACCTGGATGTTTGGCTAGTGATGCTTGCAGGAGGTAGCCTTTCCAAGTGGGTTTTCCACCACCACCACCCCACCCCACCCCGGCACCCATCGTGCAGGAATGTTCCATATGTCTGTAGCAGGGGTCAGACTGGCTGACCTCTGGGGACACCCGGGCGATGAGTCTGCAGTGTGTGTGTGTTGTGTTGTCAGAGCTGGTTCTGAGCCAGTGGCCTGCAAGGCTGCTGAGCTGATTACAAGCCTGATAATAGCCCCAGGCAGGATTAGACCGGTTATGCTTGCGGCTTCCTAAGTTCCTTATCCTCCTCCTTCCTCTATAGTAAAAAAAACACACAATCGGGGTCCATGCCAAGAACTCAACCAGGGAGACGCAGGGCACGTGTGTACGCACATTAGGCTACCCATGTCCAGGAGGAGACTAGAAATCTCCCAGAATTCCAACTGATCTCCAGATGACAGAGATCATTTCCCCTGGAAAAAATGGCTGTTTTGGAAGGTGGGCTGTCTAGCATTCTGTCCTGCTGAGGCCCTTCCCCTCCCTGGGCTCCGTTGCCAAATCTCCAGGCATTTCCCCTCCTGGAGTTGGCAACTGTACACCCTGCCCATCTCTGTCCCAGCAGCTATGGGCATTTGTGAAGATAGGGCAACTGAGAAGCTTCAGACCTTCTACAGATCTCCTTAATAAGGGGTTTGTAAGCCCCTTTGAGTCTCCTTAGAGAAAGGTGGGGGTTGTGAATGAAAAGGGAGGGTTTGCTCTTTTTCCTATAAGGTACTCTCAAACAGCTGAGTTTTTAAAACAATTATTAAAAGGAAAGAAAATGAAAGAAAATACGAACAGGTTTCTCTCTCAGCTCGAAACAGTTCCAAGTGTATCCAAAAGCAATGCAGTTGAAAGCATGAATTGAGTTTTAGAACATAGCAAGTCTCTCTGAAGTCTGAACGAAAGAATGAACGTCAGGGTTTTGATGGCATCTCTTCCTGTAGTCCTCAAAGAGGGAGCTGATTCCGATCACTCTTGCTGATTAATCTGTCAAGGTTTAGAATGTGGTCTTGTGAAAGCTGATTTCCGTTTGTGTAAACACAAACACAGTTTACAACTTTAATGAGGGCCCAAAGGTTGCATTGTTTATGACCTCAGACCAAGCGGGTGCCATACAGGATAAATGATTGCTAAGTAAACTCAAGGAATACATACACCTTCTTCACAGGGGTATAACTCCAAACTCCTCCTCCCCCTCCTCCTCCTCCTTCTCTTCCGCCGCCTCCTCTTCTTCGTCGTCCTTTTCCTTCTCCCTCTGTTCAGAGCTGGGAATCCTCGACCCCAAATGATGTAAGGAGGTAGGGTTGCCAACCCTGCAGGTGAGCCTTGGAGAGTACCCAGAATTACAAGATCAGTTCTTCTATAGAAAATGGCTGCTTTGGAGTGTGAACTGTATGGCATTGTATCGTGCTGAGGTCCTGCACCTCCCAGAGAACCCCACCATGGGCTTTCCCCACTACAGAAGGGAGCTAAGGTCGACTCGGTTCCCTTCAGTGGAGGGCGATTCCAGGCTGTCCCCACAGCAACTGAGTTGGCCCCCTGGAACCGAGCTAAGTGGGCGGGATCATCTTGGTGCCTGTTTCGTTCCTCGATCGTGATTGGTGCTTGTGTAACGGTGGGAAACGGGAGCGTTCCTTTTTTTTTTTACAGTTTTTACAGTTTACAGCTACATGTGCTTTCTGCCTGCCACGACTCTCCCGTTCTGCGCATGCCACAAAAGCGTCTCGTGATTGGTTGAACGGATGAGGTGTCGTTTCGATGCTTTCCCGCTAAACGAGAAGCTTGAAGCGGTATGCGCACCTTTGTTCCGGCAGAAAAGGTGTAGTAGTTCACTTAACCGCTGCGACAAGGATGTCGTGCAGTTCTAGAAGGGGAACTGAGACAAAACAATGTTGAGCTCAGTGGCAGTGGGGATTCACTGAGGCGAACCTAGGTAGAAACCAGTTCAACTCTGTCAGTGGGGAAAGCCCCCATGTCAGGCTGTACCAACAAATCTCCAGGGATTGCCCAGCCCGAAGCCAGCAACTTTGTGAAAGAGCCCGGAGCTCTTTGGAGAAATGGGGATGGTCCCATTTTGGCTTGGATTTACCCTCGCCCCCAAACGTTGAATCGATTTGTATTTCCAAGAAAGCTTTCAAGAAGGTTCAGTGTGCCACCATTTTTAAAGATCCTGAAAGCAAGCACGGGGGGGGGGGGGATACCTATTGTATCTCATAGCGGCAGATTTCTTCAAAGAACTCTCATGGAAAATATTTGGTGGAATAAATCATGCCGCAAATTAGAAAAAAAGCCACAGAAATGTAATGAGCATAACAGTAAAATCTTCCAGTGTTGGAGTCTCCTCCCATTCCCTGACCTTGCCGTGTACTGTTTTCGTAGAGAAAATTTCACTGCCTGGCTCAGAACTCCGGTCAGGACTCTTGTCCAAAGAGGCAATTTTGGAGTATACAAAGACGAGCACCCGTGTGGGCCTGGATGCAAAAATAAGATTCCTGGAAAATCTTGGCTTTCTTTAAAAGACACACACAGAAAGAACCACCCGCTTACTAGCTTCGGATAAATTCTTGCTGAAACCTCAGAAGCCAGAAAAGATGTCAAACCAGGGGTGGTTTTTTGGGTGCTTGGATGCCAACTCTGGATTGAGAAAATCCTGCATTTTGGGGGGTGGAGAGTTGGGAAGGTGGGTTTGGAAAAGAGAGGAACCTCTGCGGGGTATAGTGCCAGAGAGTCCTTCCTCCAAAGCAGCCATTTTCTCCAGGAGAACCAGTTTCTATAGTCTGGAGATCGGCTTTCATTCCAGGAGGCCTCCTGTTTCCAGTTGGAGGTTAGAAGTCTTGTTTGGTGTTGAGTTGAATGATGTTGTAATCCCCCCCCAACCACCACACACACACACACACACACACACACACACACACACACACACACACACACACACACACACACACACACACACACACACACACACACACACACACACACACACACACACACACACACACACACACACACACACACACACACACACACACACACACACACACACACCATGGCGTTGTGGTTATGAGCAGAGGACTCTCATCTGGAGGACCAGGTTTGATTCTCCTCTCCTCCACGTGAATGGCAAACTCTCATCTGGAGAACTAGGTTGGTTTCTCCTCTCCTCCACGTGAATGGCAAACTCTCATCTGGAGAACTAGGTTTGTTTCTCCTCTCCTCCACGTGAATGGCAAACTCTCATCTGGAGAACTAGGTTTGATTCTCCTCCACGTGAATGGCAAACTCTCATCCGGAGAACTAGGTTTGTTCCTCCTCTCCTCCACGTGAATGGCAAACTCTCATCCGGAGAACTAGGTCTGTTTCCCCACTCCTGCACATGAAGCCTGCTGAGTGTCCTTGGGCCTGTCTCAGTTCTCCCTGAACTCTCTCAGCCCCACCTACGTGTCAAGATGTCTGTTCTGGCGAGAGGAAGGGGAAGGTGATTGTAAACCCCTTCGAGACTCATTAAGGGTAGAGAAAAGTAGGGTATAAAAACCAACTCTCCTTCTCCTGTTTCTACCACACAACCTATGGCCAGGTTTTTGGCTTGCTGTGATGTCACACTTCCAAACGGGTGGAAAGCAGCAGAAACAGTCCTAGAAGTCCTAGAACAGTCCCCCAATTGAGTCCTAGAACAGTCCCCCAATTGAGAGAGAGTAAAGAAGTAGGCTCACTGCAGAGTGCCTTCTGGGGAAGGTTGCCAGGTCTCCATGGGAATGGGGCAGAAATATATAAAAAATAATTTAGACTTATATCCCACCTTTCTCTCCTGTAAGGAGACTCAAGGGGGCTTACAAGCTCCTTTCCCCCTCTCTCCCCACAGCAGACACCTTGTGAGGCAGGTGGGGCTGAGAGAGTTCCGAGAGAACCGCGACTAGCCCAGGACCACCCAGCAGGAATGTAGGAGTGCGGAAACACATCTGGTGCACCAGATAAGCCTCCGCCACTCAGATGGAGGAGTGGGGAATCAAACCCGGTTCTCCAGATTAGAATCCACCGGCTCTTAACCAGATCCAGGTTGGGACATTTCTGGAGATTTAAGAGTGGAGCCTGGGGAGGACAGGGGCTTCCGTGCAGTACGGTGCCAGAGGGCCCAATCCCCAAAACATCCGTTTACTTTAGGGACGTTGATTTCTGTAATCTGGAAATGAGCTGAAATTCTGGGGGATCCCCAGGGCTCATTTGGAAGCCGGCAGCCGTCCAACTGGGCCTGCTTTTGCCTGAGCAGATTTCTATGGCGTGGGTGGCCTTGCACCTGTGGTGCCCTACTAGGGTTGCCAACATCCAGAGCTCCCCTGGACTTACTACTGATCTCCAGTTCACAGAGATCATTTTCACTTGGGGAAAATGGCTTCTTTGGAAGACGGACTCTATAGTAGTATGCCCCAATGAGCTCCCACCCTTCCCAGTTTCCACCTTCAAGAATTCTCCATTAAAGAATTGGCTGCTCCGCGCCCTTAGCGGTCACCTGGATACACCTGACAGATGGGCCAGGCCCTCCCCCCCCCCCAAATAATGTTTCACAAGTTCACAAGCGAAATCATCGCAGCTTATGGAAATCAGCCGATGAGAAATTAACAGTGTTTAGAAAACTCTCTAACTGGCATAATTTCTCTTAATTTTATCTCGTCACGGGATCCTGCTTTCCTGCCACAGTGTTAATGATGATAATGAATAACCTTGCTTGTTTCTTGAGGGGGGGTGGGGGATGTCTCTTTTTTATTCCTCATTTGGGTGGACTGTCTGTGAATATTGGAACTCGAATGGCTGGAGATTGGAGGAGGGGTATGGTCATCCGGAAACGTGATGCCACTCTAGGGCTTCAGTTTCTCCTAGACTCTGGTTTACCAGAGAGTCCTCATTCCAACCAGGCTGTTTCCTGTGTACTGATCTATGTAGTCTGGAGATCGGTTGTAATTCTGGATGTGCGCCACACCCCACAAAGAGCCCTGTAATCTTATACGTGTGCATTCTTTCTCCTTGTAATTGAGCCCACACCTATTTGGCTTTAAAAACGGTTCTCTCTCCTGTCCGCCCTACGAGGTAGAGCCAAAGGGATTTACGTTTCCCGTCTCTTGACTGGGACGTGGGAGAGAATCGGCGCCAAAGCTGAAAGTATCGCCAGCCCCTTCACGGTTTCCTGTTTGGAACAAAGCCAGCCCAAAGAAAGGGATGAGGGGGTCTCCTGCCCCATCTCTGCCTTGCAAACCCAGCCCTGCCTTGTTGTGAAGCCTTTCCGTTTGTCTCCTGCCTCCCTCCCTCCTGCCCATAGAAAAGGACGCTGTGTAACACTTAATGTCTGTTTAATTGACCCCTAACCCAGCACCGTGGTCAGGGCCTGCCTCTCGCTCTTTTCCCCCGATGGTTCCCAGCCCCAGAAGCCCAGGCCTCACAAAAGCAAGGCCTGTTCCTTCCCGAGAGGGAGAAAGAGCCACCGGCAGGGTGGTCTTCCTCGCATTCATTGGCGGAGAAGGAAGTAGGCCGCAAGCCTGAGAGAGGCCATTTGAAAGATGGAGCCCAGCCCCTCAGGCTTGTGGCCTACTTCCTTCTCCGTCTTCATTTTGGCAGTTGTGGAGAGTGGGGAAAGAATCCTGTCGTGCTTGGAAGACCCTGCTTCTTAACCATAAGAAATCCCGGCATTCCCAGTTAGCTCCGAGAGGGCCTGAGGTTTTGTAGGGCAGTGGTGGTCCAAAGTCGGAAAAGCTAGAAAATGGACATCTCTCTCTTTTTTCCCCAAAAATGAAAATGGATTATCTCTAGAAGATGTCGGCCTCCCTCTTCTCTGCCCATCGTTCTGTGGGGTAGCAAGGGGAAAAGGGCTTCATTTTGGCAAATGCCCCAAACTGACATCACCTCATCAAAGTAGAGTTCTAGGATTTGCCCCAAACTCTGTGGTTTAACGATAGAGTTTTGGCGAATCCTAGAGCGCCGTGCTGGCACAGTGATGTTCCTCCTCTGTATTACACCCTCCCCCCCTCTCCCTCCTTTACTGATTGCCACACAATGATTGGCAACTCTACTTCTGTGCCACAATCTGTACTGGTCACTTATAAAATTTGGGATCCATGCGGTTCGTCAGGAAGTCCACTGACTTCTGCTTCTTTGTTGTCACTTGAGCACAGTTTTTGAAGTTTTCCTGGCTCAGCGCCCCCCCCCCCCCCCCCCCCCCAATTCTGTAGTTAGTTTGGCACAGCTCTGAACCGGTTCCAGTCTTTAGGCAGAAAATTGAAAATCCAGCTCTTGTTGTGGTGCTTCTTTGCATTTGGGATGGAATTAGTAAATGGGTCTCCTTTGTTTTAACTGTCAGCCTTAATATAGAGACGCATGCATTAAATCAGAATAATGCTAAATTATGTAAATTGCAGTGGCTTTCTCAACCTTTAAAGTAATAGATCATAGTTCTGCTAGAATCCCTTCTGGCTTGTGTATGTCTGTAAAGGGCCATCAAGTCACAGCTCACTTATGGCAATCCTGTAGGGCACAGGTGTCAAACTCGCGGCCCTCCAGATGTTATGGACTACAGTTCCCATCATCCCCTGCCAGCATCATGATGCTGGCAGGGGATGATGGGAACTGTAGTCCATAACATCTGGAGGGCCGCGAGTTTGACACCTATGCTGTATGGTTTTCAAGATAGGAGAAGTGGTTCGCCATTGCTTTCTTCTGCATAACAACCCCGGGCATTCCTTGGGGGTCTCCCATCCGATTACTAACCACGGCTTATCCTGCTTAGCTTCTGAGATCTGACAAGATCAGGCTAACCTGGGCTGTCCAGGTCAGGGCTCTGTCTGGCTTACATGGTTTTAAAAGGGGGCCAAACAGCTTTGTTGAGGGGGGAAACCCAATACTTATTAGCCATGTTGAGCAAACGAAACCTCCATATTAAAGAACAATATTCTTTTCAGTACCACTTGCTGGGGACCAGTGCACGGGTAGGAATCTGCAAGTGGAGAGGCCAGAGCATGCAAGAAGCTTATCGACTAGGTGGATCTTTCAGGCTGATCCAACAGAGCTCTTCTGCTAATCCAAACCTCCATGTTCAGGGGCAGTCTACCTCTGAACTACCAGATACAGTGAGGAGAAAAGCTGCTGATTTTATGTATTGTTTTGTGACATTCAAAGAAATGTCCAACTGGCCTCTGAGCAAAATAGCACCAT
The DNA here is from genome assembly GCF_021028975.2 of Sphaerodactylus townsendi. NCBI lineage: Eukaryota > Metazoa > Chordata > Lepidosauria > Squamata > Sphaerodactylidae > Sphaerodactylus > Sphaerodactylus townsendi. Next base: position 16,007,658 of record NC_059425.1, on the reverse strand, counting down.
TCCCTACAAAGAATGTTTTGTTCTGTACTTGCGCCGCCCAGTTTCCGGTCCTTAAAAAGGAATAATCCAGAATGTGTGTCTTTAAAACGCTGGTAGATAGTTTTACAAGCTCATGATTCATTCAGTTTACAGTGAGTAACTTCTCTCCTTTTCTTGTTTGAATCCTTATTCAGGACTAGTAACTTGAGGTTTTTTTTAAATCTTTCATAGTTATGATTTCCCATTTGGTCCTCCTGGCTCAAGGAAAACGAACAAAAGTTTGGTTTGCATTGTGGTGCAGGAGTCTCTGATTGCAGTTTCTCATTTGCCACACAGGTCGGGTGCGAATCTACCAGGGCGCCTCTCTGCGCATCGACCAACTGCGTGCCGAGGACCAAGGCTGGTATGAATGCCGGGTGCTCTTTCTGGACCGGCCCAGCAGCGACGATGAATTCCAGAACGGCACCTGGATCCACCTCACTGTCAGTTGTAAGTCTTGAATATTTCAGAGTATTCATTTACTTATTAGCAGTAAAGCCCATTTTAAAATGAAATAAAATGGACTCTAGATGCAGGGGGTGGGGGGGGGGAGGAGAGGAGAGGAAAGGAGAGGCAGAATAGGACTGTTTCCAGTGGTGGGATCCAAAAATTTTAATAACAGGTTCTGATGGTGGTGGGACTCAAACAGTGGCGTAGCGCCAATGGGGCTGGGCGGGGCACGACGGGGGCATGGCCGGGCATTCTGGGGGAGGGGCATTCCTGGGCGGGGCTGTTCCCTTTTACTTGGCTATTACTGTAGCCATTTTTGTTAAGGGCAAAAGCTGCAGAAAAGAGACAAGTTAGGGATTGTCTGCCAATTCCCATCTCGCTCTGAAATGAAGGTAGGTGTGTGGGGGTGGGCACCGTGGGGTGGGGGATAGGGGTAGGGTGGGGTGCCATGGGGGAGGGGCCGCAGGGGGCCCTGGGGGGTGATTTCGCATTTCCCACTTGACGAGATTTGTTGTACCCAGGGACAGAGATTACCCCCTTGTCCCTAGTGGAGTTAATCATTAACAACCGGTTCTCCGAACTGAGAAAATTTTAATAACCGGTTCTACCGAATAGGTGCAAATAGGCTGCATCCCACCTCTGACCGTTTCCCTTACCTTGTTTCCCAAATCATGCACAGCTATGGAAGTAGGGAAGGGACCCCAATCCTGCATTTGAGGCTCAGCTAGCTCAGGCCCTCGTGGAGGACCAGGGTGTTTTTCCCATCTTCCTTGTTTCTCAAGTGCTATGAAAACAGGAAAGGGGGGGTCATATCCTCCATGCTGAACTCAGTGCACTGAGTCCAACAGGGAGGATCAGGCCCACTTCTCCCCCCACCTCGCTTCCCCGGGTCTTGAGAAGGGATATAAGTGGTGGTTAGAATCACAGAACCATAGAGTTGGAAGAGACCAGAAGGTTCACCAAGTCCAAACCCCTTGCTGTGCAGGAAGACACAGTCAATGCACTCTCCACAGATGACCATCCAGCCTCTGTTTAAAAACCTCCAAAGGAGGAGACTCTACTACACTCTGAGGAAGTGTATTCCACTGATGAACAGCCCTAACTGTCAGGAAGTTCCTCCTAATGTTTAGATGGAGTCTCTTTTCCTGCACGTTGAACCCTTTACTCCTGGTCCTTGTCCCTCTTCAACATGACACCCCTTCAAATATTTAAACATGGCTATTATGTCACCCCTTTGCCAACCTAAACAAACCCAGCTCCCCAAGTCTCTTATCGTAGGGCATGGACTCCAGACCCTTTATCATTTTGGTTGCCCTCCTCTGGACCCATTCCAGCTTGTCAATATCCTTCTTGAATTGTGGTGCCCAGAACTGAACACAGTACTCTAGGTGATGTCTGACCAGTGCAGAGTAGAGTGGTACAATGACTTCCCTTCATCTGACACTATACTCCTATTGATGCATCCCAGAATTGCATTGGCTTTCTTGCCTGCTGCATCACACTGCTGAACTCATGTTCAGAATGTGGTCTACTAAGACTTCCAGATCCCTTTTACATGTAGTGTTGTGAAACCATCCTATTTCTGTGCATTTCTTTTTTCCTGCCTGAGTATCTTACACTTACCTCTGTTGAAATTCATTTTGTTAGCTTTGGTCCATCTCTCTCACCAGTCCAGGTCATTTTGAATCCTGGCTCTGTCCTCTGGGGTATTAGCTACTCCTTCTGATTTGGTGTCATCTGCAAATTTGATTTGCATGCCCTTTGTTTCATCGTCCAAGTCATTGATCAAAATATTGAATGGGGGTAACAATCAGTGTGCTTGACAAGTGTTGTCAGCCTCTCTGTGACAACTCGGATTTTTGCCCAGGGAGACAGCCCAACCCCTTGAGACACCTTGCCGGGCCTGCAAATGACTGCTTAGGTTCCAAACCTGATAAGATCAGCCTAGCCAGCTTGGTGTAGTGTTTAAGAGCTGGTGGATCTAATGTGGAGAACCGGGTTTGATTCCCCACTCCTCCACCTGAGTGGCAGAGGCTTATCTTCCTTCCTTCCTTCCTTCCTTCCTTCCTTCCTTCCTTCCTTCCTTCCTTCCTTCCTTCCTTGCTTCCTTCCTTCCTTCCTTCCTTCCTTCCTTCCTTCCTTCCTTCCTTCCTTACTTACTTACTTACTTACTTACTTACTTACTTACTTACTTACTTGACTTTTATACCGCCCACCCCCGGAGGGCTCTGAGCGGTGTTTGGGTGGGAGGCCACCAAGGAAAACCAGGGTTGGTACGCCAAGTGAGCAATGGCAAACCACCTCTGTTCATCCTTAACCCTGAAAACCCTACGAGGTTACCATAAATTGGCTGTGACTGTGATCATCATCATCATCATCATCTTCTTCTTCTTCTTCTTCTTCTTCTTCTTCTTCTTCTTCTTCTTCTTCTTCTTCTTCTTCTTCTTCTTCTTCTTCTTCTTCTTCTTCTTCTTCTTCTTCTTCTTCTTCTTCTTCTTCTTCTTCTAATTCTGACTGTGGTAACAGCGGCTGGTGATTGGTAGGATCTCAGATCTCAGCCGATGCTGCAGTCAGCCATAATGGAAGGGTGCCCAGCTTCCCAAGGCAAAGAGAAATGGCTTCAGACGATGACTGAGGGAGAGAGAACCTGATGTACGTATATAGTGCCGTCAAGTCACAGCCCATTTATGGCAGCCTCGTAGGGTTTTCAGGGTTAAGGATGAACAGAGGTGGTTTGCCATTGCTCACTTGGCGTACCAACCCTGGTTTTCCTCGGTGGTCTCCCACCCAAATACTGACCAGGGCCAGCCATGTTTACCTTCTGAGATCTGACGACATTTGGTGTGCTGTAGTGTTTTAAGGGCGGCAGACTCTAATCTGATGAACTGGACTCCTCCTCATGAAGCCTGCTGGGTGACCTTGGGCCAGTCACAGTTCTCTCAGAACTCTCTCAGCCCCACCTACCTCACAAGGTGTCTGTTGTGGGGAGAGAAACAGTCACCTTGACTCTCTCTAGGGTAGAAGAAAAGAGTTGTATAAAAACCAACTCTTCTTCATCAGGCTAGCCAGCACGATCCAAGTCAGAGTGAGAACATGATAGAAGCTTATAAAATAACTAACACAGTGTGAGGAGAGTTGAAAAGGGCATCTAGAGGTCATATATGACCCCCTTTTGAATGCAGGGTATTGCCAAACCAGAGGCTTCCCCAACAGACAGCTGCTCACCCTATGCTGGAAGATCTCCAGTGAGGGGAGAGCCTCCCTCTTCCATAAGCCGTTGATTCTATTACAAAGCTTCTGTTGCCCTTACAAAGTTTCTCCTATCATTCTCCTGAAATCTACCTTTGAAAAGAGAGCTTTGGTTTTCAAAAGCTTATCCTGGGGATCCCCAAACTTTTTGAGCCCGTGGGCACGTTGGGAATTCTGACCCGGCACGGAGGGCGCAGCCACAAAACGGCTGCCGCGAAATGGCTGCCACTGGAGGCAGAACCAGGCAAAAACGATGGCCACTGCTTAACTTCAGACCCACAGTCTAAATCAGGGGTCTTCAAACTATGGCCCTCCAGATGTTCATAGACTACAATTCCCATGAGTCCTACCACTTGGCTATGCTGGCAGGGGCTGATGGGAATTGTAGTCCATGAACATCTGGAGGGCCATAGTTTGAAGACCCCTGATCTAGATCCTTCTGCTGTAGGGCGGGGGCTGCAAAAGCAACGTTTTTTCAGAATAAGCACAGCCAGTCAGAAGCCCTACCTGACCCCACCTACTTCTTAAAACACTTGGCAGGCACCAGAAATGGTGTTGGGCATCGAGCTGGGGACCCCTGGCTTATACTCTGGAAATCTCATTGCTGTTTCAGGTGGTTTTGGACTCCAGTCTTTCTCATCTACTGCAGACCAACACGGATGTCCTCCTGAAACCAGGCCTAGGGCAAGCTGCTCTCTATCCCATGCTTTTTCTCCCCCTCATATTAAACTGGGGGTCACACCATGAATCTGGTTAGCAATACATTCAGGGAAGGCATAAGGAAGTCCTTCATTCTGTGAGAAATTTACTACAGGAGCTTATGGAATTCATTGCCACAAGGTGAGGGGGAACGGCTTGTAAGCTTGAAGGGCTTTCAGAAAGGAGAGTAGAAGAAAAGTTTGGATTTATACCCCACCTTTCTTTCCTATAGGAAGACTCAAGGTGCTTGCAAGCTCCTTTCCCTTCCTCTCCCCCTTGTGGGGCAGGTGTTCTGAGAGAACTGGGACTACCCCAAGGTCACCCAGCAGGAATGTAGGAGTACGGAAACGCATCTGGTTCACCAGATAAGCCTCTGTCACTCAGATGGAGGAATGGGGAATCAAACCCAGTGCTCCAGATTAGAATCCACCTGCTGTTAACCACAACACCACGTAGGCAAATTCACAGAAAAGCAGAGGGAGAACATCAGTGCCTATTTTCCAAACACACCTCAGCAGAACTTCCATGTCCTGAAGCAGTGTACCTGGGAGGCTGGGGATAAAGAGTATCAGAGCACTGAGCAGCAGTGGCGTAGGAGGTTAAGAGCTCATGTATCTAAACTGGAGGAACCGGGTTTGATTCCCTGCTCTGCTGCCTGACCTGTGGAGGCTTATCTGGGGAATTCAGATTAGCCTGTGTACTCCCATACACGCCAGCTGGGTGACCTTGGGCTAGTCACAGCTTCTCGGAGCTCTCTCAGCCCCACCTACCTCACAGGGTGTTTGTTGTGAGGGGGGAAGGGCAAGGAGATTGTAAGCCCCTTTGAGTCTCCTGCAGGAGAGAAAGGGGGGATATAAATCCAAACTCTTCTTCTTCATGCCCTTGTGAGCTTTCGGAGGAACTAGCTGCTGCTGCTGCCTTTTGTCATTTTGTGCAAGGTTGCTTTTCTGTTTTGAACAGGAACCTGCCCAAGGAAATGTGCGTAACTAGTAAAGAGGGGGATTGCCCCGGCGCTACCTTCGCCCCAGCCAGTAAAAGCCAGACACAAGCCAGAAGGCTGGAGTGGACTTTGAGACAGAGGCCGTTCCCTAAACGAGGGTTTATTGGCGTGTGTTTATTTATCTCGTTTTAAACCATCTGTTTTTTAATTTATCCTGCTTTAAACCATCCTGGTTTTTGCACGCCAGACAAGTTTACGAAAACAACCGTCCAAAAGAGGGTCGAGGAGAAACGTGGAGAGAGAAAAAAGTTAAAACCCCGTTGAATTCGGTGTTAAGTATGGCCTTACTGAATCTGATACAGAGCATCACCTTCTTAAGCAGATACTGCTGAGAACATCTCTGTTGTTGGTCCTTCAATAACTGAGGTATACTGCCTCTATCCATTGTGGTTCTTCTAAAGTTCCATGGCTACCGATAGGTCGGTCCGTAATAAAAGTCCACCTGGGTCCTGTGTTCGGATCCCCACTGTAGTCACTGGGTGGGCCTTGGGACAGTCGTTCTTTCTCAGCCTGACCAACCTCACAGGGTTGTTGTGAGGGGCTGACAGACAAGAACTACCTCCATTTGATACTCATTAAAAACTTTGGGGAAAGGATGGGATAGACAAGAAAATGTATCAGCTAGATATACAGTCTGGAACCTTAGAGAGCATAAGAAGAACCCTACTGGATCAGACCAGCGGTCAGTCAGTCCATCAACTCTTTCTCGCACAATGGCCAACCAATTCCTCTGGAGGTCCAACAAAGGGGCAGAGTAGTAGTAGTAGTAGTAGTAGTCCGGCTTCCGTGCTGGGCATGGGACGGAGACTGTTCTCGTCGCTGTCACAGATACACTCCGTATTCAGCTCGACCGAGGCGGATCGGCGCTGCTGGTATTGTTAGATCTTACCGCAGCGTTTGATGTGGTCGACCACGACCTTTTGACCCACCGCCTTGCGCCTCGAGTCTTGAGGGCACTGTCCTTCAGTGGATTGCCTCGTTTCTCCGGGGTCGAAGTCAGCAAGTGAGGTGCGGGGATCAGGCCTCCCGGAAGTGCCCGCTTGATTGCGGTGTACCCCAGGGGGCTCTACTATCCCCGCTGCTATTTAATATCTATATCGACCCCTTGCTCAACTGAGTACGGAGTTTTGGGCTGACCTGCCATCAATGCAGCTGATGACCGCCCAGCTCATTCTGTTGATGGAGGGCGGTCGCCGCCCTCTCGCGGCTCTCCAGCACTGTTTGGGCCCGGTTGCTGGTTGGTTAGCGGCAGAGCAGGTTAAAACTGAATCCATCGAAGACGGAGATCCTCTGGCTTGGCGGCGAGGGGACAGGATCTTCCAGCCACCCGGTGTGGGAGGGAGTCTCATTGGCGCCGACCCCTCCGTGCGCAGCCTGGGGAGTCCACCTGGATTTGTCTCTCTCAATGGAGACCCAGGTGGCCCATGTAACCAGGTTGCCTTCTTCCACCTTCGTCAGAGCCCGGCGGCTGGCTCCTTTCCTCTCCCAAAGCGGACCTAGCCACTGTGATCCATGCAGCGGTCACCTCCAGATTGGACTATTGTAACTTCGGCTCTCTGAGGGTCTTCCCTTAGCGTTTGATCCGGAGACTAAAGCTGGTCCAACCGCAGCGCGCGCTACTTACAGGCAGCCATGCATTTACGATCACATTCAGCCTGTGTTTAGCCAGCTGCATTGGCTCCCGGTGGAGTTCGGGTCATCTTCAAGGTGCTGGTGTTGACCTTCAAGGCCCCTACGCTGACCTGGGACCCCTGTATCTTCGAGACCGCATCACCCCATATGTCCCTGCACGGCCTCTCCGCTCGGTGGAGGCCAATTTATTAGTGGTCCCTGGCCCTCAATGATGCGACTGGCAGCCTCCGCAGCGGGCCAGGGCCTGACCTGGCCCCAGCCTGGTGGAACACTCTACCTCCGGCTGTTTGGGCCCTGCGGGGACCTTGGCCGAGTTCGCGGGGCCTGCAAAAGCGGAGTTGTTCCACCGGGCCTTTGGAGAGGGACCAGCGTGATATGGTGCCCCAGTTGGCCTTTCCATCTAGGCCACCACCTAATATGACTTGCAGCTCTCCTCCCCTTCTTTCCTGGGAGAATTTTCAAAGTGGGGTTGGTCGGATAGCCTCTACTATTATTATCATTATGTTTGTATAAGCTGTTTTAAATTTTTAGTAATTCATTTTATTTATGCTTGTGCTGTACACCGCCCAGAGCCCCTTGGGGATGGGGCGGTATAAAAGCCAAAACAATAAATAAATAGTAGTAGTAGTTGTAGTTGTAGTAGCAGTAGTAGTAGTAGTAGTAGTAGTAGTAGTTTGGATTTATATCCCACCTTTCTCCCCTGTAAGGAGACTCAAGGTGGCTTACACTCAAGGGGGATTTATACCCCACCTTTCCCTTCCCCTCCCCACAACAGACACCTTGTGAGGCAGGTGGGACTGAGAGAGTTCAGAGAGAACTGTGAGTCACCCAGCAGGACCGTAGGAGTGCGGAAACACATCTGGTCCACCAGATAAGCCTCAGCCACTCAGGTGGAGGAGTGGGGGATCAAACCCAGTTCTCCAGAGTAGAATCCACCTTAACCACTACACCACGCTGTAGGTTGTCAAGGCTGAGACCATCCCCTAAGGTGGCCTTCTGGCTCTTGGATTCAGAGGTTGACTGCCTCTGAACATGGAGGTCCTCGTCATTCACCACGGCAAACAAACGTTGAACCTCCTTTTAAAGCCACCGATCCTCGTAACCATCTCTTACATCCTCTGGCAGCGAAATCCATATTTCAATCACTCGCTGTGCAAAGAGGTATTTGCTTTTGTCCGCCCCGTGCTCTTTTCTGCTCCGTTGCCGTAAAGCGGAAACAGAGTTGAAAGCCGAAAGCTAGAAATTAAAGCAAGGCAGTTCTGGGGGGAGGGGGGAGCAGATTTACGACCCTCCCCCTTCCTCCGTGCAGAATAAGAAAAAATTGAGGTTCAGGCAAAACGGCATTTAACTTGTCAGATTGCCTTGTGGCCCAGTTCTGCAACCAGTGAGCTGCTTTAGATTACACACGCTCCCCTCGGGGAGCTGCTTTTCAGACTGCAGGGACTAGGAATATGTATTTACGGCCTTGTTGATGATCTGCAAACAGTGCGAAGCTTCCGTGCTGGTGGCAGGTTCAGGACAGGCATCAAAAGTATGACCTTTGGCCCAGGCACTGGCTTCTCCGTGCAGCAGTTCTGCCCCCCAGTGCCAGCCACGAACTGCCTCCTGAGCAGGCGCCTCTTCTTGGCCACCGTATTCTACGGGCGGAAGCGGAGCACCCCTTGCCCTAGATGATCCTGCCGGCCCCTCATCTCCTGCCTCTCCCGCTCCATCTGCTCGGCCCCTCTTCCAGACCACCTTGTCCTTTGCTCCTAATCTTCCTTCTGTCTCCGCGCCGTCTCACCAGCTGCTCACCCGGGGCCTGCTTCATAATCAATTGCTTGAACAGATGATCACGCAGAGACACACACACGCCGCTACTCCCTGGGCTGAGACATTGAGTGGAAGGGGAATTTCTAGGGGATCGTAGTCTGGGTGTCAGGGGAGGCGGTTTTATTTTGTTAATATCTTCTAGTACGATGCTCGCTGGCTCTTCTCAGTTTTCTGCCAATCGAGGTTTGCTTCTTTTGCGAGTTTGTGTCCCTTGTGCACTCAGAACTTTATTTCTTAAATTGCATAAGTGTTCGAAAGAGGCACTCTCAGTTATGTCTGGGGGGGGGGGCTTCTGGATCCAGCATCATACCTGGAATCGAAAGAGGCCCCTGTGGATGGGAATACTGACTGTTTGTACACATTTGGTTATTCTGCTTTTTGACTAGTGCAGGGACACATGCAGAGAGACAACTGAGTGCCTCTTCCCCAGTCAGGTCATTCTGCAGCATTTCAGCAATAGGAATCATTTTTGAATGCTCAAATTGCATGCAACCCAGAGAAGAACTATTTACCCAAGCAGTGGCCAGTGTGAAGCAAGCTGCGCACAGAGCAGGAACTCGTAGAGAGATACAGCAAGCAGCCTCCTCCTCTGCTGGTTATTTGATTCTGAGGGCCTGTGGTGCGGAATTTCTATGAGTAAATGCCAGCCGGGACATCCTTTTCCTCTAAGCTTGGTCCTCCATTTTCTTTCCCACGGTTATTTGTACCCCTCTGGGCAGTTGTGAGGAGTGGTGGCAGCATTTTATCCTCTGTGCCACCAGTTTTGACTCACCTGTTGGGCAGCGGTGGGGAAGTAGAGCAACCTTGGCAACTGTGCCCACTGATAGGGAGGAGCGGCCAATAAAGCTGGAACAGCATGGCCGGAGACTTTTGTCTCCTGGAAAGGTTTCTACCCATCCCCTTAGGCCAGTGATGGCAAACCTTTTCGAGATGGAGTGCCCAAATTGCAACCCAAAACCCACTTATTTATGGCAAAGTGCCAACACGACAATTTAACCTGAATACTGAGGTTTTGGTTAGGGTTAGGGTTGGCTCCGAGGCGTGCGCTACTTGGGAGTAAACTTGGTGGTAGTTGGTGGCTTGGCTTTGAAGCAACTGTGCAACTCTTCCAACGGGTGAATCATGACCCTGGAGGGTTTACTCAGAAGCAAGCCCCATTGCCAGCAACCGAGCTTACTCCCAGGTAAGGGATCACGCTTTAGTTCTTCACATGAAAATCAGCGGGGTTTAACAGCGCTTAACAGGGTTACACAGCTGCTTCCCCAAAACTAGGTCTTAGGTTTTAATGCTAATAATCGAGGCCAGCCCAGGCGGCCTAGATGTGGCGACTCTGTGCGTGCCCACAGAGAGGGCTCTGAGTGCCACCTCTGGCACCCGTGCCATAGGTTCGCCACCACTGCCTTAGGCAAAGGTTTCTAAGCAGCCTTGAAACACACACCATGGCTTCGAAACACAGAAGATCCGGTTCTGAACCTCCTTCTATAACACTGTCTTTCAGCTCCCCCCACCTTCCAGGAGACCCCGCCAGCTTTCGTAGAAGTGCAAGACAGAGACTCCCTCACTCTCACCTGCTCCGCCGCTGGCAACCCCCGACCTGTCGTCACTTGGAAGAGGAACAACCAAGCCATAGGAGGAGTGCAGGTATAGTTCTGTGTGTGTCTGTGTATCTCGGAGCGGTGGGTCTTGCGATATCACCCGATGCCAACTCATCGCAAGGCGGGAACGGGATCTCCGGACAGAACTACAAAGCCGTTGCAGAATTTCCCTGGGTTTCAGAGCTCTTCCTTTAAAAGGGATGAGCGCGCTTCTAGATCTCTTGGGGGTGGAGTGAATTTTGTCACTAGGGTTGACAGCCAGTGTGGTGTAGTCGCTAAGAGGGGAGAACTCCGATCTGGAGAACTCGGTATCCTCCTCACGAGCAGCCAACTCTTATCTGATGACCTGGATTTGGTTCCTTGTTCCTACACATGAAGCCTGCTGTGTGAACTTGGGTTAGTCACAGTTCTCTCCGAACTGTCTCAGCCCCACCTACCTCACAAGGTGTCTGTTGTGGGGAGAGGAAGGGAAAGGAGCTTGTAAGCCACCTTGAGTCTCCTTACAGGAGAGAAAGGCGGGGTATAAATCCAAAACTTGTTTTCTTCTTGCCAACCTCCAGGTGGCATCTGGAGATCTCCAACTATTGCAGTCGATCTCCAGTCAGCCAATGTCAGGTCCCTGGAAAAAATGGCTGCTCAGGAGGGGTGGACTCTGTGACATTGTACCCTGCTGAGGTCCTTCTCCCTCTCCAAACCCCACCCTCCCCAGGCTCCACCCCCAAAAGTCATGCTATTTGCAGAGGCATATCTAGGGGAAATGTAGCCCAGTGCAAAATCTTGAGTTTTCCGCCCCACCCCCGGATGGGTGGCCACCCTCCCCCACCACAACCAACCAAACATTTTTTTGCACCAGGCCTTGAAGTCAGTGTTTGGACCTGGGGGGAAGGAGGAGGGGGTGTGGGTGGTGTTTTTCCACCCTTCACATAACCCAGGGACATTTGACCCCATATGTCCCCCTGGGTGGTACGCCCTAGATCAGTGGTGGCGAACCTTTGGCACTTCAGATGTTATGGACTACAATTCCCATCAGCCCCTGCCAGCATGGCCAATTGGCCATGCTGGCAGGGGCTGATGGGAACTGTAGTCCATAACATCTGGAGTGCCAAAGGTTCGCCACCACAGCCCTAGATATTTCCCAGAGCTGGCAGCACTATTCTCCACCCACACAGCATGATCCTAAACAGAGCTTGACCCTTCTAAGGCCACGGATCTCAGTTGATTCCGAAGGACGCAACTCTCCTTTGGATAGCACCTTCAGCCTCTTCCTGTCTGAAAAAGCTCCATCCAGAGCTGCAGTGAGGGGGAACTGCGCCAGGGGTAGGCATGCGTCCTGCCTCCTGCCATGCCCCCGCACTGGCATGCCCCCGGTGCATCGCACAGCCCCCCATCCCCTTGGTGCTACGCCACTGGCCCCATCCATTCTCCTTTGCTGTTTTTTTTTTGTTTGGCATCCATGTCTAGAAACATCCCCTCTGCATTCCTTAAAAGGTTTGTACAAAACTCACTTTTCTCCCAACCCCCCTTTTTAATGTTTTAAGGTTTTGTGAGTAGGGTGGGGGACCCCACCACCACCACCACTAAAAAAGAAAGAAAAAGCTTAAACAAATACCTGGGCAAAATCCCCCCTCCACCGTTGTCAGATTTCCTTTCACAACTCAAAAATATCGATGCATCCCTTCCCCCACTAAATCAAATTTTTACTGCGCTGGTTATCACTGCAGCTTGCTAAGGGAAAACAGCCTTTGCTGACCCCATCCCCCAAAATCTGAGAGATCAGTTCCAGAATCGGGGGAGATGGATTTCCTTGGGGGATAACCAGAGACAGAATTAATTTCAACCTGCCTTTTTTAAAAAAATATGTTTTCCTTAAGAAACTCTCATGCCTGTTACCAGATTGCCCCCTGCTGGCCATTCTGGGTAGCACAAGCAGTTACTCTTCCTATTTTTGTAACGTTAGGATTGTATTCAACCACTACACAATTCTGGCTAAGAGGGATGTGATTTTGGTTCACATAGCACAGTAAGTTGTTGCAACAGGAAAGCAGCTTTGGAGACAATGTTGTTATGACTGTGCTATGTGTGTAGTGGTTAAGAGCAGGTAGATTCTACATTGTGTAGTGTAGTGTGTAGTGGTTAAGAGCAGGTAGATTCTACACATTGTGTAGTGGTTAAGAGCAGGTAGATTCTAATCTGGAGAACCGGGTTTGATTCCCCACTCTGCCACCTGAGTAGTAGAGGCTTATCTGGTGAACCAGATGTGTTCCCTCACTCCTACACTCCTGCTGGGGGATCTTGGGCTAGTCACAGTTCTTCAGAGCTCTCTCAACCCCACCTACCTCACAAAATGTCTGTTGTAGGGAGAGGAAAGGAGCTTGTAAGCTACCTGGAGTCTCCTTACAGGAGAGGAAGGTGGGGTATAAATCCAAGCTCTTCTTCTTCACTCTCTTAGGTGCTAAACAAGAACAAACTCTTGTTCTTCTTCAAGTGTTTCTATGCGTATATGTCTTCTCCTTTCTTGATGAAGGTCTAGGCCCGTGGTGACGAACCTTTGGCACTCCAGATGTTATGGACTACAATTCCCTTCAACCCCAATTGGCCATGCTGGCAGGGGCTGATGGGAATTGTAGTCCATAACATCTGGAGTGCCAAAGGTTCGCCACCACTGGTCTAGGCAGTTTACATGGTTTTTGGTTTTTCCTTAAGTTCCTTAGACTGAGAGAGTGTAACTGCTCAGCATCACCCAACAAGTATCATGGCCTGGGCAGGCTTGTGGCTTAAGGCGACGTGATCATATTCACCCCGTGGCCCCAGCTTTTCCTTTCCAAGCCGGCACCTCCCTCCCACCTCTGGTTGTAATCAGGACTTGGAAATCCTCGGGAAACATGGCCGCATCCTGATTGTTACGGCCGTTGCCCAAAGATAGCCAAGTTCCCTCTGAATGTGTGTGTGTGTGTGTGCTGTCAAGTCACAGATGACCCACGGTGGCGCTGTCGGGTGTTCAAGGCCAGAGACATTTGGACATCAGTTGCCGTTGCCTGCTTCTGCCTGGGCTAGAGAGTTCTGAGAGAACTGTGACTGTCCCAGGGGCACCCAGGAGGCTTCATGTGGAAAATGTGGGGAATTGAACCCGGTTTTCCAGATTAGACTCTGCTTCTCTTAATTGCTGCACCACCCTGGCTCCTTCTAATTACAGCTGAGGAGTTTAGAGGAGGGAATATGGATGGTTGAGAACAGGATAGAAGAGAAGGCTTTCTTGAATACAAAGACTTCCCCTCGCCTGCCAGGTATCCGAGTTTTGCTAACATGGAAGGGCAGAAGGGAATATCCTCATCTCTGTCCCTTCCGACTTCAAACCTCTGGACCCCATAAGGACAGCAGCAAGGAGGAACATTTCTCCCCTTCTGAGCTGTGAGGTCCCATTTGACCCAGTTGGGACAACCATATGGCTTGTGCCACATTTGCCAGGGAGAAAGGATTTGAACCCAGGGCTTCAAATCTCTAGTCCAGCACCCTAGCCACTGCACCACGCCAGAGTCTTGTCAAGACTTTAGCAAAAAAAAAAAAACCCTCTGCCCATTCTTCCAATCTCTGTGTTTTCTTGGGGTCTCGTTTACTGTGCCAGAGCACAGGACAACATACATAGCTCCGACTTTATCCTCACAAGTGAGATAGGTTAGTCTGAGCTGTGGTGACTATCCCAAGGTCCTCCTGGTGAACCACGTTGTAGCTGAACCCTGGAACTGGTGCAGTGTACTATCTTGGCTTCTTCCAGAAATACACTAATTGGCTTTACAGTAGGGAGCAGCAGTGGCGTAGTGGTTAAGAGCAGGTGCATTCGAATCTGGAGGAACCGGGTAGTGGCGTAGGAGGTTAAGAGCTCATGTATCTAAACTGGAGGAACCGGGTTTGATTCCCTGCTCTGCCGCCTGAGCTGTGGAGGCTTATCTGGGGGAATTCAGATTAGCCTGTGCACTCCCACACATGCCAGCTGGGTGATCCTGGGCTAGTTACAGTTCTTTGGAGTTCTCTCAGCCCCACCCAACTCACAGGGTGTTTGTTGTGAGGAGGTTAGGGCAAGGAGATTGTAAACCCCTTTGAGTCTCCTACAGGAGAGAAAGGGGGATATAAATCCAAACTCTCCTCCTCCTCCTCCTCCTCCTCCTCCTCCTCTTCTTGTTCTTCTTGTTCTTGTTCTTCTTGTTCTTCTTGTTCTTCTTGTTCTTCTTGTTGTTGTTCTTCTCCTCCTCCTCCTCCACCTCCTCCTCCACCTCCTCCTCCTCCTCCTCCTCCTCCTCCTCCTCCTTCTTCTTCTTCTATCCAGCTGTCCCCTCCCTGCCTCCGATCCCTTCAATATAATGGGGGTAATAATTCTGTCCTACCTTACTGGGCTGTTGAAGATCCTTTTTTTGCATAACGCTTTGAACATGTAAAACTTGAAATGACTGCTAAGCAGAGTATCATATTGTATTATATGCGCATGAACGTATCTGCCTGTACGCCTGTAAGAATTTCCTGTTTTTTAAAAAGTTCCCGTTTTCCATTAAAACATCAAAGAGTCTCGCGGGCACCTTAAAGTCTAACAAATTTATTGTGGCAGCAGCTTCCATAAGCCAGAGGCCCGCTTCATCAGATATGTCGCTATTTTTGGTTAGCTGGAAGGGAAAAGGAAATTGCTTTAAAATGACCACGCCATGCCATCTTAGACCTTGGAAGATTGCAAAGATACATAAATGACGTTCGGAAAAGTTCTTCGGAATGATGCAAACAGAAGGGCTGACTTTTTTTCGGTGGGTGATGCTTATGCGTTGAAGGTAGTAATTTTGAGTAAACGATTGCTGAGACGGTATCAAGTCCGTTAACTTTGCAATTAGCAGAAATGCCGTTGATCGGCTTGCCCTGACTTGCTTTAACTAGCTCTGAGCTTCTTGGTAGTTTCAAGGTGGCCAGACTTTGGGAAAAATGCATTTCTGTTGTGTGTGGGTGGGGTTTTTTAAAAAAATAACAGCAAGAGATCCCAGAAGTCTAGCAGCTTTACGTTCTTCAGGGAAGAGACAGTCTGCCGATTAATAAAATAAAAAATAAAAACTGCAATCCGATGTGCACTTACTTACTCAGGAGCATTTGAAACAGCAAGTAAAAGTATCTGGGAACAGTTGGCTAAGAAGTTCAGTGTCTGGCAGTAATATGCGTAACCAAATCGACTTTAACGGTTAATTCCACTGTATGTCTAAATCTCATTTAAGCATTTCGAATGTCTGCCAGTGCTCGGGGGAGTGGGGGTGTGAGCAGATTTGGTTGCTGCTGTGTCTCGATTCTGTGCGTTTAGCACCTTACGGCAGTCTGTTCCTTTTGGTGACTACATTGCATTGCTGGGGGTTTGTTTCTGATCTGCGGGATGGCCATTCCTTCCGACAAATGGCGTTCATGAAGAAGGGCGGTGGCATATGGACAACAGTGTTGGATGAGGGGTTCTGTGTGGTTTCCAGGCTGTATGGCCGTGTTCTAGCAGCATTCTCTCCTGACGTTTCACCTGCATCTGTGGCTGGCATCTTCAGAGGATCTGATGCCAGCCACAGATGCCAGCCACAGATGCAGGCGAAACATCAGGAGAGAATGCTGCTAGAACACGGCCATACAGCCCGGAAACTACACAGCACCCCAGTGATTCCGGCCGTAAAAGCCTCCGACAATACAGTGTTGGATGAGTTTCTGGAGGACCCCGTTTCAAATCCATGCTCTGCCGTGCAAATTCACTGACTGGTTGTGGTGGGCTTTCCGGGCTGGGTGGCCGTGGTCTGGTGGATCTTGTTCCTAACGTTTCGCCTGCATCTGTGGCTGGCATCTTCAGAGCATTATATGTGGTAAATATACCTGTTGCCCTTCACATTCCTCCACACTGGTTCTTTTCACAAGTTACTGGGAAACAGCACCAATTCTTCCCAACAACTCAATTCAGTTCTGGCCGCCACATCTCAAAAAGGATATCGAAGAGATAGAAAAAGTGCAGAGAAGGGCAACGAGGATGATTGAGGGACTGGAGCACCTTCCTTATGAGGAGAGGCTGCAGCGTTTGGGACTCTTTAGTTTGGAGAGGAGACGGCTGAGGGGGGATATGATTGAAGTCTATAAAATTATGCATGGGGTAGAAAATGTTGACAGAGAGAAATTTTTCTCTCTTTCTCACAATACTAGAACCAGGGGGCATCCATTGAAAATGCTGGGGGGAAGAATTAGGACTAATAAAAGGAAACACTTGTGATTGGTGTGATTGGTGTTTGGAATATGCTGCCACAGGAGGTGGTGATGGCCACTAACCTGGATAGCTTTAAAAGGGGCTTGGACAGATTTATGGAGGAGAAGTCGATCTATGACTACCAATCTTGATCCTCCTTGATCTCAGATTGCAAATGCCTTAGCAGACCAGGTGATCGGGAGCAGCAGCAGCAGCAGCAGGCCATTGCTTTCACATCCTGCACGTGAGCTCCCAAAGGCACCTGGTGGGCCACTGCGAGTAGCGGAATGCTGGACTAGATGGACTCTGGTCTGATCCAGCAGGCTAGTTCTTATGTTCTCAGTGAGTGACTTCACTGGTACTTGAATACCCCTGTGGTTCGTATAAGGCAGAGGTCTTCAAACTATGGCCCTCCAGATGTTCATAGACTACAGTTCTCATGAGCCCTTCCACTTGGTCATGCTGGCAGGGGCTGATGGGAATTGTAGTCCATGAACATCTGGAGGGCCATAGTTTGAAGACCCCTGGTATAAGGTTTTGGGGAACTGTTCCGGGTCCTTCTGACAAGATCCAGAAGCCCCCATGTGGTTTTTTTTCTTTTCCTAGGTGAAGAATGGGACTCTCATCATTGCCAGCGTGGAGCGATCCAGCGCTGGGGCCTACACTTGCCACGCCTCCAGCGAAGAGGGCACCGTCACCCACACCACCCGCCTGCTCGTACAAGGTAAAGGGGGTGGGAGAGCATCCCCCTGGATCCAACGGATCTGCAGCGCACCACCTGAAAGTTATGAAATGGAGGACCATCATCCCAGCTGGGGACATCTTGGGGTTCTAGGGAGGCTTCGTTTTTGCGACCCCCTCAAAGTCTAAACCTCAACATGTTCTGCCCTTCTCGCTTCAGACCCACGGCTACGGTGGTATAGTGGTTAAGAGTGGTTTGTCTGTAATCTGGACAACTGGGTTCCCCGCTCCTCCACATGAGCAGTGGATTCTAATCTGGAGAAGAGAAGGAAAGTTTGGATTTCTATCCTGTCTTTCTCTCCTGTAGGGAGACTCAAGGCACTTTACAAGTTCCGTTCCTTTTCTCTCCCCACAACAGACACCTTGTGAGGTAGGTGGGGCTGAACGGGTCCCAAAGAACCGTGACTGGCCCACAGCCGCAGAAGGCCATTGCTTTCACATCCTGCATGTGAGCTCCCAATGGCACCTGGTGGGCCACTGCGAGTAGCAGAAAGCTGGTCTAGATGGACTCTGGTCTGATCCAGCAGGCTCTTTCTTATGTTCTTCTTATGTTCTAATGTAGGAATGGGAAAACAAATCTGGTTCACAAGATAAGAATTTGCCCCTCATGTGGAGGAGTGGGGAATCAAACCCAGTTCTCCAGATTAGAGTCCACTGCTCTTAACCACTACGCCATGCTGGCTCTCAGGTTTGTTTCCCCACTCCTCCACAAGAAGCCTGCTGGGTGACCTTGGGCCGGTCCCAGTTCTCTCAGAAGTCTCTCAGCCCCACCAGCCTCACAAGGTTGTGGGGAGAGGAAGGGAAAGGAGCTTGTAAGCTGCTTTGAGATTCCTTTCGGTTGAGAAAAGCAGAGCACACATCCAGACTCTTCCCTTCTTCACTCTTCATCCTCCTCCCCAGGGCCGCCGGTAATTGTGGTCCCCCCTCAGAACGTCACCGTCAACCTCACACAAGATGCCTTCCTGGCCTGCCAAGCTGAGGCCTATCCCGCCAATCTCACTTACAGCTGGTTCCTGGGGAGTACAAATGTCTTTCACCTTAGGTAAGAAGGAAATCGGGTGCGCCTCATGTTTGCACACCACTCTGGCTGTGTATGCATCATATTCGCAAGCGCCAGGTGTGGTGGGGGTTGCAGAATCTGTCTGTCTTGCACATTCCCAGAGTATTGCTCCCTTCCGCTCCTCCAGTAGGACCTTTAACCTATTGGTCTCGACCACCCAGATTATTTGCCCAGGACCATATGAGGAAGGAAGGGGATTGACGACCTTTAAGGTGCTACTGGACTGAAATCTTGATCTTCTGCTGCAGGCCAACATGGATACCCACCTGAAGCTCTTTGAATGACTCTGAAGAGCTTAGAAAAATTGCAGTGGGGCAGTGCCAGTTGAGAAGCAGCATTCCCTCCCCACACTTAAGCAGCATTCCCTCCCCACACTTAAGCAGCATTCCCTCCCCGCACTTGAGCAGCATTCCCTCCCCGCACTTGAGCAGCATTCCCTCCCCGCACTTGAGCAGCATTCCCTCCCCGCACTTGAGCAGCATTCCCTCCCCGCACTTGAGCAGCATTCCCTCCCCGCCCAGGCAGCATCCCCTCCCCGCACTTGAGCAGCATTCCCTCCCCGCACTTGAGCAGCATTCCCTCCCCGCACTTGAGCAGCATTCCCTCCCCGCACTTGAGCAGCATTCCCTCCCCGCACTTAAGCAGCATTCCCTCCCCGCACTTGCTCTTCTGCTGCAGGCCAATATGGCTACTCACCTGAAGCTGTTTAAATTACTTGGAAGAGCTTAGAAAAACTGCAATTTGGCAGTGCCAGTTAAGAATCAGCATTCCCTCCCCGCACTTAAGAAGGAATGCCTCTTCCGAGACGGTGTCTGCCTGAAAGATGGGGACGTTCTTTCAGAAGAGGAATTCCCCTGTCTCTCTCTCACAAGCCTGCGCTAGCTGGCAGGTATACAGATAAAAAAGAAAAGTATACCAATAAAGCCGCTGCTCCTTCTTTGGAAAGCCGTTGCTTCGTTTGCATGTAAATGTATGCAGATTTAATTGAGCCATTAAAACCAAATGGGAATGGACTGTGTTTTCTTTAATTGGGTGACAGCCCAAATAATGAATTATGCCAACAGAGTCATTTTGGGACGAGAAAAGTCTGCCTCTCCACCCGCCCTGCCTAATCCCTTTTGCAGATGATCTAAGCGAACGGTTTGTGTGTTGGAAGAGGCACTTTGTGCAAGGTTGCCAGTGTCCAGGTTGTGGCTGGAAGTCTCCTGGAGTTGAAGATGACATAGCTCAATTACCCTGGAGAAAATGGCTGCTTTAGAGGGTGGACCCTGTGGCATTATACCCAGCTGATATCCCTCCCCTCTCCAAGCCCCGCCCTCCTTAAGCTCCACCCCCAAATCTCCAGGAATTACCCAACCCAGAGCTGGCAATTCCAGATTGCTGCATTTCTCGTCGCTCTCTGTCTTCTTCTCTTCCAGCCGCCTCCAGTTCCGGATTCGGGTCTTGGTCGATGGGAGTCTCTTGGTTCAGAGAACGACCCCAGAGGATTCGGGACAATACACCTGCGTTCCTAGCAACGGGCTAAAGAGACCACCCTCTGCTTCGGCTTTCCTTACAGTTCTATGTAAGCCTCCCACCTGTGCTCCCTCTACCCTCAGCTGCCAAAATATAACGTAGGACCTTCTTTGTGGTGGCACTGGAATTTTGGAACTCTGTTTCCCTCTGTTGTGGTCTTCCACTAGCTGGTGAAGACTTTTTTGTTTTGTTTGGCACATTCCCAGTAAGCTCTTACTGGATCTCCCTGCTTCTGTTTATATTTACATATCTGTTTGTTTTCATTCTATTTTGTACATGTTTAATGTTTTAATGCCTTTACGCTTGCCCCCTTGGGGGCCCTACGTGGGTGGAAATCAATCTTTTAAATAATAATAGCAGTAAATAACTGGCAGAAGGGAGGGGAAGGAGGGAAAATATGCCTAGGAAGAATGAAGAGGAAACATGACTTTGATCTGCCTTTATGGAAAGAATCCTCTTCCAATGGTCTCCCTTACGTTGCCTTTTTTCTAGAACTTTCTAGAACTTTTCTAGAACCAGTGAACTCAAGGCTCTGCAGGGGCGTACTGCCCAGGGGGACATATGAAGTCAGGCTGTGGCCATTTAGCCACGTGGGGGGTTTCCCAGTACTATCCAAAGGAGAGTTGCGCCCCCACACCCTTCCTCCTGCCCCTGAGTCCGTGGTGATGATGACTTTGAGATAACCTGGTGCAGAAAAACATTTTTTGGTTGTGGTGGGGAAGGGCAGCTGTCCATATGGGGGGGGCGGGGGGGGTTCAAGTTGTGCATCGGCCTACATTGTCCCCATATATGCTTCTGAGGCTTTGAAGAAGATGTGTCTCCCTTCCTTTCTTGCTAGCTCTGATTTATTCTCTTCACCTGACAACTCAGTGGCTGAAGCCCCGTCCTCTTTCCTCCCCCAGATCCGGCCCGGGTCAGCAACATGCCCCCGGAGACCCTCCTGCCGATCGGGATGCAGGGCGTCATCCGGTGCCCCAACAAGGCCAACCCTCCTCTGCTCTTTGTCAACTGGACCAAAGATGGGCAGCCCCTGGATGTAGCCAAGGTAGTTGCCAGAACGGACACTCCACCACCCACATTAGTTTTGTCTTTCTGGATATCCTTGTCCTGAACGGAGTGTTCTTCCTCTTTGTCCGTCTCTCTTCCTCACCGTGGTGCAGTGGTTAAGAGCAGGTGGATGCTAATCTGGAGAACCGGGTTTGATCCCCCACTCCTCCACCTGAGTGGCAGAGGCTTATCTGGTGGACCAGATGTGTTTCTTTTTTTTTATTAGAGTTTTTATTAAAGAATCTAGTCAGATATATACAATAAAAATTAAGATTTACAATTGTCTCACTGTGTTTCTTACAGAGAAAATTATTAGCACTTGACCATCACAAAACCCATTAGATCATATTCTAATCATTTCATCAAGTATATAATATCCTTCTTTATATAGAAAGTAACTAATCCTTCAGCTTTGTGAGACATACAAAAGTTTTCATGATTACAAGACTATAAAGGAGAAATTGCGCATGTGAGAGAAAGGTAAGGAAGGAGGAAGAGAGAACAAAGACTAGAAGGGAGAATCAGAAAATAGATGAAAAAGAAAGGAAAAAGATAATAAAGGAATAGGAAAATAGAAGAAGAAGAAGAAAAGAAAAGAAGTGTTTGGACTTCCTCTTAGCTTTGAATTATAGATGTATAACTTATATATACTGAAATACAATGTGTTTCCGCACTCCTACATTCCTGCTGGGTGACCTTGGGCCAGTCACAGTTCTTCGGAACTCTCTCAGCCCCTCCTACCTCACAAGGTGTCTGTTGAGGGGAGAGAAAGGAGCTTGTCAGCCACCTTGAGTCGCCTTACGGGAGAGAAAGCCGGGATATAAATCCAAACTCTTGTTCTTCTTCTTCCTGTTACAGTTCCCAGGCTGGTCCACAAGGCCCGATGGCGCCATCGTCATTGCCACAGGAAACGACGACGCTCTTGGGGTGTACAGCTGCACCCCATACAACAGCTACGGCACCGCCGGCCCTTCAGCACCCACTCGCGTCCTCCTCAAGGTCGGTCACAGAGAGAGCAGTGTTAGGGGAACGGGGGTGGTATCTTGCAGCTGTATATACAAAGAATTGAAATCAGGTTCTAATGGGGTTGAACAAAATCAGGTTTCCTCCCCTCCCTTCATTTGAAGAACAGGTTGGCCAGCGGCGTATCTGTAGAAAATGGGGGCCAGGGTAACCACTACGGCGTAGCCCGTACCTCCCACGGAGTTCAGGGGCGGGGGCCACCTGTTCGATTCTGGGTTGGGCCAGGTCGTGCTTTAAACTGCAGGCAAAAGCTCCAACCAGGCAGGCTGAGCCCAGAGTTGAACTAAGCACTCGCCGGACCGCCTTCAGCTTCATACTGTTGGCTCTGCCCCGCCCCCTGCTCCCCCCCCAAGCTCCACCTCTGGTCAGGTGGAGGTTGGCAGGGCGGAGCCAGCAGTATAAAGCTACAGCTGTTAAAATCAAGTGTTCAAAGGGTGTTCAAAAATCAAGTGTTCAAAAGGGGCTTGGACAAATTTATGGAGGAGAAGTCAATCTATGGCTACCAATCTTGATCCTCTTTGATCTGAGATTGCAAATGCCTTAACAGACCAGGTGTTCGGGAGCAGCAGCAGCAGCAGCAGAAGGCCATTGCTTTCACCTCCTGCACGTGAGCTCCCAAAGGCACCTGGTGGGCCACTGCGAGTAGCAGAGAGCTGGACTAGATGGACTCTGGTCTGATCCAGCTGGCTTGTTCTTATGTTCTTATGTTCATAAGGTGCTCATCCTGGCTGGGTGAAGCTTTCAACAGTAGGCTGGAAGGTTGGCAGTTAAAGCTGCGCCAAGCCCAGCCCAGCATTGAACAGGCATGTCCAGCCCTTGAACTCCGTGTAGAGCTTGAGGGCGAGGCAAGCCCAGTTGAATGCTCTCTGGGGTCTTGAGTCACGTTTCTTTGCCTCACCTATCGCCAAACCCTTCTAAGTGGAGGTGCTGGGGATTGAACCTACAACCTTCTGCACACCAAGCAGATACTATACCTGTGAACTGCATCTTCTAGTCTCATGAGCGGACTAATCTTAAGAACTTAAGAAAGAGCCTGCTGGATCAGACCAGAGTCCATCTAGTCCAGCACTCTGCTACTCGCAGTGGCCCACCAGGTGCCTTTGGGAGCTCACGTGCAGGATGTGAAAGCAATGGCCTTCTGCTGCTGCTGCTGCTCCTGAGCACCTGGTCTGCTAAGGCATTTGCAATCTCAGATCAAGGAGGACCAAGATTGGTAGCCATAGATCGACTTCTCCATAAATCTGTCCAAGCCCTTTTTAAAGCTATCCAGGTTAGTGGCCATCACCACCTCCTGTGGCAGCATATTCCAAACACCAATCACACGTTGCGTGAAGAAGTGTTTCCTTTTATTAGTCCTAATTCTTCCCCCCAGCATTTCCAACGTATGCCCCCTGGTTTTTGTACTGTGAGAAAGAGAGAAAAATTTCTATCCCATGCATAATTTTATAAACTTCAATCATATCCCCCCTCAGACATCTCCTCTCCAAACTAAAGAGTCCCAAACGTTGCAGCCTCTCCTCATAAGGAAGGTGCTCCAATCCCTCAATCATCCTCGTTGCCCTTCTCTGCACTTTTTCTATCTCTTCGATATCCTTTTTGAGATGTGGCAGTCTTCTTACTTCTCTGCCCGTTATGGACTTTGACGACGCCTCTCTGTGGCGTGAATTGTGTTTCCATCCTAGGATCCTCCCATATTCACCCAGCGCCCCAAAGAAGAGTACTTCCAGGAGGTGGGCCGCGAGTTGCTCGTTCCTTGTGCTGCCCACGGTGACCCCCAGCCCGTCATCTCTTGGACCAAGGTAAGGCATCCCGGGTATCCCTAGGAAGGCTCCTTACTCTGCCTTGCCAATTGCAGAATAGAAGCAACCTGATAAAACTTGCATCTGTAGTTAAGGGGGACCCTGATCAGAGGTCTGATTCCCTTGCGGGCCACTCAGTGATGAAAGATGTCAACAGCGAGTGGTTAGAATGTCAGACTAGGATCTGAGAGACCTTGGTTCAAATCTCTGCTATGCTGCAGAAGCTCACTGAATGACCTAGGGGCAGCCACACCCTCCCAGCCTAACATACCTCACAGGTAGTTTCTGGTGGGTAGCCCTGTTAGCCACCAGTCAAAGAGCAAGATTTAAGTCCAGTAGCACCTTTAAGAGCCATAACATTCCCAGAGTTTAAGCTTTCAAGAGTCTAGGCACATACCCCGAAAGTCTTGTTGGTGTAGTGGTGAAAAGCAGTGGGCTCTAATCTGGAAAACTGGGCTCGATTCCCCACTCTTCCATGTGAGCAGTGGATTCTTATCTGATTTAGATTTGTTTCCCCGCTCCTGCACATGAAGCCTGTTGGGTGATCTTGGACCAGCTCTTTGAACTTGATCAGCCCCACCTACCTCCAAGATGTCTGTTGAGATTGTGATTATAAGCCACTTTGAGACTCCTTATGGTTTGAGAAAAGTGGAGTATAAATTTAAATTCTTCTTAAAGGAGCTACTGGACTCAAATCTAGCTCTTAACCTCACAGGATTGTCATTAGGAGGATAAAATGGAGGAGGGGAGGATGATTTCAGAAACCAGTTTAGGGGTTCTCATTGAGGAGCAAAGGTGGAGTATAAATATCTAACCAAATAAACCTCCATGTTCAAAGCAGTATACCTCTGCTGTGGAACAATCAATAAGGATAAGCTTGCCTTCGTGCTCTGTTTTCGAGGGGGGCGTTCAGAAACAGCAGATGTGCCAATGTAGAAAACCAGGTGTTGGATTATATCAGGGGTGGGCAATTATTTTTTTCATGGGGCCACATAAGAAACAGAAAATATTGTGGAGGGCCGGGCCAAAAGGCAGGGGGGTGAGGTGCTTTTGAAAGCCCCGCAGAAGCCGGCAGCCAAGGCAACCGGCTTCTGCGAGCGGGGAGCTTTCAAAGGCTCCCCAGCAGAGGGGGGGCGAGGTTTTGAAAGCCCCGCGGCTGCAGCCAACAACTGGCTTCATGGGGCTTTCTGAGAAGCGCTCTAACGCCCCAGCAGGGCAGAGGCTGGCTTTGAGCCTCTTTGAAGCCGGCAGCCAAGGCAACCAGCTTCTGCGGGGCTTTCAAAGATCCCTCGCTCCCCAGCACGGCAGGGGGGCCAGTCAGGGTCATCCGGCGGGCCAGATGTGGCCCGCGGGCCGTATAATGCCCAGGTCTGGATTAGATAGATGTTGGTCTGGTACAGCAGGACATTTTACCGCACTTAACGCTGCTGTCTTTCCTCACCTAGCTCCAGATGGGCAGCAAAGGACTCGCCAACGCCCAGGTGGATAGGAACAACACCCTGGTTCTGCGGCCACTGGCCAAGGAGCAGCACGGCTTGTGGGAATGTGCCGCCAATAATGGTGTGGCCCTCGTCACCGCTGCAACTGCGGTCCATGTATTAGGTGCGAGCTTAGTTCTCAGTGCCGTGCGGTTAACTGAACAGTGCGGAAGTGCGTTGAAATTCCTTTGGAATGGAAGACACCGTGAGGCTCGCTCCCCACAAACTAGACTGAAACGAATGTGGATGGATAGTTCATAGAATCATAGAGTTGGAAGAAACCCCAAGGGCTATCAAGTCCAACCCCCTGCAATGCAGGAACACATAATCAAAACGCTCCTGACAGATGGCCATCCAGCCTCTCTTTAAAAACCTCCAAAGGAGACTCCACCACTCTCTGAGGTAGTGCATTCCGCTGTTGGACAGCCCTTGCTGTCAGGAAGTTTTTCCTGATGTTTAGGTGGAATCTTGATGAACCCATGACTCCTGGTCCTAGTCTCCGGAGCAGCAGAAAACAAGCTTGCTCCCTCACCAACATGGCATCCCTTCAAAGATCTAAACATGGTTATCATGTCACCCCTTAACAGCTCAGGTTCCCTGCTGAACAGCTTAACAGTTTGTTCCCTGCTACTACGCACAGGCTCATCTGCCCACAACTTTGCTCTTTTCCACAGCGTGCCATGGCGGTGCATATTGTGCAACTCCCAATTTATGGCAACCTTGTGTTTTAATGACCACCAAAATGTCCTTCCACTGACAGCCTTGCTCATATCTTGCGAACGGAAGGCCTTGGCTTCCTTTATGAAGTCGGCTGTCCCGTGTTGGGTCTTCCTCTTTTCCTGCCTCCCATTTTTTCCTAGCATGGTTATCTCCTCATAGTGGAACCAGAATACAATAGCCCTGAGTTAGGTCATTTTAGCTTCTAGAGCAGCCATTCTCAACCAGGGTTCCATGGTACCCTGGGGTGCCGTGAGCATGTCCCAGGGGTACCGCGGCAACACTACCACCCCCATCCCCTCATTTTTGTGGTGTCTCCCACCGGCGCCAGCAAGGACATGGAGCTGGCCCGTGGGGCAGGGCCTGCCACAAGGTCAGCAGCCACCCCCACCCCCCGTGCTTCCCTTCACCCTGGGAGGGGAAGGTGGGGGGTGGGCAAGCAGGGGCAATGGGAGGGGAAGGTGGAGGGTGGTGGCAGGGGTACCGTGAGATATGAAGAGTGAGGTCAAGGGTACCCTGACCTCGAAAAGGTTGGGAAACACTGTTCTAGAGAGAATACAGGCTTCGTTTGATCTAGAACACTGGTCTGCAACCTGTGGCTCTCCTAACATTAATGGACTACAATTCCCATCGGCCCCTGCCAGCATGGCCAATTGGTCATGCTGGCAGGGGCTGATGGGATGTGTAGTCCATGAACATCCGGAGAGCCACAGGTTGCAGACCCCCATGTCTTTTCTGACACAATGGCCTTGAAACTCTCCTCCAACAGGACTTTTCAAATGCGTTTTTTTTTTCTTTTGAACTGACAGGAACCAGTCCTCATGGAGTGGCCAACCTCTCCGTGCGTCCGCACCAGCAGGGCGTCAACGTCACCTGGGAACCTGGCTTTGATGGGGGCTATTTTCAGAGGTTCAGCGTCTGGTACACACCGCTGTGAGTCCTCGGCCGTATGATCGTTCCTGTATGTTTTCTTTTGCCCTGGATCTTTTTTCCAGGAGTCCCTGAGCGTGTCCCGCCTTCCGTTCGAAACGGCACCACCTTTTTTGAGCTCGCTACGGGTAATAACCATGGCACCGCTGTCTCTGTGTCCTCCCGCAGATTGAAACGCCCGAACCGCCCTCACCACGACTGGGTCTCGCTGCCGGTGCCCACCGGGACCTCCCATCTTCTGGTGGAGAACCTCCAAGCAAATACCAGCTACCAGTTCAGCATTCTGGCTCAGAACAAACTGGGTAGCGGCCCCTTCAGTGAGATTGTTGTGGCTGTTCCACTAGGTGAGAGATGCTCACACACCTGGTTGGGTGCTCCTTCTCTCGGGCTGCCCACCTTCCGTCCAAATCTATCATTCATTCCTCTACAACAGGGGTCTTCAAACTATGGCCCTCCAGATGTTCAGAGACTACAATTCCCATGAGCCCTACCACTTGGCCATGCTGGCAGGGGCTGATGGGAATTGTAGTCCATGAACATCTGGAGGGCCACAGTTTGAAGACCCCTGCTCTACAAGAGGATCACAGAGCTGTCAGCATCTCGTTGGTTTGTTTCGGATAGGTCTGATTTCCTCTAAATAAATATGTATTTGTTTTTATTAGATTTCTATCCTGCGCTTTCCTGAGTAAAGTTAGGCTCAAGGTGTTCATTTCAAGGAGTATACAATTATCCCTTCCACATTGCGCCTTTCCCCATTGCCATTTTGATTTTTGATATATCGTGGGTCCGCATAAGAAACTAAGTGGGAATTCTGGGAAGCTTTGCGGAAGCCACAGACGACACAGAAAAAGAAATGCATGAAATATGTGTATAGTGTTGTGTAATATCAACATATTTTGTCTTTTAATACCACAAATACCATAAAAAGTTAAAATAGAGGGGGGAAAAATCAGGCATCTTCTCTGGTACAAAGGGAGGACCCAAAAATGTTAGGCAGATTTCCAGATCGTGCAAGGCGCCACACCCCTAACCTTGTGATGTGGAAGGGAGAACTGTGCAGACGTTTTTGTTAATTTGATATTAAAACATGCTTAAAACCAGAGGTGGGATCCAGCAGGTTCTCACGGGTTCCCGAGAGTAGGTTACTAATTATTTGTGTGTGCCAAGAGGGGGTTACTAATTGGTGATTTTGCCATGTGATTTTTGCCTTAGTTACGCCCCTCCTCTCAGCAGTAGCGCGCAGAACTTGAAGCAGTCTAGCAGGAGGTGCACCGATGTGCATGGCAGCCTGCTCCTGTGTGCATTCGTTTCCTGCCCAAGGACTGGCACAGTGGCTGCGTCCTTGCCACAGCCCTGCCCAACAATGCCCCACCCCTGAAATGCCCGGCCATGCCCCCATCGTGCCCCGCCCAGCCCCATTGGCGCTGTGCCACAGTTTGAATCTCACCACCGTGGGAACCTGTTACTAAAATTTTTGGATCCCACCATGGCTTAAAACAGTAAGAATTGAAACCTCATCTGAATAAATGGCACCTAGTGATCTGGAATTACAACTCAGTTCCCCTGAGGGAAACGGCTGCGTTGGAGGATAGACTGTTTGGCAGGAGTCCCCAGCCTGTGGGCGCCATGGCACCTATTGGCACTTTCCCTGTTGCACACCAAGCATTTTTAGAAAGTGGGTGGGGCCAATGGCTCTTGCCCAGAAGACTTTCTGATTGGTCACCGTGGAGCGGATTGGCTGTGCAGATTAAAATAAAATTGTTTTGGTGGCATTTCTCAAAACAGTGTTGAATTTTTTCTCTCACACTTCTCTTTTCCAGTGTATTTTTAAAAAATTACTACTCTTGTCCCCTGCTTCCTCGATGGTTGACTTTACTTCCTGCAGCAGCCATTTTGTGATTGTCTTCACTCTCTTGGCAGCCATTTTAGCCTTTCGCCCACGACCACGTATTCAAATTCTAAAGGTGACCCTAAGCTCGGAAAGGCATAATATGTGGCATTATACCCCTCTGAAGTCCTTTTTTTCCACAAATCCCGTCCCTCAACAGGCTCCACCCCGAAATATCCAGGAATTTCCCTCGTGGGTGATGGTAACCCTCCACAATTGTCAGCAACATTGTCAGTCAGTGCCTCACCCGTTCTTCCCCCTTCTCAGGTTTCTCAGCAAACACTGTGCCTCCCGACCTCCCAAGCACCACCTTGCGAGTCTTCGTTTTCCCACCCAAATCCCTGACGGCGAACGAGACCACGCGGGGGGTGCTGCTGCTTTGGGAACCCCCGTCACAGAACTCTGTGGCCCTGACTGGCTACGCCCTGGAACTACGCCAAGACCAGGATGGGTGGGAGGTACTGGACGGATCCATTCCCAGCTCTCAGAGGCAGTTTCTGGTACCCGGACTGATCAAGGTAGGCTTTGGAGCAATAACATGTTAGAATTAGGGCCAGCTGTCGCACAAGTCAGGGATGTAGTTTATGGTCTGTGTCCAAGGCTCATTCCGCACATGCAGAATAATGCACTTTCAAACTGCTTTCAGTGCTCTTTGAAGCTGTTCGGAATGGCAAAATCCACTTGCAAACAGTTGTGAAAGCAGTTTGAAAACACATTATTTTGCGTGTGCAGAAGGGGCCCAAAAAAGATGTTAGTAGGGTTTTCCTCCACCACAGAACTCAATATGCCGGACCTTCTTTGTTGTAGAATGCTCTGCCTGGGTTCTAGGGCCTATTATTTTGCAAAAGCCACTGGTGATAGTTGTTCAATGAACTGTGAATCCTCTTGTATCAAAGTACCACGTTCAATTAAGGCGGTGCGTCAGAATGAATGATAATTCGCGTATTTGTTTGGGACTATATTCTAAAGCGGAAGCATACAATTTTCTCCAATGCTGACTCGCAATGCTGACCCTCAACTGACCATCTTTATCTGAGACAGAGGGTGGGTCCCGGGGCAGAGGGTGCTTCGGCAGGGCTTGTGGAGGGGGGGGGGGGCAGAAGGAACACTGTATTGATGCTTATAGTTCTTGAGATTTAAAAAAGTTGAGTTTCTAGTGGCAAAGCGTGTGTGTGTGTGATCTCAGAAGACGGGAAAGTGAGACATTTTATCAGTAATGAGATGATGATTTTATTTTATCTAAATGCGTAATTACCAAGTGCTAAAAAATATTTTAAGAGTTAAGAGCAGCAGTGGCGTAGGAGGTTAAGAGCAGGTGCATTCTAATCTGGAGGAACCGGGTTTGATTCCCAGCTCTGCCGCCTGAGCTGTGGAGGCTTATCTGGGGAATTCAGATTAGCCTCTACACTCCCACACACGCCAGCTGGGTGACCTTGGGCTAGTCACAGCTTCTCGGAGCTCTCTCAGCCCCACACACCTCACAGGGTGTTTGTTGTGAGGGGGGAAGGGCAAGGAGATTGTAAGCCCCTTTGAGTCTCCTACAGGAGAGAAAGGGGGGATATAAATCCAAACTCTTTTTCTACTCTTCTTCTTAATATTCAGTGCAGAAGAAAGTGGGAGTCTGTTTGGAATAAATACTTTGTGTCTTGATTTCTTTTTTATTTTTGTGTGTGTTGGAAAGATTGTGAAGTACAAATACAAATGTTCTGGAAAAAAAAGTATAGAGTGCTTTAGTGTAACCCTTTGTTGCCCAGAAAGCTTGCAAAACAGGCCTCCCGTATGAACTTGTTAAGGAAGGGTGTGTGACCTCATTTACCAGGACAGCACCCTTTTGGGGATTCACGGTTGTGCGTCTGTGTTTTCTCCTCCCCCCCCCCCCCCCCTTCAACACAAGGACACTTTCTATGAGTTCCGCTTAGTGGCCTTTGCTGGAAGCTACACGAGCGATCCAAGCAACATAGTCAATATTTCCACAGCAGGTAAGACCTTATTGGTGAGTGTGTTTGTGGGGCGGGCGGTGTTGCCAGTAGCCCAGGAATTGACTCTCATTCATGTGTCCTCTGAGGCTTTTGCGAACTTCTCGATTGAGGAACCATTTATCAAAACAAATAAATTATTCAAACTTTCAAGTCACTATAATGTGTAAAGTACAAAGAAATCTTAACAACTTTTGGGCAATCATCAGTCACCAACCATATTTTGGCTTGGGCAATCATTTTTTGATTACTTAAACAATAAAACTTAACAACATTCACATTTGTCAGTCAACAAATCATTAATCATATTTTGGCTTAGGTATATTTTGGCCTAGGCTAACCCAAATCCGGAGTTAGCCTAAGCTAAGTGAATGATCACAGAAGCATTTCTGTATGTACATTACATTAGAAAG
This sequence comes from Sphaerodactylus townsendi, assembly GCF_021028975.2. Lineage (NCBI taxonomy): Eukaryota > Metazoa > Chordata > Lepidosauria > Squamata > Sphaerodactylidae > Sphaerodactylus > Sphaerodactylus townsendi. The sequence continues at coordinate 15,976,384 of NC_059425.1, read as the reverse complement.
ATGTGAAAATCGTTATTGTCTTGGGACAAGTGAATTAAATAGCCAGCCTTTAATGGCATAGACAACAGTATAACAATAATAAAAAACGGATTAAAAAGCATATACAATACAGGAAATAAATGTTAGGTCGAAGGAAATCTACTGACGTTTAGTAATTTCCAGGAGAAAGTCTGCCACTATCATACAGAGAGAAGGATCAGGATTGTCCAACAAGTTGTGTAATCTAATTAAATCGGGGAGATGGAGTAAATGTAAAGGAGTAAGATTCACATACTTGGATCTGATTTCCTTGAATCTGAGACAGTGTAGTAATTGGTGGGCCAGAGATTCAACTGAGCCATCATTACATTGGCACAATCTTTTAGCCTTTTCTTGCTTATTAAATCTGCCATGTAACAAGGCAGAAGGTATAACATTAAACCTGGCAAGCATTATGGCTCTCCTTTGAGCAGGGTTTATTAAGCAATACAGGTAGTGTGCCAAGTGGCCCCGTTCAAATGGGAGAGAAAAATACAGGGGAACAAGTGAATTAGCCTTTTGGGCATAAAAGTAGACTGACTGTACCTAACCTCCAAGTGGCAGCTGGAGGTATCCCCAAATTATAACTGATTGCCAGATAACCAAGATCAGTTCTCCTGGAGAAAATGGCTCCTTTGGACCATGGGCCCCATGCCGCCTGCGCAGGAGTTGCAGTTATTTCTAGACATGGCAAATATATGTATCAGTGATAGGATGTTAAGGCAAGGGAAAGTAGTATTTTGGTAGAGCGTGATGGGAGTTGTAGTCTGTAGTTGGGTCATATGCCTTTGTTTTAGCTCTGTGATTGGCACGTAATTGCAAGCCAGCAAACGTTTATTTCCAACACGACAAGGCTTTTTCCTGCTCTCCTCTTGGGAACTGATAAGAATCTTCTTCTCTTCCCATCAGGCATGGAGGTTTACCCCTCCCGTACCCAGTTGCACGATCTCCTCCCCCAGCCCGTCTTGGCCGGCGTCATCGGCGGCGTCTGCTTCCTCAGTACGGCTGTGATCTTTAGCACCATGGCCGCGTGCATCATGAATCGTCGGCGAGCCACCCGTCTCCGCAAACGCAGGCAGGGTAAGGCGGGGCTTGAGTCATGAGTCGGCCAGGCAAAAGAAGGGCAGAGAGCTTTTGCTTCCTGGGGCAAGAGGATCCTGAGTGCAGGAGGGGCGGAGCCTACCTAGCATCCCAAAAATTACAACTTTCAGTTCCATCCTCAGAGAGCTAGAACTGGTCCCATTTTAGGCTGCAGAATAACTGGACTGTTTCAGTTCCTCGGCTCCATGGCCTTCACAGGAGAAGCTGAGCATTAAGGTCTTCCATATCCTACCGTCATCATACATGACACTTATAAAGACTCGTACACGCAACAAAAGAACTGGTGGCAATTTACCAACCACTGTTAATCATGGCACTGTTAATTCAGCAACTGGCTATGGAGGAGGGAGTGCGGGAATAAAACAGGAATGATACCTCATAAGTTGTAATCAGGAGTTACAGTTCACCACTGAAGAAGTCTTCACAAAAATGCGACTCTCAAACCACGGACTGCATTCTGGTTGGACCAGAGGTGGGATCCAGCAGGTTCTCACAGGTTCCCGAAAGTAGGTTACTAATTATTTGTGTGTGCCCAGAGGGGGTTACTAATTGGTGATTTTGCCACGTGATTTTTGCCTTAGTTATGCCCCTCCTCTCAGCAGTAGCGCACAGAACTTGAAGCAGTCTAGCAGGAGGTGCACCGGCAGGCGTGGCAGTCTGCGCCTGCGTGCATTCGTTTCCCACTCAAGGACCGGTGCAGCGGCTGCGTCCTTGCCACAGCCCCGCCCAGGAATTCCCCGCCCCCGGAATGCCCGCCCCTGCCCCCGCCATGCCCCGCCCAGCCCCACTGGTGCTACGCCACTGTTTGAATCCCACCACCATGGGAACCTGTTACTAAAATTTTTGGATCCCACCACTGGGTTGGACCCATGAAAGCAATTTTTACAGCAGACTATTTATGACGCATGTAGCGAGCTATCTAAGTCTTACAACTTTTGTGTAGACCAGGGGTAGGGAACCTGCGGCTCGAGAGCCGCATGCGGCTCTTCTGCCCTTGCACTGTGGCTCCACGAGCCGAGCCACCAGCCCCATCCTTGCCCGCCCTGCAGGCAGCAGGGCAAGCGCACCAACTGCCTGCGGTCGGCTGGGCCGCGCTGCGGGCTTCCCCTCTCGCCCGCCCCGTTGGAGCAGGGCGGGCACTTTCCCGGTGGCCGGCGAGGCCGAGCCGCCGGCTTCATCCTTGCCTGCCCTGCAGGCAGCAGGGCAGGCGCATCCATGCGCTTCTCAGAATGAGTGGAGTAAAAGGTAAAAAACCTCAATATATATAGTGTTATCTTTATTTTAAATGTCAAAAATTATTTGCGGCTCCAAGTGTTTTCTTTCCCTGTGGAAAACGGGTCCAAATGGCTCTTTGAGTGTTAAAGGTTCCCTACCCCTGGTGTAGACGATAAGAGATGTTTTCAACCCACCAATCACGTGTGTGATATTTTGCTGCTCATTCCCTTCAAAGGGAATAATTACCTTTAAGGTGCTGTTGGTGCCTAAATGCATCCTTTTTCTGGTTGGTAAATTGCCACCAGTTCTTTTATTGTGTATATGCATCTTTATAAATGTTGATTATGTCATGTATGTTTTTTAATGTTTACCTGAGCACTAGTCACTTATTAAAACTGTGCGTGCACTTTAATCCTCCATTGTAATTTGTGGCCAGTGGGCATGGTGTTCTATTCCGTATTCTGTATTTAGCATCAACAGATCTGCTTCGATGAGTCAGAACGCCGTAGCGGTTAAGAGCAGTGGACTCTAATCTGAAAAACCCAGTTTGATTCCTGACTCCTCCACATGAAGCCTGCTGGGTCAACTTGGGCCAGTCACAGTTCTCTCAGAACTCTCTCAGCCCCACCTACCTCACAAGGTGCCCATTGTGCAGAGAGGAAGGGAATGGAGTTTGTAAACCCCTTTGAGGTTCTGCAGAGTATTAATCCAAACTCCGCTTCCGTGTTTCATAGCCGACTTAGTATTATAGTTTCAGGTCGGTAGCCATCTTGGCCTTCAGTAGCAGAGCAAGACTCGAGCCCAGTCCCGCCTCGAAAAAGAAGAGTTGGTTTTTCTCTACCTTTTAGGAGTTTCAGAGCATCTTACAGGAGGGAAAAGCAGGATATAAATTCTTCCACTTACACAATCTCAGGATATGCTTTGTCACTGTGCATACCCAAATGGCTCAAGGGTGTAAGTTACGGAGAAAAACGAATCCCGTCATTCCGACAAACAAAACTTTGTCTCGGCCTCTTTTCTCAGCTAGGAGGGGCTTTGGAGCCCGAGGTAGACACGAGTGAAGAACGGAGCAAGGATGGGGCGGGCCAGGGTGGCACTGTGTGTGTGTGCATGTGTGCGTGTGTGTGTGTAGGCTACGGCATGGCGGCTGTCTCTCCTCCTTCATTGTCTTTTTTATTTTGAGTTGCTCTCCATGTGATTTCCCCCTTTGTGTTCTCATGACCTTCCAGATGCACCAATCGTCTTCTCCCCCAACAAGAAGCTTCTACCTTCAGAGTAAGTCACGTCACGGCATGCCCATCCCTCCCCCCCCCCACCCTCAATTCATGCCAACCTGCTTTTTCTGCCCCCGCCCTCTACCCTCCACCTGCTGGCGACGGAAAGAAATGAAGCCGGGAAAATTATGGTGTGCCAGTAAGTTGGGGAGGGGAATGTTTTGAGAGCTAGAGCGGCCAGAAAAGCCACGTAACAGATATGATTTAGGTGAGCGATTGGGCAGACCTAATGTGACGTCACTTGCTACCACGTACAGGATTTTTATGAGCCAAAGTGGCACAGTAGATTTATTTATTTAGATATGTACTCCCCTCTGTTCACCCCAAAGGGAACCCAAAGCAATTTTCAACATTCTCCCTTTCTCCACTTTATTCTCACAACAGCCCTGTGAGGTAGGTTAGGCTGAGAATATGTGATTGGTCCCAAGTCACTTCCTGTGGCAGAATGGGGAGTTGAATCCAGGCCTCTCAGATCATAGTCTGGCACCTTAATCACTACATCACACTGGCTGGTTAGAGTGTAGGACTAGGAAGGGTGGGAGACTTGGGTTCGAATCACCACTCTGCCATAAAGCTCACTTACAAGGGCGAAAGTAAACCAGTCTGGGAGGTATGGAGTACCAGCTAGAAAGAGGCTGTTATGGTGAGTCCCTTCATTCAGGCCGCTTTAGCACGACAGTACAAGTAAAAGAATTAGACTACTTTTCCCGTTGCTTAGGCCGGTCCCAATCTCTCAGCCTGACTAGCAATCCTAGAGGGTGGTTATGAGGATAAAAGTTGAAATGAACGCAGGATAAAAATCTGACAAATCAGTGAAATTCTGTACCCAGAAAAGGTTAATTCTGTGACCTGGTTTATGAAAATAAGTACTTTTATTTTATTTTTTTTTTGCATAATTCTGCACACCTGAAAATTAAGTTTGAAAAATTTGAACACAGGACTCCCAGAGAATGCCTGGTTTTGGCCTTAGGATAATAATAATAATGTCCAATCAGTTGTCTCTGTTTCTTGCTCCCCAGTTCTCTTCTTTTGGACCAGGAAGGAAATTTTCCTCCTAGTCCCATTGATGAAAGACTGTGAGAAGTTGATGCCTTCTCTTGTCACATCTGACTTGGTTCATTCAAGACCAACATACATGTTCAGGAAAAGCACATGTAAACTTATTTGGGGGTATGGGAGAAGTGGCCCATCTGTGGGGGCTGGGCAACAGCCCCACAGCAAAACCCATATACCCCTTTAATATTGTGCAGGGTCACTTCCCCACAGAGGGTTGTATCCATTTCATATGATGGATTGTACCCATGAAATGCTCCATCATATCAAAGAGCAACAACCGGCCTTCCTGGTCGGGCTGTCAAGCAGCTCCTGGCAACTAGCGAGAGGGTTGTGAGGTGGGCACAGCATTGCCAGAGAAAAATAAAGGACACAGCCTTGTGTACTTACCGGAGGCTCATGGTTCGTACAAGGATAGCTCTTGGAATCGCCGGAAACTCTGTGGTAAAACCATAGAGTTTCCAACGATTCCTAGAGCAACCCTTATTCATTTCCTATGTGAACCAGTAAGTACACGAGGCTGCATTTTTTATTTTTCTGCCACTCAGATCAACAGCAGTTAACAGGACTTGGAGCGGGAATTCCCCGCCCCCTTTAGGGGCCTGGGAAAATTTAGCAAGCCGGGGAAAAACGCTCTGGCCTCAGTTCCCCTAATACACAGTTTTCTCAGTATGGGTGGGTGGATGGGTTTTTTGAGATGGCGGTAGCATTCAGGTGTGGATCTTCTCCACCTTACAATGCCAGGAATAACCACATGATGTTTCTACATGGTTCATTGTTTGCTTGAGCCTCTCTGTGGGGCTTTCTGGGAAAAATGCTGTCCCGCCTGTCCCACAGCACAGTCTAGCTGCCGAAATGATACCCTTTGGGGCTAGTGGTCCCACCTTTGGCTTAAAGTGACTGTGAAGGGGCAAAGAACTCTCCCATGATGCTTTAGGCTTCTTTATTTCTTTCCTCCTCGGCAGAAATTCTAGAGGCTCTGCTAGTCCAGACAGCGTTGTGAAACTGAAGTTCCAGACCTCCCCCTATCAAAGCCTTCGACGCACCCTGCTGTGGGGGGACAAAGCCGGCACCAACCTGGGGCTCAGCTTCGCCAACAGCAACGCGAGGCCCGCTTCCAAATACACCCTGTACGAGAGCCACATCGGGGAGACCCTGCCCCTGGAGCGCATCTGCCGTGGCCCCGACGGACGCTTTGTGGTTCAGAGCGAGGCCGAGCCCCGGGAGCGCTTGGCGGCCGTGATGGAGCGCTGCTCCCTGTCCCTCACCTCCTCGGAGAGCAGCCTGAGCCAGCCAGAGCCTTACCTGCAGGTCTACTCTTCCCTTGGGCCCGAGGAAGCCGTCTGGCAAAAAAGCGTCCCCCTGAGGCCTCAGAGCTCCAGTCAGGCCCGGCGCAAAGCTAAAGCCTCTGGCTACTGCCAGGGCCGTTACTTCGACTACAGCAGCAGCAGCCCGACGGACGAAGCCAAGCCCTTGTGCATCGCTAACATCAGCCCCGTGACCGCCATGCTGTACAGGGCCACTGAGCAGCAGACGCCAGCCAGCCGGGGCTTCGAGGGACAGCCGGACGTCCCCACCACGGTCACTTCCTCTTCCTCCTCGCTGGGGAACCCTCCGTTGCCAACGTACCGCAGGCCTGAGGGCAGCCAAGGGAAAGCAAATACCTCAGCTCAAAGCGGAATCCTTCAGTACTTGAGTCTCCCCTTTTTCAAGGAGATGAACGTGGATGGGGACTGGCCCCCAGAAGAAGGGGGACCGCTTCCCACGCCAGCCCTTTCTGAGGCCACCGGCCTGGGCAGCACCGAACTCACGCTGCTCGGGGACGGGGACAAAACAGCTTGCCCGGCTTATATGGACACGCAAGCCGTACCAGAGCCCCCTCTGGAACAAGCTTCGGCTAAGAGTCTTCTCCAGCTTCCCGACACCCACGCGGGCCCGGCAAAGGCGGCCTTGCCTGGCACCTCCGTCTGCCCCAGTTACCTCAGCTCCATTGTGGAAACACCTCAGGAGTTGGGGCAGTGGTCACAGTCACATGTGCCCCCCCGGTCCCTCACGGACAGCAGCCAGACTGAGCTGGCTTACACGGCTCTCCCTCCAGAAAGGGACTGGCCACACATGCCAGAGCTGCCCTCGGAGCCTGTGCCTCCCGAGAGACACAAATCACCCCCAGCCATTCCCCCACTGGGCCTCCCCGCCGAGAAGCCGCTGAGAGGCAGCCTTACCAGCCAGAGCAGTGGCCGAGGCAGCGTGTCCTTCCTGAGGCCCCCCTCGCTGGCGCCATCCTTGGGGGGTAGCCATCTCAGTTCCCCCTTCGGGGATGTGGCCAGTTGGCAAAGCAGCTCCGCCGGAGAGGACTGCAGGACCAAATCTTCCGTTGCTGCCATCAGTAAAAGGTGAGAGGAAGGAGGAGGAGCTAAAATTGTGTACATGGTTGCAGAGGGCTGTTCTGCAGTGGAAGGGCTGGATCTGTGCAGGAGCACCTTAGAGACCAAGAAGATTTGGGGGGTTTAACCTTTGAAATTCAGGGTTGGCCGTCTTTACAGAAATGATTAAAATGTGGAACTCACTGCCAGGGGACGTTGAGATGGCCACAGGGTTAGACAGTTCTGAAGGGGGGTTAGAAAGAGCAGCTACTAGCCATGACCTCCCATGTTCAGAGGCAGTCAGCACTCGATTCCAGTGCCAGGAGGCAACATCGGGGGAATGTCTCAACTTCTTAGCCCTGTTGTTGACCTTCAGAAGATGACCACTGTGTGAGACAGGATGCTGGACTAGATCCACCACTGGTCTGATTCAGCAGGGCTTCTCTGATGTTCTTTTGAAGATCTTGGCCTTTAAGTCCTGTTGTTAGACCTCCAAAGGAACTGGTTGGCCACTGTGTGAGACAGGATGCTGGACTACATGGACCTCTGGTCTGATCCAGCAGGGTTTTTCTGATGCCCTAATGAAGGTCTCTATGCCCTGTTGTTGGTCCTCCAGAGGAACTCCTTGACCACTGTGTGAGACAGGATGCTGGACTACATGGACCTCTGGTCTGATCCAGTAGGGCTCTTCTGATGTTCTTATGAAGGTCTTGGCCTTTAAGTCCTGTTGTTAGACCTCCAGAGGAACAGGTTGGCCACTGTGTGAGACAGGATGCTGGACTAGATAAACCATTGGTCTGATCCAGCAGGGTTTTTCTGATGCCCTAATGAAGGTCTCTATGCCCTGTTGTTGGTCCTCCAGAAGAACTCCTTGACCACTGTGAGACAGGATGCTGGACTACATGGACCTCTGGTCTGATCCAGTAGGGCTCATCTGATGTTCTTATGAAGGTCTCGGCCTCTATGCCCTGTTGTTGGCCCTCCAGAGGAACTGGTTGGCCACTGTGTGAGACAGGATGCTGGACTAGATAGACCATTAGTCTGATCCAGCAGGGTTCTTCTTATATCTTTAAGGGGTTGCATGACTTGAATCTTGCTCTAAAATTGTGTAGAACTGTTGGCTTGGATGCAACTTGCCAGTGGAAAAGCAAGATAAAATCGCTCCAAATAAAGGAAAGCAAGTTTCTAGTCATTTGGGCTCGATTGATAAACTTGGTAAAGGGGGCAATATCTGCTTTCAGATACAAAAGCTAGGGTGAAAAACAAACAGAATTCCCAGAAATAGATTTCTATTTATTTTTATTCAAGGCTCATTAACCTTCTTTCACCCTTATGGAACTTGAGGTGGCTTACAATATAAATAAAATATTACAAAAACGCACAATAAAAATAACAATTATAAAAAAATAGTTAAAAGTCGGCTATTAAAAAACTCCAATTACAAGTGCCCCAAAGGTCCGACAAGTGAGGCAAACGCAGTTCTAAATAAAAATGTCTTCGGCTGTCTTCAGAAGATTGATCACATGATAGCCCAGCGTGCCACCATGGGGAGGTTATTCTATAATTTGTTTCCTGTGACCAACCGAGCCAATTATAATTGATTTTCTGAAGGCAAAACCTTAAAACTGGCCCTAGATCATCTTCCCTTGATGCATGTTTTGAATTTCATTTTATTTCGGGGCCCAGTTCTGTGGATGCAGCCTTGTCAAGCAGTAGCCCCGATTTGATTGAAAGTGTTAGCCGGGGTCAAGACAAGTCCTGATTTTCCAAAAGTGGGAAGGGAAACCTATGGACTTCTTCGGACAGTTTTGCTTAGCCTAGTTTTGAAGATCAGCCCGCTCTCCTCTCCAGATGTGGATGCTGAGCTGGGAATGCATTTGTTAGTTTCCAGACCCTTCTAAGTTGTGTAGAATGTGACATTTCATGAGGGGTTCATGTTTTCATAGAATCATAGAGTTGGAAGAGATTCTGAGGGCCATCTCCCCTCCCCTTCTCTCCTCTCCCTCTCCCCTCCTTGGAAGAAATCTATAATGCCCGAAGCCTAAATAAAGCCCAAAATATTCTGAGGGACCCGTCTCATCCAGCACACTCTCTTTTTGAACTGTTACCATCTGGCAGACGATACAGGGCCCTCAGAACTAGGACAAAGAGGTTTAGAGACAGCTTCTACTCTAGAGCTGTGGCTATGCTAAACTCCGCTGCTTCATATTGATGTATTTGGGGCTGTGTAGGGATGGGTGGAGGATGATGATGTATGAGTCTGAAATTGTGTGCATCGAGGAATGCTGCTGTAAATTTCGTTGTGCGTGCACAATGACAATAAAATGCTTATGCTTATGCTTATGCTTATCAAGTCCAACCCTGCCATGCAGGGAGGGGCACACAATCAAAGCCTCTCTTTAAAAACCTCCAAAGAAGGAGACTCCACCCCACTCCGAGGTCGTGCATGCCACTGTCAAACATCCCTTACTATCAGGAAGTTTTTTTCTGATGTTTCGGTGGAATCTCTTTTCCTTCACCTTCAACCCCATGACTCCTGGTCCTAGTCTCTGGAGCAGCAGAAAACGAGCTCGCTCCCTCACCAATATGACATCCCTTCAAATATCAAAACATGGCTATCATGTCCCCCCCTTAACCTACGCTTCTCCAGACTAAACATCCCCAGCTCCCCAAGTCTCTCCTCATAGGAAATAGAAGAAGCAACCCTTTATTGGCATAGACAACAGTACAACAATAATAAAAAAACTGATTAAAAAGCATATACAATACAGGAAATAAATGTTAGGTTGAAGGAGATCTACTGGCGTTTAGTAATTTCCAGGAGAAAGTCTGCCACTATCATACAGAGAGAAGGATCAGGGTTGTCCAACAAGCAGTGTAATCTAATTAAATCGGGGAGATGGGGTAAATGTAAAGGAGTAAGATTCACGTACTTGGATCTGATTTCTCATAGGGAACAGGCTCCAGACCTTTTACCATTTTCGTTGCCCTCTGCTGGACCCGTTCCAGCCTGTCAATATCCTTCCTGAATTGCGATGCCCAGAACTTTTCCCGCCATGGATTGTGTCCAGGGTTGCAAAAAGCATCCAGCATTATTCTACTTGCTGTTGTCATCCCTGCGTAGCCCACAAGGTGGAGCATTCCTTCTAAACTCAATCCCGTCTGTTTGCCCGTTTCAGAATTTGCTGAAACGCTTCTTTGATCTCCTACAAGGAACGTGCTGCAAAGGTCTGGGCCAGTTTTGCTGAGAGTTGGTCATTAACCTGAACTGATATATGCAAAACTCAGTCCAGCAGTTTGAAGGGAGGGGTGTTTGTGTGGAAGGCATTTCTGCACAGGAACACTGGATTGGTGGTTTTTTAATCCAAACTTGGCTGTGTGAAAAGGCCTTGTTTTCTGTTTATCATAACTTTGTCCTGTCTTTTCCTCAAGGACACAACGCCATCTCCTCCCATTTTACCCTGGCTGCTGCGCTATGAGCAGTGGTGGGATCCAAAAAATTTTGTAACAGGTTCCCATGGTAGTGGGATTCAAACAGTGGCGTGGCGCCAGTGGGGCTGGGCGGGGCACAACGGGGGCATGGCCGGGCATTCCAGGGGCGTGGCATTAATAATTTCTCTGTTACTGTAAAAAACTCTTACTGTAAAAAAAAAAGTTCCTAATTTCCAGCTGGTATCTTTCTGTCCATAATTTAAACTCATTATAGCAAGTCCTATCGTCTACTGCCAACAGAAACAACTACTTCTCCTCTAACTACTTCTCCTGAGCCCTTCAGGGGTAGGGCGGTTTATCAAATCGAATTAATAATAATAATAATAATAATAATAATAATAATAATAATAATAATAATAATAATAATAATAATAATAATAATAATTGACTGCCTGTCAAATACTTAATACTTTCAAATACTTAATTTTGTTTCTAGAAACCAAAAGAAGGATACTTTCCTTAAACAAGGAACTTTACCATATTACTAAAACATGTTTTTAAAACAGCCCAACAGGGAGAATTATCCCGTTTTCTACCTTCGCTAACCAGCCACATAGGAAACAACTGGACTTTATGATTTTTGGACCTAATGGAATTTCTAATGGAAAAGCAGACCCAATTAGTAACTCCCTCTTGGCACACACAAATAATTAGTAACCCACTCTCAGGAACTGGTGATAACCTGCTGGATCCCACCTCTGGCTATGAGGTAGGGTAGGCCAAGAGAGAATAAATGACTCAAGGTCAAGTTGGGTGCTTGAGCAGGGATTTGAATCCAGGTCTCTTTGGTCAAAGACAGCCAGATCAGTATAGAATCATAGAGTTGGAAGAGACCACAAGAGCCATCAAGTCCGACCCCCTGCCATGCAGGAACACCAAGTCAAAGCACCCCTGACATATGTTCATTGAGCCTATGCTAAAAACCTCCAAAGAACGAGACTCCACCACTCTCAAAAAAAGAGATAAGATTAGACTGGCATGACTTGTTTTTGAGAAACCCATGTTGATTTTCAGTGATCACATTATTCCCTTCCAAGTGCTTAATGGAGTCTTAGTGGACCACAAACTGAACATGAGTGAGCAGTGTGATGCAGCAGCCAAGAAAGCCATTGCAATTCTGGGCTGCATCAAGAGGAGTATAGTGTCTCTAGATCAAGGGACATAATAGTACTCTCTATTCTGCATTGGTCAGACCTCACCTGGAATATTGTGTCCAGTTCAGGACGCTGCAATTAAATAAGGATATTGACAAGCTGGAACGGGGTCCAAGGAAGGGTGACCAAAATGGTAAAAGATCTGGAATACATGGTTGGTTATGGGTTATGGTTTATTAGATTTGTATACCGCCCTCCCCCGGAGGGCTCAGGGTATGTTTAGTCTGGAAAAGAGAACATGAAGGGGCGACATGATAGCCATGTTTAAATATTTGAAGGGATGCTATGTTGAAGAGGGAGCAAGCTTGTTTTCTTCTACTCCAGAGACCACTAGGACAAGGAGTAAGGGATTCAAACTATGGGAAAAGCGATTCCTCCTAAACAATAGGAAGAACTTCCTGACAGTAAGGGCTGTTCGACAGTGGAAGGCACTGCGGAGTCTCCCACTTTGAAAACCTCCAGACAGGCTCAGTGGCCATCGGTCAAGCTGCTGGTCTGGGGGTTGGGGCTATTATAATGTGATTTTTATTGCTGTTTTAATTGTTATAGTTTATGATGTTTTTATTGTGGTTTGTATTGTGCTTTTTCTAACCTTTGTAAGCTGCCTGGAGATGTTAGCATGAGGTGGGATAAAAATCAACAATCCCCTTTGGTTTCCCCCCAGGAGGAACACCTCTGTGGACGAGAATTACGAATGGGACTCGGAGTTTGCCTTGGAGTCTGACCTGCTGGACGCTCTGCAGCTGTACCGCAGCGGGAATCCCAAAAGACCCGTCTCCACCATCGCTGCCCACGAACTGGAGAAACAGAGTGAGCTTTTGTGGGGGCAGCGGAGGGAACCAGAATGAAGAGGGGGGGTTTCCTTAGAGGTCAGGAAAATCCAGCTGCAAAGCAGGGAGCAGAGTAATTCCCAAGCCCACTAATGGCAAAAAAAAAAATATTCACAGTGCTGGGAAATGCTGTGCAGTCGCAGGTGACTCGTAGCAGCCCCGTTCGGTTTTCAAGGCAAGAGAGGGACAGAGGTAGTTTGCCTTTGCCTGCCTCTTGATGCCCCCCCCCCCTTAGAACATCAGTGGATCCTGCCGTCCCCCTCCCTTTTGTTTTAGGGGACTTGATAGTAGGGGCCATCTATTATGTTGATTTTAGTATGCTGCGTTTTAATGGGATGGGGTTATTTTATACAGAGCCAAAAATTAACTAGTATTTAGTGGATTTTAGCCTTTGATCTATGTGCTCGATTTCTGTTTCATTGTTCACCGCCCTGAGCCCTTCGGGGGAGGGCGGTATAGAAATATAACCAATAAATAAATAAATAAATAAATAAACCGTGGACTTTCTCGGTGGTCTCCCATCAAAGGACTAATCAGAGTTGACCCAGCTTAACTTCCGAGATCTGACTTCAGCCAGCTAGCCTGGTCAGGTGAAGGCGAACAACAAACTGAGGTTATTTTCCTGCCTCTGCATAGCTACCTTGAACTTCCTGGGTGGTCTCCCATCCAGCGACTAACTGGGGCTGACCCAGTTTAGCTCCCAAGATCAGGCTAGCATGAGCCATTCTGGTCCAGGGGAGAAGTCACAGTCTGGGAGAATTCTGGCTAGCCCAAGGTCACCCAGCAGGCTGCATGTGGAAGAGTGGGGAATCAAACCTTGTTCTCCAGATTACTCTTAACACTACACCACACTGGAAACAGGATGTTGAAGTAGATGGAACTTCAGACTGATCCTCAGGATGTTACATGGCTGTTGTTCCACCTTGTGGCAGTGGCATAGTGGTTAAGAGCAGGTGCACTCTAATCTGGAGGAACCGGGTTTGATTCCCCACTCTGCCACTTGAGCTGTGGCTACTTCTGGGGAATTCACATTAGCCTGTGCACTCCCACACACGCCAGCTGGGTGACCTTGGGCTAGTCACAGTTCTTCGGAGCGCTCTCAGCCCCACCCACCTCACAGGGTGTTTGTTGTGAGGGAGGAAGGGAAAGGAGATTGTAAGCCCCTTTGAGTCTCCTGCAGGAGAGAAAGGGGGGATATAAATCCAAACTCTTCTTCTTGTTGTCCCAACTGGAGATAGGCCTGCCCAATTCCTAACCTTGCTCCATTTCCTCTTCTGTGCAGGTTCGAAGTCCTCCAGCGAGAGCAGCGGCTCGCCCTCCAACTCACAATCCGTGGGCGTCTTGGACGGGTCGAGCTCTCCCGTGCCCAGTCCCGAGGAACGCTGCGCAGCTCTGCGGGAGGAATTCCTGGCCTACCGGCGCCGCCGAGAAGCTACCCAGCAGCGCCGGCAGAAGCTGGGCTCTGGCCGGAAGTGTGGCGACGAGCGATTCGAGCAGGCTACTTTGCTGTGAGGAGGGGTCTCGGCCAACCCAACTTTGCCCTGCCACCCCTCATGAGCGGATGGTGTCTCTGTGGTTCCAGAGGGGGGGGGGGGTAGAGCAGTGGCTACTCCCCTGCTGGAGGAGGGGCATCCTCTAGTCCAGAGCGACAGAGAGGGACTGCACATACCGCCCAGAGCAGTTGGTGGTGCCACAGATGCCGGAGCAGGGATGCCTTGGGGTGGAGGCGTAGGAAGAAGGCCGGGCTCCGGAGCCCATGAAAATAATCCCTCTCCGAGGGGGTGGTGGATTTGTTTAGCTACTGGCTGTGTGAGTTTTTTTAAAAATCAGGGGGGGGGGCTGTTTTCTAAAATCTGATATTAAAAAAAACCAGTTGTGTTAAGCGTGGCATTGTGTGAAATCGGAACGCTGCTGTTCTCTGGACCCCACCCCCGCTCCTGAGCAAAGACAGAGAAAGGTAACGAAATGACCTGCAGGTTGGAAAGACGGTGGCTCAAGAGTAGAGCATCCGCTCGGCAGGCAGATCTCAGGTTCGATTCGCCGGCATCTCCGGTTGAAGGGTCACGGTGAATAGGTGGAGTCTGGAGACCCTGAGTAGACCAGGGGTCTGCAACCTGCGGCTCTCCAGATGTCCATGGACTACAATTGGCCATGCTGGCAGGGGCTGATGGGAATTGCAGTCCATGAACATCTGGAGAGCCGCAGGTTGCAGACCCCTGGAGTAGACAGTGCTGACTATGATGGACCAAGGTTCTGACTCAGTAGAAGGAAGCTTCAAGCATTGAGCTGGGAAGGCCCTTAGCATTGAGCTGGGAAGGCCCTTAGCTGACTCAACGGTACAGCATCTGCTTGGCATGTAGAAGGTCCCAGGTTCAAGCCCTGGCATCTCCAATTGAAAGTAGGTAGGTGATATGAAAGACTGAAGTTCTGGAGAGCTTCTCCCAGTCGGAGGGGGGGGGAGGGGCACGGCTCAGTGGCAAGCATCTGCTGGGCATCCAGGTTCTATCCCCGGCATCTCCAGTTAACAGCCAAGAAGCAGGTGATGTGAAAGAGACCCTGGAGAGCCACTACCTGCCTCAATAGACAGCACCGACCTCACATCACATTTGTGGGCAGTCTAAAATTCCCGGGCCTTTCAAGTTTGCAGGAGAAGGCAGTGAAGAAGAAATAACCATAAAGGTCTGTAACATTACAAGCTGGGTAGAAGAAGAAGAAGAGTTTGGATTTATATCCCTCCTTTCTCTCCTGTAAGGAGACTCAAAAGGGCTTACAATCTCCTTGCCCTTCCCCCTCCCCACAACAAATATCCTGTGAGGTGGGTGGGGCTGAGAGAGCTCCAAAAAGCAGTGACTAGCCCAAGGTCACCCAGCTGGCGTGTGTGGGAGTGCACAGGCTAATCTGAATTCCCCAGATAAGCCTCCACAGCTCAGGCGGCAGAGCAGGGAATCAAACCCAGTTCCTCCAGATTAGAATGCACCTGCTCTTAACCACTACGCCACTGCTGCTCCTGTAAAAGCAAACAGCTTTCAAATGGTATACCATTCAAAATGTATTCCCGCTCTTCAACGAAAGCTTGCGGCGGGATGTGGGCCCGTAGTTCTATCTAACCTACCTCACAGGGTGGTTGTGATGATCGAAAGGAGGTAGGTCACATGGTTTGGGAAATTGCTTTGGTTCCCCATTGCGGAGAAAAGTGGGATATAAATATATCAGCCGCCTTATATTATAGTTGAGAATCTGGTGACATTCCAGTACAATTTACCCGCTGTTAACCACTTTACCACGCTGGCTCTAGAGAGGAATTTCCCCTTCCCCCTCTCTAAAAGGGATCCTCGAGGGTCACTTCATGGGCTTGCCTGGTGGTACATTCAAGACATACAGCAGGAAGCATCGCTTTGCACAACACGGGATGAACTGGTTGAATTCACATCTGCCATGCACAGTGTCCAGTTGCTTGTTTTGATGGCTTTCACAAGCGTTTGGAAAACACAGAGAGGGGCCGATACTGGTCACACCGGTCAGTCCAGATATGTATCCAAGTGTCCCTTTGTCAGCAATACTAAACAAGAGTTCAGACATTCCTTTGAGGCTATAAAAATGCATTCCGTCATCGGTTGGTTTATGAGTCAGCTCACTTCATTGAATGCATGGGAATGTTC
This sequence comes from Sphaerodactylus townsendi, assembly GCF_021028975.2. NCBI lineage: Eukaryota > Metazoa > Chordata > Lepidosauria > Squamata > Sphaerodactylidae > Sphaerodactylus > Sphaerodactylus townsendi. The sequence goes on along the minus strand of NC_059425.1, from coordinate 15,960,225 downwards.
GTCAGTTAGGCAGACGTATTTATTACGGAGCTGCTGACACCAAGAAAGGGGGGGCGGGGGATGTTACAAAGAGAGGCCAGTTTAAAGCAATTCCCAATTTGAAGCGTGATCAATACACTCTGAATGGAGGAGGACCATTCCCAAGTAGTGGTAGGCTAAAAAGGGGAATGAATGGAAAATTGGTCTTGTGCTAGAGGAGCCATGAGTTGCAGACCCAGTTGAAAAAAAAATAGGAAAATTTAGCTGAACTATGTAACATCTACAAGGGGTGAGATCAGTGGTGGGATCCAAAAATTTTAATAACAGGTTCTGATGGAGGTGGGATTCAAACAGTGGCGCCGCCGCACACACGCACCTCCAGTCCCTAATGGGCAGGGAGGTTGCTTAGTAACCCCTTCTCGGCATTCAGAAAAAAATTAGTAACCACTTCTAGAGAAGTGGTGAGAACTGGTTGGATCCCACCTCTGGGTGAGATGTGCTAAAATACTGGCATACGTGGCGTGGAAAAGTGCCACCAAGCCATAGCTGACTCCACTGAGGTTTTAAAGGCAAGAGACAAACTGAAGTGCTATTGCTTGTCTCTGCGGAGCAACCCTGGACTTCTTGGTGGTCTCCCATCCAAGTACAAAGCAGGTCCAACCCTGCTTAGCTTCTGAGATCTAATGAGAATGGGTTGGCCGGGGCTCTCTGGGCTGGAGCCTTAGAGCAGTGATGGCGAACCTTTTTGAGACCGAGTGCCCAAATTGCAACCCAAACCCCACTTATTTATCGCAAAGTGCCTACCTGGCAATTTAACCTGAATGCTGAGGTTTTAGTTTAGAAAAAACCGGTTGGCTCCCTCTTCCTCCCCCCCCCCCCCATGTTCGAGCAGGGGCCAGCCTGCTGTAGCCTCCAGCAAGTCCTGTGCACACCACTCTGTGCCTCTCTAGCACCTCTGCCTCCTCTGCACCCCCACCCCCGGGCAGCAGCCACCCAGAGCACAGGCACCAGGCCCGCCAGCCGAGTCCTCCCTGCTCACCATGGTGGGCGCACATCGTGCTCAGTGGCCAAGGCCAGCCTAGATGTGTGTGTGTGGTGTGTGTGTGTGATTTTACGCCCCCCACGACCAACTCTCTGTGCGCGTGCCCACAGAGAGGGCTCCGAGTGCCACCTCTGGCACTCATGCCATAGGTTCGCCATCACTGCCTTAGACCAACAACAAATGAAAAGGTTTTGCTAAGACCTGGCTGAGAAATAGTTAAACTGCTTGATGAATCCGGCAATTTACTGTTGCATTTTCCCTTTGAGGTTTTCTAGCCATAGTGGCTAGAATGTCAGGCTAGCATTTGGGAGACCCAGGTGCAAAGCCCCGCAGCTCACTGGGTGCCCTTGGTTAGTCACTTCATCTCACCTGCCTCACAGGGTTGTGGAATAGAAGAGGGAAGAACACACAGGGAGCAATTTTGAGGGTCCCCACTGGTGAGAAAAGCTGGTCATAAACATCTGAACAAATAGAGGTGTCCAGTGTATGGTCGAAGGCTTTCACGGCCGGATTCAACTGGTTGCGGTGGGTTTTCCGGGCTGTGTGGCCGTGGTCTGGTGGATCTTGTTCCTAACGTTTCTCCTGCATCTGTGGCTGGAATCTCCAGAGGTGTATCACAGAGGGAAGTCTGTTACGAATAGGCTGTGGGTCCTGATATCTGAATCGAGGCCCCATATATATTCAAAGGCAGCGTACCACTGCACACCAACCGGGAACCAAAACGCAGGATTTTGTGCCCGGCTGGTGAACTCTGCGAAAGGGGATCTGCCTGCAAACGGTTGAAAACAGGAAGTTAAGACTCTGGAGGTTTCTTATCGTTCATTCCTATCTCGTTCCTATTTTGTGGATTAGTGCTGCCTATCCCATTCCTGCCCTACATCCTACATGGGTCTCCCCTCTTCTATTTTATTTTCACAACGACCCTGTGAGGTAGGTTAGGCTGAAAGAGAGCGCCAACCATTACTCAGAAAGCTTCATGGCAGAGTGGGGATTTGAACCCTCAGTCACTGTCTGAGAGCCCTCAGGATCTGTCCGGAACTCCTGCTTCATTTCTCCCTCATCCTGCCAGCAGTGACTCATTCGCCAGCCAACGGTAGCTGTACTGGGCGTGCCTCTCTTTCGTCTTCATCGGTCATGCATATCATGTCTTTGGCTGCAACACGTTTGTGAGCCCATGGGAGATCATGGAATCCTGTCTGCCTTGATGCAGTTTGATTTCCAAATATATAGTCCTTTCCGGAAGAGGATCCAAACAGGAGTGCGGTGGGGGTGGGGATTCCAAGTACACCTGGCCCAATTCCACCTGGGGGAAATTCACTCTTGACCTGAAAGCAGGGGAGTCCAACTCTAGCGCGTCAGATGTTCGTGGACTACAATTCCCATCAGCCCAATTGGTCCTGCCAGCAGGGGCTGATGGGAATTGTAGTCCACGAACATCTGACATGCTAGAGTTGGACACCTCTTCCCAAAAGAAGAAGAAGAGTTTGGATTTATATCCCCCCTTTCTATCCTGTAAGGAGACTCAAAGGGGCTTACAATCTCCTTGCCCTTCCCCCCTCCCAACAAACACCCTGTGAGGTGGGTGGGGCTGAGAGAGCACCAAAAAGCTGTGACTAGCCCAAGGTCACCCAGCTGGCGTGTGTGGGAGTGCCCAGGCTAATCTGAATTCCCCAGATAAGCCTCCACAGCTCAGGCGGCAGAGCTGGGAATCGAACCCGGTTCCTCCAGATTAGAGTGCACCTGCTCTTAACCACTACGCCGCTGCTGCTCCTGTAAAAACAAGCAGCTTTCAAATTGTATACTATTCAAAATGTATTCCTTCTCTTCAATGAAAGCTTGCGGCGGGATCGTGGGCCCGTAGTTCTATCTAACCTACCTCACAGGGTGGTTGTGATGATCGAAAGGAGGTAGGTCACACGATTTGGTAAATTGCTTTGGTTCCCCATTGCGGAGAAAAGTGGGATATAAGTATATCAGCCGCGTTATATTATAGTTGAGAATCTGGTGCCATTCCAGTACAATTTACAGTAGGTCAAGAGGCTGGATGACAACAGCTGTAACGCCTGTCCGCCATTCTCCATCATGAAGCAAAGAAAGATGGGTTTTTGCAAAACTGATAATGCACAGGGGAGTGCTGTTTTGGGGACAAGAGCCCCCCCCCCCCGCCCCGCTGCCAGGGGTCCTGGGCTCCAACAACGCACAGAGATGTGATCTCATGGGGCGGGGGGGGGGACACACATTTAGTAGCATCACAGCAAAGCTGCATGTATTCAGGGTTGCCAACTCTGAGCTGGGAAATCCCAGGAGATTTGGGGCACTGAGCCAGGGAGGGGCAGAATTAGGGGAGGGCCCTCAGCAGGATCGAATGCCATAGAAACCACCCTGCAACGCAGTCACTTTCTCAAGGAGAACTGATTGCTTTCAGTTGGGATTCAATCGTAATTTTAAATCTCCAGGCTCCACCTTGAGATTGGCAACCCAGCACACTCCAGGGTTGCTCTCAGTTCTCCAAAAGGGGCGCGGCTGCAGCTTCTGCAAACGATCTCCAATGCGCCGAGGGAGCATTCCCTCCCGTTCCCTCCGGCGCTGCCAGGGTTAAAGAAGGCGGGGCGACCCTTCTGTGACATTCCTCTCCAGCTTCCTCTCTTCCCAAATTTGGCCTTTCTCTCACCAGTCACATGGCCGAAGACTGGGGAAGTGTCACCAGCGAGAAAGAATGCGCGGGGAAGGGCCCAGACCTGACGTCCGTCGGTGGCAGGGAGATCAATACCTCGGATAATGAAATAGAGGGCATGCTAATCAAATTTGCAGATGATACCAAAATTAGAAGGGGTAGCTAGAGGACAGAGGCGGGATTCAAAACAATCTGGCCAGATTAGAGAGCTGGGCCAAAACAAACCACATGAATTTCAACAGAGATAAATGTAACATTCTATACTTAGGCAGAAAAACACTGCACAGATATAGGATGGGGGACACCTGGCTTGACAACACTACATGTGAAAGGGATCTGGGAGTCTTAGCAGACCACAAACTGAACATGAGTCAGCAGTGTGATGCGGCAGCCAAGAAAGCATCTGGGATGCATCAATAAGGGCACAATGTCTAGATCAAGGGAAGTAATTGCACCACTCTACTCTGCGTTGGTCAGACCTCACCTAGAGTACTGTGTTCAGTGCTGGGCACTGCAATTTAAGAAGGATATGGACTAGCTGGAACGTGTCCAGAGGAGGGCAACCAAAATGGTCAAAAGTCTTGAATTCAAGCCCTACGAAGCGAGCTGGGGATGTTTCGTCTAGTGAAGAGAAGGTTAAGAGGGGACATGATAGCTATGTTTAAATATCTGAAAGGATGCCATGTCGAAGAAGGAGCAAGCTTGTTTTCTGCTGCCTCAAAGACTAGGACACGGAGTAATGGATTCAAGCAGTGGTGGGATCCAAAAATTTTAGTAACAGGTTCCCATAGTGGTGGGATTCAAACTGTGGCATAGCGCCAATGGGGCTGGGCAGGGCATGACGGGGGCATGGCCGGGCATTCCGGGGGCGGGGCATTCCTGGGCGGGGCTGTGGCAAGGACGCAGCCGCTGCGCCAGTCCTTGGGTGGGAAATGAATGCACACAGGCTGCCACGCACGCCGGTGCACCTCCTGCTAGACTGCTTCAAGTTCTGTGCGCTACTGCTGAGAGGAGGGGCGTAACTAAGGCAAAAGTCACGTGGCAAAAATCACCAATTAGTAACCCCCTCTCGGCACACACAAATAATTAGTAACCTACTCTCGGGAACCTGTGAGAACCTGCTGGATCCCATCTCTGGATTCAAGGTACAGGAAAAGAGATTCCACCTAAACATTAGGAAGAACTTCCTGACAGTAAGGGCTGTCCTGGAAAACAATCCTGGAAAAGAAAAGATGCTTTGCTTTTTTATCAGTGTTGATTGTAGAAGAGGTATCACAGAGCTGGAAGAGATCACAAGGATCGTCTAGTCCAGGGGTAGGGAACCTGCGGCTTGAGAGCCGCATGCGGCTCTTCTGCCCTTGCACTGTGGCTCCACGAGCCGAGCCGCCAGCCCCATCCTTGCCCGCCCTGAAGGCAGCAGGGCGGGCGCACCAACTGCCCGCAGTCAGCTGGGCCGTGCCGCGGGCTTCCCCTCTCGCCCGCCCCGTTGGAGCGGGGCGGGCACTTTCCCGGCGGCTGGCCAAGCCGAGCCGCCAGCTTCATCCTTGCCCGCCCTGCAGGCAGCAGGGCGGGCGCATCCATGCGCTTCTCAGAATGAGCTGAGTAAAAGGTTAAAAAACCCTATATATATAGTGTTATCTTTCTTTTAAATGTCAAAAATTATTTGCGGCTCCAAGTGTTTTCTTTTCCCGTGGAAAACGGGTCCAAATGGCTCTTTGAGTGTTAAAGGTTCCCTACCCCTGGTCTAGTCCAACCCCTTGCCATGCAGGAAGACACAATCAAAGAATTCCAGACAAATGGCCATCCATCCTCAGTTTAACACCCCCCAAGCAACAGGAAACTCCACCACACTCACTCCTAGGCAGCGTTTGCGTCTGTAGAACAGCCCTGACCGCCAGGAAGTTCTTCCTAATGTTTAGGTGGGACCTCTTTTCCTGTACTTTGAATCCATGACTCCTTGCCCTAGTCTCCAAAGCAGCAGAAAACAAGCTTGCTCCAACTTCAACATGACATCTTTTAAAAAAAATTGAACATGGCTATCATGTCATCCCTTAAACCTATTTTTTCCAGACTAAACATACCCAGCTCCCAAAGTCTCTAGGGCATGGATTCCGGATCTTTTACCATTTTGGTTGCCCTCCTCTGGACCCATTCCAGCTTGTCAATATCCTTGAATTGGGATGTCCAGAACTGGACACAGTATTCCAATGCAAAGGTACTGTGATGTCTCTCCATCTAGACCAGGGGTCTTCAAACTATGGCCCTCCAGATGTTCATAGACTACAATTCCCATGAGCCCTACCATTTGGCCATGCTGGCAGGGGCTGATGGGAATTGTAGCCCATGAACATCTGGAGGGCCATAGTTTGAAGACCCCTGATCTAGACACTATGCTCTTATTGATGCAGCCCAGAACTCCTGGGCCAGAGGTGACGGGGAATGCTTCTTCTGAGATGGTGGCAACCAAATAGCACAGCAGATAGTCGCTAACAAGAGGCCTTCTCTCCAGTGGGAGAACTAGGGTGGAACACTGCGACATGGTGCCTGCATGGATCCCACGATGCAATGCTTCAAGAAGAGGTATTTTCTTTGGGCAGGAGAGATTGGGAATGCCTGCTCAGAGATTCTGGCCATGAATAGCTCAGCAACAGTGCCCAACAAGAGGAAGAGGAGGAAGAAAGAAGAAGAGTTGAACTTATATCCCCCCTTTCTCTCCTGTAAGGAGACTCAAAGGGGCTTACAAACTCCTTTCCCTTCCCTCCTCACAACAAACACCCTGTGAGGTAAGTAGGCCTGAGATCTCTCAGAAGAACTGTGACTAGCCCAAGGTCACCCAGCTGGTATATGTTGGAGTGCACAGGCTAATCTGAATTCCCCAGATAAGCCTCCATAGCTCAAGTGGCAGAGTGGGGAATCAAGCCTGGTTCCTCCAGGTTACAGTACACCTGCTCTTAACCACCACTACGCCACTGCTGCTCCTCCACCCCAGGGCTCAAGTGCGGGGATGGGAGCGCCCTGGGCTGCAAACATTAGAGCTTCCCACCCCCTACTCCCCAGGCTTGTATTTAACTTGGAAAGGAATCTGTCTGGGCCTGGCAGGACTTCCTCACAGGTAAAAGGGCAAGGGCTGGATGACTCACCGATGTCCCATGAAGGCTGATCATGGGAAAGTTAGCTTCCTTGGATCCTTTGGCCTGCTCTGCGGGGCTACGGTAAGGTCTTTGTGATGAAGGGCATTGGATGCTAAATAGCAGGAGCAGAGATTTCTCTGCCAAATCTGCACCCGGCCCCAGACAGGGATCCAATGGGACTAAAAGTATTTTTTCCCAAACTGACACCCCCTCCTTCCCCGTTAGGCAGGGTCAGGCTCTCCAGATGAAAATCTGCAACTGACCAATATTCACTGACTTACCATTGTTGCATACATGCGTGTGAAATGACACCAAGACATTTTTTACTCATGGCAACCCAATACATCCATGTCCTCCCAAACGCCCTATTGTGAACAGCCCCTCTCGGCTCTGGCAAACTGAGGGCGGTGGCGTCTTTTTCACCAGTACGGTTAAGAATCCAAAGAATTTCGCAGACACCTGAACAAACAGCCCTGCGAGGTGGGTTACTGTCCATGCACAGAGGAGACTAGGCAACAAGCGAGATAGAGACGTCTAGTTATCTACCTTGTTTCCCCGAATATAAGACATCCCCTGAAAATAAGACGTAGTAGAGGTTTTGCTGAAGTGCGAAATATAAGGCATCCCCTGAAAGTAAGACATAGCAAAGTTTTGGTTTGGAAGCATGCCCGATGAACAGAACACAGAAAAATACGACATCTCCTGAAAATAAGGCATAGCGCATCTTTGGGAGCAAAAATTTATTTAAGACACTGTCTTATTTTCGGGGAAACACGGTAGGGAATTAAGAAGAGCTCCGCAGGATCTGCGCAATGGTCCATCTAGTTAAGAACCCCACAGTGGCCAGCTAGTTATTCTGTAGGTCTGACAATGGGGCACAGAGGCCTTCCCCTGATGCTGCCTCCTGGCACCAGAATTCAGAGACTGACCGCTGAACGTGGAGTTGCTTTCAGTCACAATGGCCAGTAGCCACTGAGAGGTACGGCTGCCAGTTCTGGGTTGGGAAATACCTGACGCAGCTGTATTGTCAAAGGCTTTCACGGCCGGATTCAACTGGTTGTGGTGGGTTTTCCGGGCTGTGTGGCCGTGGTCTGGTGGATCTTGTTCCTAATGTTTCGCCTGCATCTGTGGCTGGCATCTTCAGAGGTGTATCACACAGACTTCCCTCTGTGATACACCTCTGAAGATGCCAGCCACTGATGCAGGCAAAACGTTAGGAACAAGATCCACCAGACCGCGGCCACGCAGCCCGGAAAACGCACCAGAACCACCTGATGCAGAGCCTGGAAACGGCAGGGTTTGGAGAGAAAAAGGCCCTATGCTAACACCATAGACTCCACCCTCCAAAGCCACCATTGTCTCTAGCGAACGGATCTCTATTGTCTGGAGACAAGTTGTAATAGTGAGAGATCTCTTGGTTCCACCTGGAAGTTGGCAACTGTATGGACAGACCTCTTCTCCCTGAATCTCTCTGGTCCCCTCCTAAAGCATTCTGTGCCTTTTCAGCTTAAGCAAACTTTAAACAAAAAAAACAGGGCCTTATCTTAGAAGAGGCATTTCTGAGTATCTCTTCTTTATGCACTGTGGCCTGTGATCTATGCAGGCATGCTGTAGAGAGCCAGTTTAGTGGTTAAGAGTGGTGGACTCTTATCTGCTGAACTGGATTTGTTTCCCTGCTCTTACACATGCAGCCTGCTGGGTGACCTTGGGCCAGTCATTGTTCTCTCTGAACTCTCTCAGCTTCACCTGCCTCACCAGGTGTGCTATAGGGAGGGAGAAGGAAGGTGATTGTAAGCCACTGTGAGACTCCTTGTGGTAGAGAAAAGCAGGATATAACTCCAAACTCTTCAGTGGCATAGTGGTTAAGAGCAGGTGTATGGAGGAACCGGGTTTGATTCTCCACTCTGATACTGGAGCTGTGGAGGCTTATCTGGGGAATTCAGATTAGCCTGTGCACTCCAACACACACCAGCTGGGTGATTTTGGGCTAGTCACAGCTCTTCGGAGCTCTCTCAGCCCCTCACACCTCACACGGTGTTTGTTGTGGGGGTAAGGGAAAGGAGTTTGTAAGCCCCTTTGAGTTTACTCACAGGAGAGAAAGGAGGGATATAAATCCAACTCTTCTTCTTACTCTCAGAGGTGTATCTAGGAAAAATGGCGCCCAGTGCAAAATCTGAGTTTTCCGCTCCCCCACCCCCACCCCTGTATAGGCAGCTACCCTCCCCCACCACAACCAAACAACGTTTTTTGCACCAGGTCATCTCAAAGTCACCATCACATTACAGAACATGCCCCAACTCACAAATCTGAACACAGCAATGGTCCATGCCACACAACAGGAAATATTTTTTTCTGACATTTTCAAAACACTTTCAAAATGTTTAACAACTGTTCTAGCACTTTAAAGTGTATTAAGTGTCATAGGACTTAAAACTGCTTTCAAAACGTTTTATTACAGTCTTTACAAAACACTCAGAATAGTACTCAGAAAAAAATACGAAGATTTCTGTAAAATAAGTTGGAAGTAGTCTTCCGCAGTACGGATTTGTTCAAGTCACAAACCTGTATTATCTTTGGGTTATGGGAACTATTCTTAAATTAACAAACATTTCAATAAAAACACCAAGAGTTGGCATATTAAGGATTCTCTCACAACGTCTCTGTATTTACTATTCAATACAGATACTAATCTCTAGGATCAATCTTTGTAGGTCCTCTCTCCACAATCAGCAAACCGAGACCGCAGGATCTGCCTTTCCATCCAACCTGTCAAATAGGAAAATGTAAGTGTTAGCTAACCGAATGGCTTTTGGAGAACTCCACAACAATATACTGTCAAAGGCTTTCATGGCCAGATTCAACTGGTTGTTGTGGGTTTTCTGGGCTGTGTGGCCGTGGTCTGGTAGATCTTGTTCCTAACGTTTCGCCTGCATCTGTGGCCGGCATCTTCAGAGGTGGATCACAGAGGGAAGTCTGTTACACGCTGTGTCTAGTGAGAAGGGAAAGTTTAGTGGGGTATATATTGTCCATGTCCCAGGGTGGGGAACCAATCAGTAAGTGTTTGGGTGGAACTTGCTATGCAAAAATGTGGTTGACTGCATTGTAATGCGGGTGGGGTTTTTCAGTCCAGGGAGTGATGAGACATGGACAATATCTACCCCACTAAACATTCCCTTCTCACTGAACAGTGTACAACAGACTGTGACTTATAAACTCCTTCTCTGCCAGGGAATATAGTTAATTGGTATACATCTTGTGAGCAGACAGATCAAAATGATCTAAATGACAGCTAATGTTTGAAGAAGCACCTGATGTAACTGTACAGAACCAGTTCAAACCAGATCACTAACCTTCACTGTGATAGGCTAACTGATGTATAAAAGCAGAGCCTGTACATGTATGCCGTGTCTAGGGAATTTTGGAGTTGCTGCGGAGCATGCTGTCCAGTCGTTTGCTGATTTGTGTCTACACTGTAAATATCTGCACCTAAGACAAAGTCTTCTTGGAAGTACTAGTCAAAGGTCATCAAGCAGGTTAAAAGTGCAGGAGTGGGGAAACAAGCTTGATTCACTAGATGAGAGTCTGCCACTCCTGCAGAGGAGTATGGAACCAAACCTGGTTCTCCAGATTAGAGTCTACCCCTCTTAACCACTAGCTCTCAGAGAAGGACAAAAAACCTAGCACTGACTGTCAAATGCAAGGCAGAAAAGCCTGGGTCTGAACCTTCCATGTACAGGGATGGGGGGGAGACAATCTTTATGGATTCCCCTCTCCCATTACAGCCTGTTTCTGGGATCAGAGCACCCAAGAACAGGCACATTGGGGAGGGGAGGCGCAGTGGGGGCCAGAAGCATGCAAGTGAATGTGGGGTGGAATTTCTGAAACCCACACCGTTTCATCCAGATGAAACATTTATTTTGATTTAATTGTTATAGGCTGTTATTCTGATGTTATTGGATTATTGCTATATTGTTATGTATTATTGCTAATGTACTGACTTATGATTAAAGTCTTGGATATTATGAATTTGGTGGTATACAAGAATGTGCTGCAAACCTGCTGTTATTGTTCTCTGAAATTGTTTAGTTGGAAAGGTTAAGTTGCCATCTGTAATCGGGTTCTATTTTAGTTCTATGTAATTTATCAGTGTTATATTAGTATAATGTATCTGTTTCTTATGTTGTTAGCCGCCCTGAGCCCTTCGGGGATAGGGCGGGGTATAAATATAAAGTGAAGTGAAGTGATACACCTCCGAAGATGCTGGCCGCAGATGCAGGTGAAACGTTAGGAACAAGATCGACCAGACCACGGCCACACAGCCCGGAAAACCCACAACATCCATGACAATATTTACTCCAAAACGCAGATGAAGGCCCTTACCTTACCTTGCTACATCAGGGGCACCTGGCTAGCAAATCTGTCGATGACATCATCAAAGTTCGTCTCCTCTGTCTCTTCTCTTTCCACACTCAGCAGAGCAAGATCACAGAGTCTTTGGTGACCCATCGAGCTTCCCAGATAGGAACGTATCAGTTTCAACTTACTGAGCGACTGCTCACAGCTGGCGATGGAAACTGCAGTGGTTAGCAGTATCTGGATCGCAACCGTGAGGCAGAAGTAGGCGGACGCATCTCCAAACTGAGCAATGAACTGAAGAAGCTGTTCGGGGCTAGATACCCGCGGCTCATTCGGCCCCGACAATATCATTCTGATGTCCAAAATATCTAGGTAGAGCATTTGTCCATCCACATCACTGCAGTAGAAATTGCCGAAATTCGCACACTTCTCCTCTAGGTCTTGCACGTCAGCGCCGTGACACAGTTTCTCGGTGTCAAGGAGGAACCCAAAGTTGGTATCAATGGTGTCCAAACAAGCAAACCTTTCGTTCATCTCTCTGTGAAGATGACCAAGCGCCGCCTTCATGCTTCCTTCCGTTTCCTCCGTTGCTGTCAACCCGGCGTCTCTTGCTCCCTCGCCAGGCGTTGCTTTCCTGTATCTCTGACGACGTTCAAATTCAACGTTAAATTTCTGGCACAGATCAAGCCCTTCACCGATTGACTCGCTGACCAAACTGTCTCTTTTAGCCTCAAAATAATCCCGGAGAGATCGAAGATGTTGGGCAGCGTCGTGAAAGTCCGTGCCGGGGTTCTGTAGCCTCCTCTGGACAAGGTCAATGCGACCAAGTACCTTGTCCCAAAATCCGATATAAGTCAGAAAGTCGTAACTCAACAGGCAACTGATCAATACTTTCGCTTCACGCATTGACGCGCTGGTCTCTTCTCGATCGTCTTCTATCTCCTGGAGAAGTTCGATTATATCCTCAAGATAGACGTGGACGGATTTCACAGCTTTTGCCTCTGCACTCCACCTGGTTTTGGACTGCGACCTGAGACGCAAAGGCACAACCTCTTTGAGTCTTGCCCAATGCTCATGTGAATGTGCAAAAAAAGTGTTCAGAGCATCTAAGGTTGCAAAAAATGTGCCCATCTTTGGTTCTTGAGAGGATGCCTGAACGCCCACCAAGTTGAGTGAGTGATTGTCACAATGCACAAACAACGCCCGTTGGTTTTTCCCCGTTATTCTTTGTTGTACGTCACTTCTGAGTCCGGTCATCATGGCAGCGTTGCCGTAGCACTGTGACCGGCAATCCTTCAGATCCAACCGGTCCTCCTCCAGCCGTCTCAAGATTTCCCCGGCCAAGCTCTCTGCATCTTTCTCGCGGGTCCAGATGAAACCAAGAAAGGACTCTCTGACGTGGGCTTTTCTGCTCCTAGCGTCCATTTTCACGTACCTCACGACTTCTGACATCCGGTCACCGTGTGCCGGATCGGGAGCAGAGTCAAACATGATGCTGTAGTATTTGGCAGAACGGATCCTTCTCAGTATATTCTTACGAACCGCAGAAGCCATGAGGCGGATGAATTCGTTTTGGAAATCCGGCGAAAAGTACGATACTGAGTCTGGCTGACTTTGGACATGATCAAGGTACTGTTTCATAACAAAGTCACTGCTCGCCAGCATCTTAACTAACTCCAGGAAATGTCTTACACTGGATTCATAATCCAGTTGAAATGACTCCCTGTTGCCTCCATAAGGCAAGCTCTGGAACGCAAGGGTTTTTACACATTCTACGACTCTTCTCAGAATGTCACGCCGCTTCTGCCGCTCCTCAGTCCAAGTCTGTAGGTCAGTGTGAATCATTCTTGTGCTCTTGGCCAAATCGTTCTCCATTACTTTCCACCGGACAAAGCACTCCCGATGATTGCGCCTGCTTTCATGAACAGCAATCCTGCGATATTTTTTCCATTGGTCAAAACCAGACTCCCTCTCCAACACGGACTGAAATTCTGACCTTGAGAACAGAAGGCAGCAGAAACAGAACGCGGTCCCTTTGGAGGGTGAATACATGATCCACGAGCGGGTCACCTCCTTGCCCTGGCCGTTTCCCGATCTCACCTTGAACCACTTTCGGGGCATGCAATGGTTTTTGGGTGGCGTGGGTTTGAAAGGCCCCTCGCTATTTTGGAAATACCTGAATCCCATCTGTACCATTTGTGTTCTCAGTGCATCAGGGATACATGGTCTCCCGGTTTCCTTATCAAACGGCAGAAGCCCCACGTCATGCTGTAGGATTACTTCTGGCACGGCAGGCGAACGCTCCTCGACACCCTCCGGCTCACCGGGTTCGGGTTTGTCGACAGGTTCTGCCTCCCCAGGTGAAATCTCGTCATCCTCCTCCATCTCAACCCCCTCTGATGCAGCCATCTTCACGTCCTCCTCTGCTCCTGAGAACACTGCACTAGATCCGACCTCTGCGACAGGGAACCTTGTGGAAGGACCCGGCGACTCCTCAGACTGCATTGAGGTAGCTGGTTGGGGCTTCTTAAGGAAGGTCAAGAGGACTTGGCTTGATTTCTTCACCTCCTCAGCTGCCAACTTTCGTCTTTTCCGTCCTTGTGCTCCACTCTCCTTCTTCTTTGATTGTCTGTGCTCCATCATGGTAGCCCCACACACCAACTGCTTTTCACCTGTGATAAGGAAGGACATTTTACATCTCTAACAAAACTGCCAACGCAGGAGAATGCTGTGGACTGCAGAGAGGCAGGCAGCGCAAACATGGTAGAGAGGCTGCAATGTTATCCCTAACAAATTATATGCTTCAGACACCCATGCAACAGGAAGGCAGTGTTGAAATGCGGGCCAGCTAGCATGTGTGTGGCAGTGCACATGCTAATCTGGTTCACCAGATAAGCCTCCTTAAAACAGAATCTTATTGAAACACAGACCAGAGCAATTGGCTGCAACAGACCCAGGATTTATATTGCCCAGTCAGGTTCCTCCGTTCATTGGAGGAGAACCTCCTGGCCCAAAGGATATCTGGCTGGCCTCTAAGAGGGCCAGGACCTTTTCTGTCCTGGCCCCAACCTGGGTAACTAAGGCCTAACATTGGGTATCATGATACCCTGGTTGGCGAATGCTTCTCAATGTTAGGCCCTAATTACCCTGGTTGGCTCATGATACCCTGAGGATAAGCCTTGCTCAGTTTAGGAGTTTGGACATCCATACTGTCCACCCATTCTGTTAGGTTGGCAGCAGCAGTGGCATAGTGGTTAAGAGCAGGTGTACTCTAATCTGGAGAACCGGGTTTGATTCCCTGCTCTGCCACGTGAGCTGTGGAGGCTTATCTGGGGAACTAGATTAGCTTGTGAACTCCCACACACACCAGCTGAGTGACCTTGGGCTAGTCACAGTTTTTCAGAGCTCTCTCAGTCCCACCCACCTCACAGGGTGTTTTTGGGGGCAGGAAGGGAAAAGGAGATTGTAAGCCCCTTTGAGTCTCCTTACAGGAGAGAAAAGGGGGATAGAAATCCAAATTCTTCTTCTCCTCTAGGTTGGCTCTGGGTGCTCAATGTTAGGCCCTAGTTACCTGTAAGGGGCCTCTATGCTATTTTCCTTTCTCTCCTGTCTGCTTGGAATGAAGATAACAGAAGTATCTCTGGTCAGCTTGGCCAGATGGCTGCTATCTCTTGTCTGGCCTTGGGGATGGTTTTCGCTTTCCCACACTTTTCCCACTTTTGCATTACGTGGGAAGGGGCGGGACTGGATTCAGAAGGGTTATACTGTGGGGGTTTGAACGCTTTAGTGTAGAAATGGCTTCTGCACAGCCAGACGCACGGTGTCCAAGTCAATAAAAGCTTCTGATTCATGAAATCCAGGGCTGGACATTGAGTGGATTCAGTGGGCTATTGAGTGGACAGTGGAATAAGCTCCCGAGTGGGATCAGGGCCCTGCGGGATCTGAATCAATTCCGTAGGGACTCTGCACATGCTTGCAAATCATTCTGCTTGCAAATCATTCCCAGATGCTTGCAAATCATTCTGCTTTTTTTGCACTATAACTAAGAATGTCAGGCTAAACATGGACTAAATGAATGAAGAAATCAGAGGTCTTCAAACTATGGCCCTCCAGATGTTCATGGACTACAATTCCCATCAGCCCCTGCCAGCATGGCGAGGTAGGGCTCATGGGAATTGTAGTCTCTGAACATCTGGAGGGCCACAGTTTGAAGACCCCTGGAATAAATAATGAGAGTGGACATAAACTGCAATCCTATGCAGAGTTACCTCAGCGGAAGCCGAATGAAATCAATGGGCTGAGACTGGGCTCTGTACAGGTCTGTGCTGTGAACTATTCACAATACATTTTACTTCGCTCATTGGCCCACCTAGCTCAGTACTATCTTTCCAGGGTCTCAGGCAAAGAAAGAACTTGTCCCAATGCCTACTAACTGAGATTCTTCCATTGGAGGTGCCAGGAACTGAGCCTGCATTCTTATTCAGGCAAAGAGGGTTGCCATCTCTGGCTTACAAAAATCCTGGAGATTTGGTGGGGGTGCCTTGGGAGAATTTGGGGAGGGGAAGAAGCTCAGTGCCAATATGTCACTGTAGGATTTTTGTTTATCCTACACTCTATGGTATATCATAGAGTCTATACCATTTCTGCCAGGGAACTGATCTCTGCAGTCTGAAGACCAGGCCCCACTTTGAGATTGGTGGTCCTAAATGCCAGGCAGGTGCTCTCTCACTGAACAACTGGCCCGGGCTGAGTTTTGTGGCCAAGTGATGAATCAAATGGATTTCTCCAGTCTCAGTCCAGGTCCAACATGTTTGTCACTATATCCATCAGATTGTGTCCCTGCAAGAAGGGATAAGGAACCCCCATAGTCTCTCTCCCCCAAAGGGCACTGCTACTCATGTTTAACATCAGAAAGGACCAACAGAGAGGAAAGGACATCCTCTGGACTTCCTGCCAGCATGATGTAGTGGTTAGAGTGTCAGACCTAGGCTCAAATCCTTGCTCTGCGATAGAATCCTGCTGGATTACCTTCAGAGGCATAGCTAGGGAAAATGGAGGCCGGTGCTAAATCTGAGTTTTGCTACCCCCCCCCCCCCCCGGGCAGCTGCCCTCCCTTACTACAACCAAAGTCTGTTTTGCAGACAGAAGGGAGGGAAAGAGATGGGGGGGGGGGATTTGCTTTGCATGTCAGAGGGAGGGGAGCAAACTTCAGCGGACGCAGGGTCCCTGGCTGCCTCTGACCCACTGAAACTGAAGGCTTAAAGCTAGCAAGTCTGAAATCCTAGAGATGCTGCCAGAGAGAGGGGTTGGGGAGACCCTCTTCTTTCTTCCTCAGAATGCAGCAGCATCCTGAGTGAGTAAAGGGGCGATCCATTCCCAGGTTTCAGTCTGCAGAGGACACGGCAGCAGCGGCTGTGGCAGGACTGGGGGGCCCTGGTGGGGTGTTTGGGTGCCTCTGTCCTGCACTGCTCCCCCCGCCCCCCCTTAAACACTTACCTTGTCTTCTTTCCTTAATCACTTCTCTCCGGAATCTCTCCCCTGCTGCGTTTGTTCTCTTCCTTGCTTCACTTCCTCTCCCCAGCTCTGCTTTCCCTCTATCCACTTCCGGCCCTTTGTTACCCCACCCCCTTTGCCTGGCCCTGCTGCATCGATTGAGTGCCCTCCAGGCTCCTGACCTCACAGTTGCCGGGGTCATTTGCACACGGCTCCCCTCGCCTGGCTGGCTGGCTCTAGAGCAGTGGTGGTGAACCTTTGGCACTCCAGATGTTATGTACTACAATTCCCATCAGCCCCTTCCAGCATGGCCAATTGGCCATGCTGGAAGGGGCTGATGGGAATTGTAGTACATAACATCTGGAGTGCCAAAGGTTCGCCACCACGGCTCTAGAGTCTCTCTGTGAAGGGAGGGGGCAGAGAGCTCCTCCTCAGGCCCCCTCCTTTTCAAACTCACGCCCCTCCAGAGGTTATCGACTACAGTTCCCATCATCCCCGCCAGCATGATGCTGGTAGGGGATGATGGGAACTGTAGTCCATAACTTCTGGAGGGCCGTGAGTTTGGCACCTACGGTTTAGGATGTTCACAGACGGTCCTGCAAGTCTGTCTGCCCGCCCGGCGGGGATGCTGGGGCCGCGTGGGCCGAGCTGCCGGTGAGAGGGGGAAGGGGGAGGGGGAGCTGCTGCGTTTTTGCGCCCCCCACGTGACCTGGCAGGGGCGCGCCCGGGACAAGCCGCCCCGATGTCCCCATTGGCGCTTCGCCACGCGCCCCATAGTAAACGCTTCCCAAACCCACTTTCTAAGTTCTCACCTTATCTGGGTCGCGGGGCCGCTCAACCAACATCTCCATACTAACAGCTTTGAAACTTTTTAAGACGGCATATTACCATGGGGCCTAATATCACACCATAACACACAATATCACACACCACGTCTCTTCCCTCTGATATTGCAGATCTACCTTTTTAAGGATATTCGTGCACTTACTTGCTGAAGCTTTTAAGGCTTTCTTCTAGACTAGAGGGTATTAAACTCGAAGGTAAACGCTGCCGCGGCTCCGGGTCTTCTGCAGCAACCTTCCTGCCCGTAGCTCCACCTCCGCGTTACTCCCGAGTAGATCTCGCAGGAGGACGCCCCGCTGAAGTTGCCCGCAGGGGAGTCCGCCCTCCCAAGACCCCACCCACCCTGAAAGACTCAGCCACTCTGGGGAGCCCAAGCGGCAGCGGACGGCACGGCGCTTGCTCCCGAGTAGACGGCTGGGGGTGCAGGAGTGGGGCTGGCCCTGCGCCTTTAAGACCCCGCCCAGGGACTTCTCCCCCCCCCCCACCCCGGGCGGTGCCCTCTCCCCGCCCTCGTTGGCGCTGACATCAGCCTTGAAAAGCGGCCGCCGGCGCGTCAGAGGCGCAGGACCAGCCTTTCCAGCAGACCCCTCGGAGGTAAGCGGGGGATCGAGGCCGGCAGGGGAGCGAGCGGGGCCGAAGGATCGCAGCCTGCCCTGCTCTCGGGGCGCGGCACCTTTTGCACGTGTCCTGCACACTTGCAAAGCCCTTTCAGTGACACGCGTCGGGGAACTTTTGTAACTTGTGGGGAAAGGCTTTGGGAGCGGAGGGAAGGTGCGCTTTAGCCCCACGTGCGGACCGGGTGGGAGCCTTGCTCAGCGATTGCGTCTCCCACCCACCCACAGGGCGGACCCTCTTGTCTTGTTTCCAGGACTTCTTTATCTAGTACCCCCCCGGGTGGTCTTGGGGAGGAGCTCTGCGAGGTCAGACCCCAAAGCCATCCGGCATCCGGTTTCCCACAGTGGCAAGACCTAATGATCTCAGAGAGTCCGCAGCTGCCGCCGCCGCCGCCTCGCCCAGTTTAGTCCTCCCAACAACTAGTATTTGGAGGTATACTCTTTCTAAACATGGAGGCTCTTCTTAGTAATGCTTGCTTGCTAACAGCTGCTATTGAGTTTCTTCATTAATGGGTTCTCCACCTAGCGACTAGGATTTGGAGGTATACTGTGTTGGAACGTGGAGGCTCTGCTTAGCAGTGGCTGATGCCAACAGCTGCTGTTAGGCTTCTTGACTGGGTCCTAGCAATTGTGTTTGGAGGTATACTGGTTTGGAACGTGGTTGCTGGCAACAGCTGCGGTTAGATTTCTTCTCCTTGAATAGGTTTTGTCCCCTTAGATTTCTTCTGGAATAGGTTTGGTCCCCTTTGCAAATTGAATTAGTAGCCCCTGAATCTTGTGGCAGTGAGTCCACGCTTGTAGACCGCAAATGTAACCTATCGGAATAATAAAAAGGCTTACTAAACGCCATTTCTGAATTACAAAAACGGGACAGTAAGAAATGAGGGTGCCGCCTACAAGACACATTACAATCCCTTCTAGGTTCTGCTGCATGGTTCTGCTGCTATAAATCGAGGTGCAAAATCTGGGCACTTGTGGTAGCTGAGAGTTGCTATCTGATAAAAGGTAATCCAGTTTGCTTTCATCAGTTTGTGGCCATGAGTTCCGCAGACCACACCGCGGGTGGAAACTCCCTGCCCTGGATGTGACTTGCTGTTAGGTTGGAGTCTGTACTCATAAAGTAAGCTGCCCCTGCTTCATGGGTGGAGGCAAGGCCTGTCTCCGCTGTTGAGAACAGCTTGATGAGACAAGAAGCTGCGCGTGTGTGTAGCGGGGAGAGCTTGTGGACGACCGTGTGTGCTTGGAAGTGTCTCTTGATGATGGATGAGGTATGAATGAGTAATTGTCTGCGTGTTTTGGGGAGGGGGGAGCCACTTCCGAGCAGCCCCTCTCCTGGAAATGGGTCTCTCGCAGACTGAGAGCTGAGATGTGTCCTCGACTGATCTCTGGCGGGTTTGGAATGCAGCTGTGACGAAACCTTGGAAGGGGGGCGAAGGCATGTTTTCTCGGCTCCGCTTCCCACCCAGGGAGAGGATTGGGTTGTCTCGATCAGCCATTGTCGGACTGGTACAGAGTTCATAAAGCAAGAGTGCGTGGATACAGCTACATTTCGGAGCACTGCTTCAGAGGGCAGGTAACATGCATATTCATGGCTGTGGTTGGAAGAGCTTACGGAACTCCTGGCCACAAGATGCCGCCCAGGCTGGTGACTCAGCGTGGTGCTTAAGAGCGTGAGATTGCAGTTCTGAAGTTCTGGCTCATTAGTGCCTCCAGCTGCTGAACAAGCCGGCCAGCCCCTATTTATAAAAAATGTGACAATTAACCCTGGCCTACCTTACAAGATTGTGGTAAAGATGTTTAAAATATTTCCTCTGTAACATAGAAAATGTAGCTCTTAGTGTCTTTCCAAAATAGCATTTGTTTTTTGTGTTATTTATAGTCCCCCTTTCTCACTGGGTTTCAAGGTGGGTCACACAGATACACAATAAACAGGAGGGGCCATTCAGTAAACAGTGGAATAGAATTTGGGTTGTAGAACCAACCAGAAGTCTATAAAACTGATATGAACCAAAGCATAAGTGTTAAAAGGACAATTAAATGATGCAGAATTATGTAATAGGTTCCAACTCAACAGCAAACTGTACAGTGTAGTATAAATCACAGTCCAAGTAATTCTGTGAATCATTTTGTACAGAGCCACCATATTGCCTGGGTAGAAAAGTGCTCCTGAATGATTGATGTTTGCGTAGTTTGCAGAAAGCCAGGGAAGTGGGAGGAGCTTTCCCGACCCCAGAGAAGGCCATTCCACAATGTTGGGGCCACCACAGAGAAGGCCATTCTGCAGTGTTGGGGCCACCACAAAGAAGGCACGTGTACAGGCAGTTGTCGATTTTGCTCATTTGCCGATTAGCACCCTGCGGAAGACTTTGCTCAGCTAACTGAACCTGTAGTAGCAGAGCTTAGGAGGAGATGGGGGTCTTGCCGATATGAAAGCATAAAGCCACGAAGGGGTTTGTATGTGGTGGCCAATATCTTGTTGAACCAGGTAACTGGACATGGCTATGAATCTAGTCAAAGAGATTGGCAGTGGCAAGCCAAGTGGAGCTTCCTTGCTTAGAAACAGTTTATCTGACGGCAAGGAGGCAAAGGGACTTGTAGCCTGTTGTATCTGCCTATTGCTTTCGGGAGGGGGGGGGGAGTGTCTTAACGGGAAAATTACTAATCTTTTAACTTTGCGTAATGCCTTGTCTGGTTTGGAATCTGTATCTGAGTCATGCCAAATGGCTGACATTCCTCAGCTTTCAATTGCACCAGGGTTTGGAAGCTGTCATTATCTGAAATGTCCTGCTGGAGCATTCCCTTTTCAGTGGTATGCAAGAGTATACCTCTGCGTGGTACAAAACGGTCTTGGACACATTCTCTCTAGGGCTGGCCCCACCGATTTGCAGTTAGGGGCCTACCCAACAAGGGTGTTCAGAAGATTGCCGCAGGACAGGCCCAGAAAGTGTCTGACATGAAAAGCAACGGGCATCGGGCATCTGTGTGATTTTGTTTTCCATGCCTATTTGGGCAGATCTTTCAGCCCCCCCTCCCCCCAAGTGAGCTGCCTCCCCCCACCCCAAGTTCCTGTCCACTGGAGTAGGACAGCCCCTCCCCTGAAACAGATGTTAAATTACTGCTTCTTTCTGTCTCTTCCCTCCCTTCCTGCTTGCTGTTGCCAACTCCAGCTTGGGGGGTTCTTGGAGATTTGGGGATGGTGTCCGGGGTGGGCGGAGTTTGGGGCAGGAGGGCCATGGGGCTGGGATGCTGTAGACTTCCCCCTCCTGGCCTGCAACTTTCTCCCCAGAGCCTCATCTCTGTAGCCTCTAGGTCAGTGGTAATTTTGGGAGGACAGCAGGCCTCAGCTGGAGGCTGGAAAATCTAATGGAGGATTGTTGGATCTGCTAGAATAAATTGGTAGCCTTCCAGGTACCACTGGTCTACGGGACAGACCTGTTGTGGCTACTGTCCCGGAATTACTTTCTTAGCGTGGACCAAGCAACTGCAGCATTAGCAGATATGTTCGCATGGTGTGGACAGAAAACATTTCTTCCCATACCTTGTGCACAAGCTTATGGGTGGGCCCCGCTGCGGATAAGGGCACAGCGAGATAATCTGGATTAACACACCGACAAGTGTGTGCAAAGCCCCAATGGGTGGGAATCTTCTCCTCCACCCTCTCCACAAATAGTACGTTATGAGGCCACCCGCTAACCACCAGCCGCCCGCCGCTGCTGCACCAAAGTAAACATACCGCTTGCTAAATGGGGGGTTACAGCTGCAGATTTGCAATCTGGAAGTAGAAATTCTTCTTCCGGAAGTGCATAGTATGGCTCTTTATGGTTTTTACAGTTGCATATCTGAATGCAGTTCTGCGTTCGGGCTGCGGTAATGCGGCATGTGGAAAGACCTCTTGGGAAGGGGATAGATTGAATCTTCCTCCCATAGTGGCTTCCTATAGGCAGGGTCGTATTCAGATGTAGCCGTTTGCCATCTTCCTGCAAGTGTGCCAGTCCAAGAGGCATTTTGGGAGTTGATTTCCCAAATGCATAAAGGTTATTTTACTTTGTATTGTCAAAGGCGTTCATGGGCGGAATCGACTAGCTGTTGTAGGTTTTCTGGGCAGTGTGGCCGTGGTCTGGTAGCTTTTACTCCTAATGTTTTGCCCTCATCTACGGCTGGCATCTTCAGAAGCACGTTTGATGGGCCCACGGTCACCAAGCAAGCGTCCACAGCAGAGCAGGGATTCGAACCTGAGTCTTCCGGATCTTAGCCTGATACCCTGACCATTCCTGGGGAGTCTTTACACTGGTCTCCCATTTGAACGAGATGAGCAATTCCTCTTGTCCATTTCCCTTCCCCAGTTTCTGCTTCGAGAAAGCTAGAGACACTAAGAGAATCTCAAATCAGAAATATGTCCCGCCTGCTGTTCCTCCGTGGAGCTGGCTCTCCCTTACTAGCCCTATCCTCACAGCAGCCTTGCGAAGTAGGCTAGGCTGGGAAGGACTGGCAGATGATCGCTCACCAAGCTGAACAGGTTTCAATCCAGACAAAAACCTAGCTCTACACTGTATTGGCTCTCTGGGGGAAAATGCAGGGTTTGCCAACGATGCGGGGGGTTGATGGGCGTTATGGTCTTGAGTTCAAGAGTTGCAGGGTCACTTCCGCGCATGATGCTCGGCAGATAGTTGTATGCCAAGGTCTCTTAAAATGAAACTTAAAGTTTCATTTTTTACTAAAGCAAAATATTTAATTGGGTGCCTTGGTCACAGTTCTGGAGGTTCTGATATCTATTTTTTAATTATATTTTTATTGGTTTTCGAAATGTGGTAATGTACATAGTACCGTGTTTCCCCGAAAATAAGACAGTGTCTTATATTAATTTTTGCTCCCAAAGATGCGCTATGTCTTATTTTCAGGGGATGTCTTATTTTTCTGTGTTCTGTTCGTCGGGCATGCTTCCAAACAAAAACTTTGCTACGTCTTACTTTCGGGGGATGCCTTATATTTCGCACTTCAGCAAAACCTCTACTATGTCTTATTTTCAAGGGATGTCTTATATTCGGGGAAACAGGGTAATAAGTCAAGGTAATATAAGAAATATAATGTATATAATACGTATTATGTGTCTAAATGCTTGATGCTTAAATTTTACATAAGTAAGATAACAATTGATGCAGATGGGGAAAAAATTCAAACAGTACATCTAAGTGTTGCAAATCAGATTCTACATTGCTATTATTAATGTCTTATTTTGGGGATCATTACTATACAAATATTGTAACGTAGGTTCCCCTACTTAGAGAAAATAATTGAGACTTTTTTTGTTTAGAAGCGTCATTTGTCTATGGCCTCTTCTGCACATGCAGAATAATGCACTTTCAATCCACTTTCACAATTGTTTGCTATCCTGTATAGTAAAATCCAGCTGCAAAGTGCATTGAAAGTGGGTTGAAAGTGTGTTATTCAGCACGTGCGGAAGGGGCCTATCTGCTCTATAATCCTGAATCTTCTGTCGCCATTCATCAATTGTTGATATTTTTCCAATGCCTGGCCGCAACAGTTCTCGCTACTTTGAGGAGTTGGGTTTGGTTGAGGTTCCAGAGCCAGGACCGGCTTCAGATGTGAGACTGCTTCAAGAAATGATCTGGTGTTCAAAGGCAGAGTTCTTCCGGTTTCGGTCCATTTTTTTTTCTTATCTATATCTCGAGGGAGTGTTAACATACCAGTAGCTAGTTAAACCTTGGCTAGAGGAAGCAGTAACTTTGCAAAAGGTTGTGGGTAGAGGAACACTCCTTTTGGGGGTGGGGTGCTTTGAGCATGGACAGAGTTCCCTTCCCCAGAGCAAAAATGCTTTTAGGCATGAAGGGAGTCGTTTGCCCATTTTTCCGGCTGACGGGGCAATCTGTGTCCACCTCTCAATCTGCCCGCAGGACTTGAGTAGCAGCTACCCTAGAGGAGGCCCATGGGAGACTCAGGAGCAGCAGCAGCAGAAGGCCATTGCTTTCACCTCCTGCATGTGAGCTCCCAATGGCACCTGGTGGGCCACTGCGAGTAGCAGAGTGCTGGACTAGATGGACTCTGGTCTGATCCAGCAGGCTAGTTCTTATGTTCTTATGTTCTGCCGCATGATTGGTGGGCAGGTGTGAGCGATGACGCCATGGTTTCGGGCATAAGCAAGCTGGAACAGCTGTCTTGGCTTTCTTTCCCTGGCACCAAATTCTGGCAGCTGGTCAAAAGGATCCAAATCAATTACCTGGGCCCTTTAAGCTCCTGCCCAGCTTCACCTTTTCCCGGCAACTCTTAGCTCAGTTGAGCCCCCATGTTCAGGAGCAGTATACCGCAGAGTGTTCAGCGCCAGGGCCGAGACGGGAAGTCCGCTGCTTGCTTCCGTGCCCGGCTGGTGACCCCGGAGGCCGTGGGCTGTGGTTGAGAACAAAGTTCTGGACTCGGCGGACCAGGTGGTTCTCAAACGATTATCGCAAAGAACAGGTTGTGTTTCTAAAAACAATGGTGTGTAAATCAAGGAACTTCTCCCCCCGCACGTTCTGCTTCGGGCTCTGGCAGGTTTCCACATCTCGTCTTCCCGGTCCGGTCCCCTCCCCTCAGTTCTGTTGGCAGGCTTCTCCTTGCGGTTAGAAAACTGTGTGTGAAGGAGAAGAATGACGACTTCATGCTTTAAAAACTCTTGTTCTTTATCCTGTTGCACTTAAAAGGAAAAAATGCAGCAGCTCCCGGGGACCCGGGCCAAGAGCCTCTTCTGTCATTGTTGACTGCCGGGACACGTCAGCCGGCCCCCGCCTCGCCCCTACCCAGAGATCTGTCGAGCCCGTAAAAATCACCTCATAAAAACCCATCACATGCCGGGTTGCTTTGGTTCCCGTGGCAAAGTGTGGGCTCTGTGCCGCTTCTCCAAGACCTGTGGGCAACTTGGGAGCTGCTACCGAACAGCTGCCTATAATCCTGAACGCCCTCCCCTCCCCCCCAAAAAATGACCAAGGGTTTTTCCCAAACTTGCCCCATGTTGAGTTCTTGTAATATCTTGAGCGGTGACATATAAGAGGTTTGTCTCCAGAGACCCGTGTTCGAATGTCGCCCCTCCTTTCGGAAAGCTCTCCAGGGGCTTTCAGCCCAGTGCATCTCTGCCTAGCCTACCTCGCAGGGCGGCTTTGATAAATGGGGGGGTGCAACTCTGTAGCCCCAAAGCAGGTTGGAAATACGGAGTAATGTAAGTCGGCCTTCTTGTGTAGCAAAGTTTCAAGTGACCTGTAGTTTTTCAGGAGGGTGTCTGCCTTAAACAGCTGTAAGCTACTGTTCTAACCAATAACAAAAACATACCCTCAAGTTGTATGCAAAAAGCAATACATATGGGAAGCGAGCAGAGCAGGGCGAACTGGTTTCAAAGTGATTTTTTAGCTTTAAAAACCCACGAGCACTTTAAAAAGGCAATCACTGAAATTTGGGGCTGGGGGTGATATGAAACGGCACCGGGGACTCTAGGCACAGAACCCCGGCAGGTCTTAAAACTTGGTTTTGCAAGAGGGCGATGGCGTTTTGAAAACCACTGGGGCAGAGGTGGGATCCAACCAGTTCTCACCACTTCTCTAGAAGTGGTTACTAATTTTTTCTGAGTGCCGAGAAGGGGTTACTAAAGCAACCTCCCTGCCCAGTAGAGACTGGAGGTTCTTGTAATATCTTGACGCTCTTTGGAGGTGGGCCTAACTTGGACAGCAGTGTGTGGCGGCGCCACTGTTTGAATCCCACCACCATCTGAACCTGTTATTAAATTTTTTGGATCCCACCGCTACACGGGACTTCTTGTCCGGCTTAGTCCATTGAATTCAGACTTGGTGATCCATCTGAGTGGGCATCTTGGAAACCTTGGTACCCCCATTGGGAGTCCTCCTAGGCCCATGGTGGCGAACCTTTGGCACTCCAGATGTGATGGACTACAATTCCCATCAGCCCCTGCCAGCATGGACAATTGTAGGGGCTGATGGGAATTGTAGTCCATAACATCTGGAGTGCCAAAGGTTCGCCACCACTGTCCTAGGCCCTAGAGGTGGAACAAGCTAGAAAGGCCTGTTCATTTCCTCTTTTCTGGTGTGTTGAGGTACTAGTCTCTGCTGAGGGTGTCTCAGAACTGTGGGGCCACCACCATGAAGCCCCTCTTCTCGCTGAGCTGTGTGGGAGATCTCCCACATTTACCAATGCTGCCAAAATAAACAGTTCCCCTCGGGGGCGGGGGTTTGTGTGTAATGGCCACTTTAGAAGGTGGATGCCTAGTTAAAGACAGATAGGATTTCCAGAGTGTACACTTGCAAGAGTCAGATCCACCTGAGCTGTGGAGGCTTATTTGGGGAATTCAGATTAGCCTGTACACTCCCACACACGCCAGCTGGGTGACCTTGGGCTAGTCACAGCTTTTCGGAGCTCTCTCAGCCCCACCCACCTCACAGGGTGTTTGTTGTGAGGGGAAAAGGGCAAGGAGATTGTAAAGCCCCTTTGAGTCTCCTGCAGGAGAGAAAGGGGGGATATAAATCCAAACTCTTCTTCTTCTTCTTCACTAGATTCCAAAGGAGTTTTGACTTTTGAAGGCATACACCCAGAAATCTTGTTGGCCAGCGTGGTGTAGTGGTTAAGAGCAGCAGACTTTAATCTGGAGAACCAGGTAGAGACAAATGGGGTCTAAAAACCAGCTCTTCTGCTTTGAGGAGCACCTGGGCTCTTCTATCGCACGCCAACGCGGCTACCATCCTGAAACTAGAATATTAAGAGGGCCGTTCAACGTGGATACATGTTTATGACCTCGTATAAATGTCTACTTTGCATCGAGGTCTTGGCAATATCTGCTCCGTCTGTTCGATGACTAGCGTGCCATTTCGCAGTTGGGAAAAACTGAGAGTTTCCCAACGTTGCATGAACTCAAATCCCTGCTTGGCTGCAGTTCATCGGCCGTGCCTGATCTGGGAAGGGTTCCGCCCAGGCTGTGTTGTCAGAGTTACCAACAAAACAATATCTGTTGGGGGTTTTGAGCTGTAAAGCTGGATACACATTAACTTGTGTTTTTTTTATCAGTGGCCGGGTGAACGTTAACTGGGTGAGCCCTGGCGGTGGAGCCTTGTCAGAATTGGGGAGTTCCACCGGGGTAGGACTGGAAAACGGCTTGGCTTCCGGGCCTGTAGTTGGCACACCCTTCAACCACCCCACCTGCGTAACGGCTTCGAGTCTAGTGTTGCCAGGTAAACCAACCTTGCCTAGGAGATCTGGAGATATATGACGCTCTTTGGAGGTGGGCCTAACTT
Organism: Sphaerodactylus townsendi; assembly: GCF_021028975.2. Taxonomy (NCBI): domain Eukaryota; kingdom Metazoa; phylum Chordata; class Lepidosauria; order Squamata; family Sphaerodactylidae; genus Sphaerodactylus; species Sphaerodactylus townsendi. The sequence goes on along the minus strand of NC_059425.1, from coordinate 15,932,809 downwards.
GGACAGCAGTTCCTAGTGAGGCTAGCAAATATTGGGGAACAGGGAGAGCTGGGCTGGGGGCTTATGTTTCACTCAAGAAGAAGTAGTAGTTTGGATTTATACCCCACTTTCCTCTCCTGTAAGGAGACTCAAGGTGGCTTTCAAGCTCCTTTCCCTCCCTCTCTTCACAACAGATTTCTTGTGAGGTAAGTGGGGCGGAGAGAGTTCTGAGAGAACTGTGACTAGCCCAAGGTCACCCAGCAGGAATGTAGGAGTGTGGAAACACATCTGGCTCACCAGATAAGCTTTTTATTTTTATTTATTTTATTTATTTTTGCCACTTAGAAGAAGAAGAAGAAGAGTTTGGATTTATATCCCCCCTTTTTCTCCTGTAGGAGACTCGAAGGGGCTTACAATCTCCTTGCCCTTCCCCCCTCACAACAAACACCCTGTGAGGTGGGTGGGGCTGGGAGAGCTCCGAGAAGCTGTGACTAGCCCAAGGTCACCCAGCTGGCGTGTGTGGGAGTGCCCAGGCTAATCTGAATTCCTCAGATAAGCCTCCACAACTGATGTGGCAGAGCGGGGAATCAAACCCGGTTCCTCCCTATTAGAGTGCACCTGCTCTTAGCCACTATACCACTGCTGCTCCTTTGGTGGAGGAGGGGGTATCAAACCCAGTTCTCCAGAGTAAGAGCAGGTACCCTTTTTGGTGGGTTAGGTGTTTTTTTTCCCCCCTGGTATGGAAAACTCAATCTAGGCTCTCTTAGCTGCTGGCCTAAGCTAGCCTGATCTTCGCTGACTCTTGGAAGCTAAGCAGGGTCGGCCTTGGTTAGTGCTTGGATGGGAGACGACTGAGGAAGTCCAGGGGTCGCTTTGCAGAGGTAGGCAATGGTAAACCGCCCCTGAGCACCTCCTGTGTTGAAAACCCGCAAGAAGTGGCCCTAATTCATCTGCAACTCGATTCTGCTTTGCGCATAACCCTCCGGGTCTGTTTCTCCTCAGCCTCTCTGGATACAGTTCAGAAACCGACTTCTGGGATCAGCGGTGGCAGGCCTGGACCTGGCCCAGCTTCGCAGTCGGAGCCTTCTATTAAAAGGGACCCCCCTCTCAGCAACCCATTAACAAGCTGTACCAAGCAGGCGAAGATCAGAGGCCGGGAGGGTTTTTACAAGCAGCCCTGATTGCGGCCCAATTGCGGGTCTCCGTAAAAAAGCATAACGGGGTAATAAAACTGCAGCAGCTGCGCTTTTGTGCTCCAGCCAGATGTTCCCCAGTGGGCCTCGAAGGGAAGGGAAGCGCTCTCCTCCTGTGGACGTGGAGAAGAATCTGGCAGAGGCCTTTCTGTAAAGGCTCCCACGATCCCTCGGTAGCCGGCTAAGTCTTGCCAGCTTCCAATAAGGTTGCTCAGACCCCTGGACTTCAGAAATGGGGGTCAGTCAGGAATTGATGCCCATTGCCCAAGCTGTAGCCGACTGAAACTTTGTGGGTGGCTGCTGCTCTTGTCCCTTAGAGCCCGATAGCATGCCAGGTGCTGTACGTTCTCCTCGGAAGGCATAAAGCTTGGCACACTCAGTGCTTTTTTCAAAAAGCATGGTAACATGCTTTCTGCCTAGGGCAGTGGTGGCGACCCTATGGCATTCCAGATGTTCATGGCCAGAAGATGGCATTCCAGAATTCCCCTCAGTCCCTGCCAGCATGGCCAATTGGGGGCTGATGGGAATTGTAATCCATGAACATCTGGAGTGCCATAGGTTCGCCACCGCTGCCCTAGGGTTTCCAGGTTTCCACAAGTCACCGGCCAGGTATGTGGGGGTAGGGTTGCCAGATCCAGACTGAGGAACTCTTGGAGATCTCAGGAGGACAGGGACCTCAGTGGGCTACATAGCCATAGAGCTGATGTCCAAAACCACCATTTTCCCCATTTCTGTCGTTGTCTGGAGAGGAGCTGTAATTCTTGGGGGTCCCCTGGTCCCGTGAAGAAAAATGACTCTGCCTGGCTAAAAAGAACAGCAAACTGAATTTTTGATAGAAGGAGGAGGATGAGTTTGGATTTATATCCCCCCTTTCTCTCCAGTAGGAGACTCAAAGGGGCTTACAACCTCCTTGCCCTTCCTCCCTCACAACAAACACCCTGTGAGGTAGGTGGTGCTGAGAGAGCTCCGAGAAGCTGTGACTAGCCCAAGGTCACCCAGCTGGCGTGTGTGGGAGTGCACAGGCTAATCTGAATTCCCCAGATAAGCCTCCACAGCTCAGGCTGCAGAGCGGGGAATCAAGCCCGGTTCCTCCAGATTAGATACACGAGCTCTTAACCTCCTACGCCAGTAACCCAAATATCAATAGTGGAAACAATAATGCAATACGTGAACAACATGAACAAACAGAGAAGGAGTCCCAAAATGTGCACAAAAGATGTATAAATAATATCCCTTTTAGTGAAATCCTTGCAATTCAGTTGTAAGCATCAAGCAGATCTCCAGTATATCAAATCAACTGAAATGAAATGAATGCTTGTCCTTCATCAAAACGTTGGAATATCTGAATAGTAGGCTGCTTGTTGCTGTGATGATAGGGGCTTGAAGTACAACTATCTTAAAGATAAAGGCTTTAAGTACTCCAAGTACTTAAAGTATCTGGATGCCATGTAAAGAGATAAACTGCCAATGGCATGAGCATGAATAGATATCAAGGATGTCACTGAAGGGATATTATTCATACAGAGACTCATTACCTTTTGTGCATATTTTGAGATCCCTTTTCTGTCTGTTAGTTCATGTATTACATTACTCTTTCCATTGTTGATATTTGCGTTATTGGATATAGTTATTTCAATCATTTCTATTAAAGTTATATTCTCGAAGGCTTTCCCGGCTAGAATCACTGGGGTGCTGTGTGGTTTCTGGGCTGTATGGCTGTGTTCTTGTAGCATTTTCTCCTGATGTTTTGCCTGCATCTGTGGCTGGCACCTTCAGAGGATCTATTAAAGTTCATGGTTTTGTTGCTGTTCGTTTTTAGCCAGGCAGAGTAATTTTTCTTCATGTAGCCATACTGTTTCTGACTCATTCTTTATATTTGGGTCCCCTGGTCCTACCTGGAGGCTGGCATCCCTAATTTTGCCCCAAGAAAGGCTTACTCTGAATTGGTACAAATATGCATGTTCTTCACATAATTCCTCCTTCCATTGGGGGCGGGGGCGGGGGGTTGTATTAAGATGCTGTTCCCCGGTGCCTTGAAAACTGGCTTGTTACCCTGCCTTTTCTCTTGGCCTATTTTTGTCCTATTCTGAGATTGGATTGGATGGTGCTCCACTTCCAGCCAAGCTGTGGAAATTGTAAAGTCTAGCCTCTAGGGATCTGCAACCTGTGGTTCTCCAGATGTTCATAGACTACAATTCCCATCAGCCCCTGCCAGCATGGCCAATTGGCAGAGGCTGATGGGGAAAGTGAAATCTGGAGCACCATAGGTTGGCCACCCCTGCTCTAGAGCAGGGGTCTGCAACCTGCGGCTCTCCAGATGTTATGGACTACAATTCCCATCAACCCCTGCCAGCATGGTCAATTAACCATGCTGGTAGGGGCTGATGGGAATTGTAGTCCATAACATCTGGAGAGCCGCAAGTTGCAGACCCCAGCTCTAGGAGTTTGAAAAAGCTGAGAAGCAGTCTAGCACTCCCTGCCAGTTACTATGCTATAATGCAAAGGTGTCACATATGCTATCCAGGGGTTACAAAAAGCTCCTTGAAGGGCTTATCCAGGCTGCAAACTAGCTGAGGCAGCTCCCCTCCCCCTCCCTTAAGGTAGCTACCCCACCCCGCTGCAGGCGCCTCCCCGCCAACCGAGGCAGCCTCCCCACCAGGCCTGGCCAAGTCACATTTATGTCATATCCGGCCTGGCGTAGGAGGTTAAGCAGTGGCGTAGGAGCAGCAGTGGCGTAGGAGGTTAAGAGCTCGTGTATCTAATCTGGAGGAACCGGGTTTGATTCCCTGCTCTGCCGTCTGAGCTGTGGAGGCTTATCTGGGGAATTCAGATTAGCCTGTGCACTCCCACACACGCCAGCTGGGTGACCTTGGGCTAGTCACAGCTTCTCGGAGCTCTCTCAGCCCCACCTACCTCACAGGGTGTTTGTTGTGAGGTGGGAAGGGCAAGGAGATTGTAAGCCCCTTTGAGTCTCCTGCAGGAGAGAAAGGGGGAGATATAAATCCAAACTCTTGTTCTTCTTCTTATAACAACTGAGTTGGACACCCCGGCTCTAATGCACACCCTTTACCACCATGTTGTTTGGTTTGCCTCAAGGGCCAAACTGTTCCCTGTGTTAGGCAGCTGCTTTAACTACAGTGCCTTAAAAATGTGTGGCGCTACATTCACCGCTTATGAGCCCATAAATGTGGTCACACATTTCAGTGAATGTGTGGCTAGGTCAGTGGTGGCGAACCTTTGGCACTTCAGATGTTATGGACTACAATTCCCATCAGTCCCTGCCAGCATGGCCAATTGGTCATGCTGGCAGGGGCTGATGGGAATTGTAGTCCATAACATCTGGAGTGCCAAAGGTTCGCCACCACGGGGCTAGGTTGAGCAGCGGTTCCACATCAGGACCTGAAATGGAGGAATGAAAGGTTCCAGACTTGGCGACTTGACTTGGCTCCAGTTGCAATCTTATGAGCATATTTTAAGAGCAGAGTTTCACATCCTTTCTGTTTGGAGGATCTGTGGCCATGGTTTAGAGCTCAGATCCCTGGACCATGTAGACTTCCATGCCCAGTACTTCGGACACTGCAAAAATCCATAGCCAAGAGTGTGAATGTAAGAACTCACAATACTAGAACCAGGGGGCATTCATTGAAAATGCTGTGGGGAAGAATTAGGACTAATAAAAGGAAACACTTCTTCACACAACTTGTGATTGGTGTTTGGAATATGCTGCCACAGGAGGTGGTGATGGCCACTAACCTGGATAGCTTTAAAAAGGGCTTGGACAGATTTATGGAGGAGAAGTTGCTCTATGGCTACCAATCTTGATCCTCCTTGATCTCAGATTGCAAATGCCTTAGCAGACCAGGTGCTCAGGAGCAGCAGCAGCAGAAGGCCATTGCTTTCACATCCTGCACGGGAGCTCCCAAAGGCACCTGGTGGGCCACTGCGAGTAGCAGAGTGCTGGACTAGATGGACTCTGGTCTGATCCAGCAGGCTAGTTCTAATGTTCTGATGTTCTTAACTGCCTTTCTGGATCAGACCAAAGGTCTACCTAATCAGAATGTTGTTGCTGTAGGTGGCCAGTAAGATGCCTTTGGAAATGGCCATGCTAGGTATAAAGGTAGGACCCCGTGGCTTGGCTCAAGTATACTAGATCAGGGTTGTCTAACTCTGACCCTCCAGATGTTCATGGACTATGATTCCCATCAGCCCCTGACCTCAGCCTCTGGGAATTGTAGTCCATGAACATCTGGAGGGCCGGAGTTGGGCAGCCCTGATCTAGTATATTCGAAAGGTAACCTGTTCACACAAGCCTGTCCCTTGACTGAGGCCTTTATTATTCATCTGCTGATGGTTGCAAAGGTGAGATTGCTCATTACCAGAAGCAGGTCCTCTTCAGTTGTGGCTCCCCAGTTGTGGAGCATTGTTTCTCCACATCTGCTTCCCAGGTGCTACCTTAAACATCTAGTCCTGGGTGAAGGTATTTCTGTTTTCTCAGACTGAGTTTGGTTCTTTTAATGGCGGTGAGTGTTTACTGGCTTACCAATAGGTTCTCATTAATTTTTCATAGTGCTTTGCTGGCCCATTTTAATGTTGGCTTGAATTTCCATAACGCTGTTTTAAAAGCAGGGTAGACATTTTTGAATAGTAATTTTGGGGGTAGACTTCTGCTGTTTGTGGAGGTTCGAGGTTAATGGTTCTGACAGTCTTTTGATTAGGCTTCCTGCATGCCTTTGTCTCAACTTGAAACCATCCTGATGGCTTTTCCCCTGAGCGAACAGCTAGCGGTTTGCCAGACTGTCACCTATCGGAGCATCTAATGCACACATCCTGTTCTCTCAGTGGCTTCTGGTCGTATTTCCTGTCTTGAAGTTCATCTTTTATGGCCCGTTCCCAAGGCCCTGTGGGCAGAGGGTCTAAAAATGAAACTTTTCCCCCCACTAGGTTAAGAGGTCATTGTAAAACGTGGATTGCGTGAGGGCGGGAATCCGCCCCCTCCTGCAAAGGGAGTCTCTTGTGGCTGTCTCTTCCTGCAAGGCCTGTTCTAGGAATTGTCCCCCGTGTTCATTTCTTCTCCTTCCGGAACCGTGGCTTGGCCCAGTGCCTCATGGCAAGGCAGACTTCCTCTCTGCATCTGCTTGCAGCTCTCCATCTTGAACACTGATCTTAATGCTTTCTGCTGTTTCCTGCCTCATCCTACAGAGGGTTTTTTTACTAGCGAGCTAGTGGCTAGGTAGGGACTTAGGAATTTGTCACCTTTACTCTATCATGCTGACTCTATCCCTTTGATGTAGACCAGGGTGGGCAATTATTTTTTCCATGGGGCCGCATAAGAAACAGAAAATATTGTGGAGGGCTGGGTCAAAAGGCAGGGGGACGAGGCGCTTTTGAAAGCCCCGCAGAAGCCGACAGCCAAGGCAACCTGCTTCTGCGGGGCTTTCAAAGGCGCCTCGCTCCCCAGCACGGCAGGGGGCCAGTCAGGGTCATCCGGCAGGCCGGATGTGGCCCGCGGGCCGTATAATGCCCAGGTCCGATGTAGACTGATACTCTTAGGGACTTCCTCCCTTGCTTCCGCCTTCTTCTCAGAACCTCTCCATCTTACCTTCACCATGCCTAGGGAGAGGATGTGTCTCCTACGCATCCGCCTCCATCCAGCTAGATTAGAATAGATAGTGAACCTATCTCTCCACCTTTCTATCCAGAATGGAGTTCACTAATAAATACTCTTTTTATTAGATTAGAAACTACAAACGACTCTGACTTTCTTTTGTGTCTGAAGTTCTCTCTAGCAAGCTCAGCCACGCGTGTGTGCCCAGGTTAGCTTCCCTGTGTTCAGCCTCTGTGCCGCTCTGCTACTTTCGCAAGGGAAACACACGCACCAGGTGTGGTTCTCCCAACACTGCTGGGGTGTTCCGGCCAGAGGCTGATCTATATTGTGGTCTTGCCACACCCGTGATGTGTTAACATTTGCCTCTCTATGCTGAGGTGCTTGGTGGCTTGCTTCTGATTTGTATGCAAGCATCTAAATATTTGTTCTCCCCGTCACCTGTGGCTTTAATGGGGAAGCTGTAGGTGATCAAGCAAGGATGGAAAAATCCACAACCCAGTTGGCCTTGTATCACGATCCGCAAGGCATTTACAAGCCTAAAAGAAGGTTCGAGTAACATTAGCAACAATCCTGTTGTCACCCTATTTACGGCTTGAGGTGGGGCTGCTTTTGATTCACGCCATATCTAACTGTACACAGCACTGATTGACCAGTGCCTGTGTCTGCCTCCAATAGAGAACTCTATCGGAGGCAGCTTCCGGGTTCAAATTAACCGTGGGCAAAGGGAGAAAAAAGCTGATAGCAAAGCTCAAACAAATGGTTTTTGTGGCAGGGAGGGGAACCAGAAGAAATTGGCTTCCTGCCCTGAAGTTAGGGGTGGGGTCAGACTACTTTTGACTCTTGAGTGATGCGTGCGGCTGGAGGTAGAAAGCAGAGTCAGTCTGTCAGCTATGTGTTGACTTGCGGTAAAACAATTAGATTCGTGTCGAGGAGCACCTTAGAGACCACCCGCAGTCTCAGGGTATAAACTTTCAAGAATTGAAGCTACTTTTCTCACACGCACATAGAAATGGAGCTCTCTCCGTCCTTAGAATCATAGAGACCCCAAGGGCCATCAAGGTAGGAGGGATGTTGTAAAGGATGTTCAAGATGCTGTGCATATTGTATTCAGCTTGGTTAGAGCAGAGAGGAGCTGGTTAGAACCAGAAATTAGATCTATAGTGAGATAAAAATCCCATCTTACCTCTTCAGCCCTGTGAATTATCGTATATACTCATGTATAAGTCGACTTTTTCAGCACATTTTTTTTGCTGAAAAAGCCTCCCTCGACTTATATTCAGGTCGACTTATACACAAGTATATACGGTAACTCAAATTCAGCGATTTTGCATTGCAGTTTCCCCTTGACATTTCTTTTGTCTGAGGACTGGCATTCTTTCTCTAGCAGCTGTCATCTGTTAAGGTATATTTGTATTCAGCCAAGTCTCCGCAGAAGTGTCTTCAAAAATATTGAGGGCTAGCAACTTGCAGGTCTGTTTAGCAGTCCTGCTTGAGAATTCGTCTTCAGTGTGGAGTGGAAGACTTTTTGAGGTGCCGTTGTTTTTGGATCAGTTTTATTGGGAACTTGCGGCCATTTTTAAATTATGCTCTGTCCCCTGAATTTTGTTAATCGTTGTTGAAATTTTATGGTGTAAGCAGAGGCGTACCGGAGGTAAATAGCATCTGGAGACAAATTGTCTCCTGGCGCCCCCCTCCCCACGCCTGGGGGCGGGGCTCCGTGCCCTGGCTGCCACCCCTCCCCCAGCTAGATAGCATCCCCCTGACCAGTACTGGGTCATTAATGATCATGGGGTAACATCAGCTCACAATATTTACTAGGAAGACTTTGTTTACAGAGTGGTTTGCCGTTGCCTTCCTCAGTCTTTACACTTTACCCACTACAAACTGGGTACTCATTTTTCCAACCTCAGATAAAGGCCGAGTCATCTTTGAGCCAGCGACCTGAAACTGACTTCTGTTGGGATCGAACTTCGGGTCATGAGCAGAGCTTTGATTGCAGTGCTGCAGCTTACCACTCTGCGCCACAGGGCTCCTGAGCACGATACAAGTATGATTAAATGAATGAATAAACTTACCTACAAAACTCTAATTTTGCTGGCCTTTGAACCTGAGCCACCATTGGCGAAGAAGAAGAAGAGTTAGGATTTATACCCCCCCCTTTCTCTCCTGTAAGGAGACTCAAAGAGGCTTACAATCTCCTTTCCCTTCCTCCCCCACAACAAACACTCTGTGAGGTGG